>NC_083361.1:18960416-19275833 GCF_030254825.1 Meriones unguiculatus
GCTGTATTCTCAGAGCTGGGAAGGAGATCACTCTTCGTGTGTTTCTGAAAATATCCATCGAGGAGAGCAAGAGACCATGAGAGCTTTCCTTTGGGAAGAATGAGGCAGGAGGATCACCCATTACTATGCTGTCCTGCACCTCAGAGTTCTGCGCTGTGTCATCTAAAGGAAAAACTCAGATTTCCCACAGAGCTTACTAGAGAGAACAATTTAAATCTTTTTTTTTTCCAGATGTGAAAAGATAGTTAGGAAGACCACCGTAAGGGAGGGAGGAAGGAGCTATTTCAGCTCACAGTTCTGGAGTGTGTTGTTAGCTGACTCCACTCTTCTGTGTCGAAGCAGAATCGTCATGGTGGGGAGTACATGCAGGGCAGAGATGCTCCAGAGCTGAGCTGCTGGGACCTTGAAGATCTATGGGTACTAGCCTCAGGTGTAGACTCTTCTGCCGGAGGAGGAAGCCACCAGCGTTCGTGGGAAGCTGATTCCAACATGGGAAACGGGAGGCTTTACCCCTCCAGTCCTAGCTGGCTCACAAAGTTGTCAATACCTCAAGGAATGAAACCATCTCATGTACCTCTATATCTCTGGCATATAAAGCAGGTGTTAAATGAATGCTTCCCCCAGTGAATATACGAATAGAGAGGGGGTGGCAGGGACAAGATATGGCATTCAAAATTAAGCCCCTGATAAGATATATATATCATATATATATATATGATATATATATATATATGACTCAGTAGTGAGTCAACAAACTCGCTGATGACGTAAGTGCCAGTTGTACTCTTTGTCCACTCTCTAGCATCACCACCTGCTGACCATGCCCTCAGTGTGTTGGCCTTTTGGGGATACTTCCTATCCAATCCATGATAGGTTTTCACCGTCCTGGGGCTCTCTGGAAATTACCTCTCTGACTCACATCAGCTACCCAGTGGAACACGGATGGCTCCCACAGCCTCCAGTGTCCACACAAGGTACATCCCATCCTGCACACTCGGGAGCCTGCCGGAGCTGGGCATTATTGGGCACACAGAGTGGGCACGCCTCTGATTATTATAGACAGAGTCTCTGCAAGCCTTCCCTTTGTGAGTTCTGCAGTTGTGTTCTGGAAGGCCCAGCTGCCTGGGGGACTTTGTGATTTATTAGCTCCTAAGTGGGCAGCGAGGCTCCTTGAAAAGCACGGCGGTCTCCGGAGGGATAATTAGCAGCCGCGGCAGAGGGAAGAGGCCTCTTTGCAAAAAGCTGATTCTGAAGGCAAACCCGCTAAACCTCCAGAGCCAAGCTCCGGACACCTGTGGCCATTTACCCTTTGGCTGAGGAAGGTCCAGCTTGTGTCAAGAGGCCACATCCTTCCCCATCTACGGCAGCAAATCCTTACTAGTGTGTGACCCAGGAACAAAATGCTAAATTCCAGTTTAAACCCCACCAGTCACTCTCTATTGCCCACATGAGCTTGAACTAGACAGCACACCTATGGCTCTTTGATCCTGGCCATGGCCACTGCTGGGCTACAGCCAAAGTAGACTATTCAAAGTCCCGTCTGTGCTTCCCTAGGCTATTTCATGCTGAGGGGACTTTGACGTGTGCCCTTTGCATGAAGCATTTCTTAACTTGTCTAAGCAGATGATTGCCTCTGCCACGAAGCCTTTCCTGACTTATCTGTCATTTCCTTTGCCTAGAGGAGTAAGGTATTTGTTTTTATTTTTTATTATTTATGATCCCATGGTACCTGATACAAACATGCCCCATTCTTGACACATTTCCTGAGTCAGTTCTTTAAAGGCAGGACCCTTGCCAGGCACATCTCTGCATCAATAAGGCCTAGTCCCGTAGCTGGTATGCATTCCGGTATTCATTAATTAAACAAGCATTTGTTTAGCACCTGCTCTACTCCAGGGATACAAAGACATGTCAAGCATACTTTTTTTTTTTTTTTTTCCTCGAGGAGTTAACAGCTTTGTAGGCAAACTGGGATTGGAAGAGGGCTCCATCAGAACTTAGCTTCCCACAAAACCTGGCCACTTTTATTCTCTGGCAGAAGGGTCTATGTCTGAAACCAGCTTCCTGTAGGTCCCCCAAGTTCCTAGCTACCAGTCAAAGCCCATCAGCCAGTCATCTGATTACCTCCAAACTGACAAGGCTGCTATCTTCATTGCCCTAACAACAGGAAGCCGATTCTATTGGCAGCACATGGTCATCAGCACAGAGACTCACATGTGGCCAAGATGCAGAGAACAAGAGGCTGTGGGATGCTCAGCCCTAAGAGGAACGTGTGTGCCCCGCTCCTTCTTACCAAGGCTCAGGGATCCTTTCAGAAGAGGGGCAGAAAAAGTGTGAGAGCCAGAGACAGTGAATGACAGGAAACAGTGTTTTCTCCACGCAGCAGGACAGCTGCACATTTGAACTCATCACAGTTGTGACAGCATGGATGGGACCCAAGCATGGCCAAGCCAGTCTAAATCCCAGCATGGAGAGGGGCACTGGGCATGAAGCCTCATGCTAAGCATGGAGCTATTAGCAATTAGCTGCTGGGAGAGAGAGGGAGGAGGGGAGCTTCTCCAAGAGTGCAGGTCCTGGAAAGTCAACCTCTCTCAAGTGGGAAATCACACAGAAATGTTTGGGCAGAACAAATGAGCCTTGAGAGGGGGAAAAGGGACACAAAGTTGGGTGGCTCTAGGAAGGGTTGGAGGAAGGGTGACTGTGATAAACGCACTGAATGGAATTCTTAAAAGAACCAATACTTTTTTTTTTTTTAAAGAAAGTTGGTGGAGGTGTGGAAGTGAGGGATTTTTTTTTTCCTGGGGCTGAAATCCCAGGGAGGGTCAGCCCTTGGCAGGCCCCTCCTAGTTATTGGGATAAGACAGCATTGCTTATTCTCTCTGCCTCCAATTCCGTTATATAGACACCACGTGACACACCCATACAGAGAATGATGGGCTCTTTTAATAACTAGACATGCATGTACTTTGGAATTCAAGAGACTTCTTATTTTATTTTATTTTACAAAGCTTTTATTTTAGTTCTGTAACTTGCTCATTATAAGGAATTATGCAGCAGATACCAGCTATGCACAGGGCTGTATCCCACAAACCCAGACAGGAACAAGCCGATAACTGACATTTGGCGTGCTGTGTCTCAGCCAATATCTGTTCTAAGCTCAAGGACAAAATCATCTTGCTCCAGTGTCACAATAACCCTACCTAGCAGGCTCTCACAGTTCCTGTTTGGGGCCTGTGGAAAGTAGGACACAGAGAACTGAGGGAAATCACCAACGCAACACTGTCTGGATTCAAGCACGGCTTCAGCACTGGAGGAAAACGTGAGAATGTGAAAAATTCATCTTGGCACTAGGACAGCCTTTCTAGGCATGAGACAAAAACCACGGGAAAGTTAAAGCACACTGGAAAAAAATATGTCTCTGCAATGAGAAAGTATCATATGTGAAAGGAAAGTGACAAAATCAGCAAATACTTGTAGCATGTCAGCTGGGAACATGGAGGGCAGGCCTCACCTTTTTTCACTTACATATTTCATAAGTATATGAAAATAACCTCAGGCTCTCAACACACTCATTTAAAGGTATGCAAATTAAACTCATGACGAGATCTTTATTCACCTATAACATGGATCATTTATTCACTTATAATGTAGGGTGTGTGTGTGTGTGTGTGTGTGTGTGTGTGTGTGTGTGTGTAGAGGGACTGAGAGAGGGAGAATGGGAGTGAGGAAGAGAGAGAGCAAGCATATGTATACATGCATGCCACAATGTATTTGTGGCAGTCAGGGGACAACCCAGATGTCCCTCAACCAAAGAATGGATGCAGAAATCGTGCTACATTTACACAAGGGGATAGTACTCAGCTATTAGAAACAAGAAAATTGTGGAATTTGCAGGCAAATGGATGGAACTAGAAAAGATCAACCTAAGTGAGGTAATCCAGACCCAGAAAGGCACACGTGGTATGTACTCAATTTACAAACAGATGGTGGACCTATAGTACAGTTAACCATGCTACAATCCACAGACCCAAAGAAGCTAAGTAACAAGGAGGGCCCATGGGAGGGTGCTGGAATGTCACTCAGAAGGGGAGATAGAATAGACAGCAGAAGTGGATGAAGAGAGGGACTGGGCAGGAAATGGACTAGGGAGGGAAACAATGGTGGGGATCAGAGGTGGGGTAAATGGGGGCGGGAGGTGAGAGGGCTGGGAACGAAGGGAAACTGATGGGGGACATCTCTTTGTCAAGCTGGAGGCCTGCAACAGGGCAGGCTCCTGGGAGGATATGGGTGTGAGTCTAGTTGAGACTCCTAATGGGTGGGGGGGACTCAAAGACTGAAGTGACCACTTTCTTGTCAACTACTGCAGGGAGGGGAACAATACCCCCCCAGCAAGCCCCCCCCAATCCCCCTCCTACAAAAAGTTCAGGGTCGAAGAGGGAACAAAGATAGAGGCAGTGTCCAACCAATAACTGGTCCAACCTGAGACCCACCCCATGGTAGAAAGCCAGCTCCTGACACTATTAATGATGCTCTGCTGTGCTTGCAGACAGGAGCCTAACTTGACTGTCCTCTGGGAGGCTCCAGCCAGCAGTAGATGGAGGCAGATGCTGGGACTTGCAGCCAAGCATGGGGCAGAGATCCAGAGGTCCTGTGGAAGTGTTGAGGAAAAGATGGAAGGACCTGGAGGGGACAGGAACCTCACAAGAAGACCAACAGAGACAACTAACCCATCACATGGGGGCTTTCAGAGACGAGACATCAACATACATGGTCTGGACTTAGGTCCCCTGCACATTTATGGCTGATAGGCGGCTTCGTCTTTAAGTGGGTCACTTGGCGAGTGGAGGTGGGAGCTGTTTCTAACATGGACCCTATTGCCTGTTTTTGAATCATTTCCCCATGGCAGGGCTGCCTTGTCTGGCCTCAGGGGGTGAAGATATGCTCAGTCCTGATGGGACTTGATGTGCTGGGGAGGGTTAATAAGGGGGGAGGGGAGGGATCTCCCCTTTTCTAGGAGGAAAGGGAGAGGGGAAGAGGGAAGGAAGAAAATGGGGGACTAGGAGGAGAGGATGGAGAGGGTACCCTTGGGATGTAAAGTAAGTAAATTGAAAAAAAAATATTTTTAAAAAAGGATATCAGTCCTCACTTCCATTGTTTGAGATGAGGTCTCTTGTTCACTGCTGTCATGGTGGGCCAGCTGTCATGTTTATGGGCAGTCTCCACCTTCCATCATTCCCAGTAGAAGCACTGGAGTTACAGACGCATGCTACCGTGTTTGTGTAAGGCTTTGTGTGGGTTCTAAGGAACTAAACTCAGGTCCTCCTCGTACGTGCTCAGCACCTGCCGAGCCACCTCCCCAGCCTTAGGATATATAAACGGTGACAAATTTTAACAAGGATGTGAAGAAT
Source organism: Meriones unguiculatus (assembly GCF_030254825.1). Taxonomy (NCBI): domain Eukaryota; kingdom Metazoa; phylum Chordata; class Mammalia; order Rodentia; family Muridae; genus Meriones; species Meriones unguiculatus. The sequence continues at coordinate 18,965,825 of NC_083361.1, forward strand.
GAAATCCCTCTTGACATGGCAGGGCACAAATCAACGCACCTTTAGGAAGGCAGTTAGACATCACCTACAGTGTCTGACACGCACATCCTCTGGACATGGTGGCCGTTGCGCCTCTGGAAATTTATCTGCCCAAATGTGTGAAGACTTGTGTAGGGGATGGGAATGCTCCCTGCAGTAATTGTGGTAGAGATGGAGAGGCATCCCACAGAGATCCTCTATCTTCCCTATCTCCTTACCACATCCAACTAGGAACTGTGGCTGGGGCTTGACTGGAAGAGTGAGTGGAGACATTGCTTCAAGGCCAAGGTGATGATACAATGGGCCCATCCTGCTCCCTGTCTTTCCTGGTGCAGAAGATTCTGTGGCTCTAGAAAAGCGCAAGTCCAACAGGTACAAGGAAGGATGGTGACCTCCTATAACTGGGGAATGCCCTCCCTGAGCACCTGTGAGCCAGGAACAAGCATTTGTTTGTTTGTTGTTTAGTTATTATTATAGCAGCAATCACGAACCTAACTACCACACATCTTCTGTAAAAGACGAAGACTAGGAACAAGCCACGTGGCCATTAGTAGGATGTGGTTTAAATACACTCTAACAAGGCTGTGCCATGGATTATAAAGCGCCTGTTAAGAGCAAGACAGATCTATTTAAAGACAGACAGGGAAGAGAGTCTGGGGTGTGTCATTCACTGGGAAAGGCGAGTTGCAGTCGGGTTAATGTGACCCTATTTGCATTCAGAATCCACGTACATATGATGGAGTGTCTGTGCGCGCGCCTCTGTTCTGAAAGGATGCGCAGGATGGTGTTAGCGGTGGTGCTTACACTGGGGAGTGACCTTGGGAGATCCACTGTGGACGTCGGTGTACAAGGAGGTGTGGCCACGGGAACTTCTTTTCGCCTTTAGCTTTATGTGCGGATGGATCTGCTTCTCTTCTTGGCCTTGAGCACAGGTTCTTGGTCATTAAGAAAGTGTAGCTCATTAAAAGCTGTTTGTAAAAGTCTCCACTGATATGGTTACAGGAAGACGGACGCCTGCTCTGCAGACTGAGGGAAGGAGGGTTGTTCGGAGTGGCTGAAGTGTGGGTGGGTGACGAGGATGTGGCAGGCATCCTTTCTCTAGATGCCGGCCCGGATAGGGGGCTGAGGGACCGTGGGTGTTGAGTGTTTTTGTGACTGCTCGAGCAGCCCCGAGAAGTTTCCTGGCAACTGGACCTCAATTTCTCAGGCTCCATTTGTGGCTGAGCTTGGGGACACCAGCTGCATGTCTGCCCGTCTCCTCTGGGTTTACCTTCTCACTCTCCCTCTGTCCTTCTTCCTGGGTTAAGCCAGTATAATCCCCATGAGGACTAAACAGTGGTCAACATCAGTAGGTGTCATGTGGGGATGTAGAGTCCACATATCTGTCGGGATCCACCGGGAAGCTGGCTTGCCAGTGCTTGCTACTGGGGTAGCCAGTGTCAAGGCAGCCCTGGTATGTATTTGAGGAAGGCTTATTGTAGCCAGCAGTTGAGTAATTGATGTCAGATAAGGAGTTGTGTGTGATTAAAAACAAGAACCAGGACTGAGGTCAGAGCAGTTCCGTTTCCTGGTTCCGTGACTTTCTCATCGGCTTCCTCCCTTAGACAGGCGTGGTGGCTCAGACCTCCTCAGCTGTGCTGATGTCTGAACGAGGTGAGCAAGTGAGAGCCTGTGTTGGCCATAAAGCACCCCTCCTTGAATGGGCTTGCTGTTTGCTATTGGATTTTCCTGCTTGGAGTCAAGGCCCTTTGGGGAGACTGGTGCCTGCTCACTCTCCTGCTGCTGTCCTCTGTCTGCTGTTCCTTCCAGTGGAGGATCTTGAGCTCGAGCTTAATGCTTCCACTTCCTCTTGTGAATCACATTCTTTCTCATCCCAGTGCGCCTGATTTCCATCCCACCTCCTCAAGCTTGTGTATGTATGTGCGCACCTGAGTGTGTGTTTGTAGGTTTTGTCTTCTTTTGTCTCTAGACAGGACTCCAGGTATCCTCATGGGCTTCAGACTTATTATGTAGTCAGGGCTTTGATTTTCTGATCCTCATGACTCCACCACCTGAACGCTGGGATTGCAAGCATGTGCCACCACACTCGATGTATGCAATGCTGGGCATCAAACCTGGAAGGCATTCTACAAGCTGAGCCGCAATCTCGGCCTCCAATTCCAACTTTAGTCCTGTTTTATTTCACCTTTTCTGGAGTGTCTACTCACTCCTTACTTTCTAAATATTTTTCTTCTTGGTTTTGGAAATGCATGATCTTGCTCTCCATGCCTATTTCACATTTATTTTTCCAGGACTTTGCACTGAATCTCCAAATGTCTTCATCATCCACCTGTTGCCAAGCAATACCAAGGTCTAAACTATAAGCAGAGCCAAATGGTAAACCTCCCATCCCTGACCTTCTTCACAGCCAGCTCAGAACTGTCTCAGCTCTCCTTACAGAGCTTCATGACCTTTCTCTATCTGGGGCGATCTACTCAAACTCATTCTGAAGCAGTGAGACATCATAGTGGCACTGATGGGGTCATTATACCCTTTGTGATTGCCATGAGTCAGTCTGGGGCAGTGTATAGACCAACTCCAAGAGGAGCTTTCTCCTCTCCTTCTGCAGCTTGGCCCCTCCTCCCCTTCTCTTCCTACAGCATGGCAGAGCAACTGTAAAGACCCAAAGGAAGGAGACAAGCACCATGGGGCTTTGCAAGCAGCAAAGCCTGAAGCTGGCTGCCCTCTTTCTCTCCCCATCTAAAAAGGGGTTCTGTCAGAGAGCACCTCAGTCAGGAGGTGGCTTCCACCACAGACTCTTGGCTGCCAACACAAAGGACATTAGCACACATGGCTAATCTGCCATGCTCCTCTGGCCAACTGCCTCTCCCCCTCTGCAGGAATGTGACTGTAGCCCTTTCCCATGCTTTTCAAATCACCAAAGCCTGCCCTTTGCAGGTGAGCTTAGCTCATACTCCAGAGGGAATGGAAACCACCTGGGTCAGGAGAAAATGCAGCAGACCCGTCCAACAGCTTTGGCTGACACTCTCCTTAGCTTGATCATCCTTACCTTCAGCATGCTGTGTCTCCCACCGGAGATCTCCATTCAGTTCCCTCACCTCCTGCTGTGTGTGTGCTCAGGTCCACTGAATAAGGACCAGTCAGTCCCCAAGAACTCTGAATGTTTCCCAGGCATTTGCACACTTGTAAGCTCTCCAACCAAATGACTAGATGAATCAATAAGTTTAGGGTTTGTTTGTTTGTTTGTTCGTTTGTTTGTTTGTTTTAAACACCAAACTTTACAACCTCACACATCAGGGTCCCCAGAAATAGGGATGGATTTGCAGGGATGAGGTCTGCAAGCTGGCCCAACTTTCTGCAGCACAATAGTGCCCCCTAGTGGGGAGTGATACTGCTACAGCTGATGGAGTAGACACAGAAAAGTCCCAGGTACCCCTTTGCTGCCTTGGGTGAAGTTGAGTGGTGGTAAAGGAAGGGCCTTTCTGTCTTGTCTCTCAAAGTTGTTGGCACATCAGCTCCCACATTAAGCTTCACGGCTACAAAGGTTATCAGAGCTTGGCTTTATGATCATGCAGGGAACACGGAGAAGTATTGCTGATGAGCCCACTGAGCAGAGAGCTCCCTCCTACAGTCCAGGCTCTCATGTGCTTGAAGCTGCCTATGTGACTGTTGGGTCCTCAGTGCTTTTCGTCGAGTTCAAGACTTGCCTGAATTGTACAAGTGTGGATTCTCAGCTAGCTTTGGTGAAGAACAACTCCGACTTACTCTGATGTTGTTGTTGTAGAAGGCTTTCAGGAAACCCAGCAAGCTCAATTAGCCTCTTCTCTCAAATCCTCCAGTCCTCTTCAGTCTAATACCAGGACTTTAGTATTATTTCTGTCTTACCCTTTCTCATCCTCAGATCAAACGTCACCACAATGTGACTTTCTAGCCCCACGATTTCTTTCTCATAGCTGCAAACACAGGCATGCAATGACTTTGCATATCGGTTTAAATATTGCCTTTCTGCCCTGTGAGTCCTCCCCTTCACTAAACCCCATCAGCAGGAGGTGGTGTCTGCTTCGTCTCTTTGTATCTTTAATCCTTGTCCCAGTGCCAATCTTACCATAGACAAGCAAAGGAGCATGAATCATAGTTACCAAATATCTTGCCTGTCAAACGAATAGGATGGGAAGGAATCAAGGCCTAAATCAAGATGGCATGGGCTCCTGGAAGAAAGAGCTCTTCCGGAGAGCTTCACGAGGGATTTCCCAAAGTGTGCTTATGTATCAGCATACAACTGATTCAGGCATGAGGTGGGCTATTTCCTTTTTTGCAGTTAAGTGTTTATTTTAGCATATTCTAGAAACTCGCCAGGACATTGTAATGAGGATATATCATAATAGTCATGCAACAGTCATTTGCTGAGCACCTACTGTCTGCCAGGCAGCTCTGAGGTCATAGCTATAAATAAAACAGACACAGGATTTGCCCTTCTGAATCTACAGGTTTGGTGGAGATGCTAAAGGGCAAGTGACAATATTCCATCACAACTTGTGAAAAGGGAAGAGAAGGGAACATGTCACGAGTGAGTAAAGTGCTCAGAGAAAGCCTGAAGGGACAGAAAGCCAGGCAGTTCGCGCGCACATGCTTAGAAGCAGACACCCGCATGTGAAAGAAGAGAGGCTAAGAAAGTACAGGGTGGACTGGGGAGATGGGCCAGTGAAAGCCAGACATGGTGGTGTGTCTGTAATCCCAGCTCTCCTACGGTGAGATGGAGGTAGAGACAAGACCAACCAGACCCAGAATGCCCTGGGCCAGCCGACTTGGCATACGTAGAGTGAACAATGTTGGAAGGTGAGAACCGACATCTGAGGTTGTCCTGACTTTTACATGTGTCATGTCACGGGCATGATGTGCTCCTGAACACACACACACACACACACACACACACACACACACCCCTCAACCCCCACCCCACCTCACACATGCACACTCACACCCACACGGGCAGGAGGGATGAGGTGAGACATAACTGTAGAGAATCTAAAAGTGCACAACAGCCCCCAAATCAACAGTCGTCAAGGGCAGCGTTAGTGACACGGAAAGTAAAATCCGAACAAACACGAACCTGGCATTTTCATTCTAGCGTCACAGCCCACAAAAGAACTGACCTGAGAGATGTTGCTGAAGGAGACAGAGTAGCTGCAGCAACTTGTAATTTGCAGGTAGAACCGAGAGAGAGGCCTCAAACAAGTAGGACAAGAAGGGCTGGGGAAGATTCATTCAGCAGACATTTCCAGGGAGATAAGATGGCTACATGAGCAGACAGAAAGGCTACTTACTCCTAAGGAAATAAGCCACGAATTTATGTGCTCACACCTGGCCACTGATCATCTATCCTGTAGAAATGCATTGGTTCAAACATCTCAAGTGACAGGTAGAAGGCAGCTACTTTTGCAAGCGTTACAGGCATCCGGCATACATAAAAGAAAAGTTTCTACAAAGTGAAGCCAGATAAGGACATATTGGCCGCCTGAAATTCTAGGAAAAACAACAAAACAACATGCAGATTACCATCTGCAGAGGTTTGTAGAGAAAATGACTCCTACTGTTTATTATTTTGTCGTCTTGCTCATGAGAGCCAAAGGAAAGCATCTAGATGCTCAACAGCTCAAGAAACAACACGTTACATCCCCCTCCCCCTCCAAGGCGTACACTGCGAGGAAAAACAGCTGGTCCAAGGGGACAGGGTGATGGAGCTCGGGACTGCAGAAGTTGTGCATAAAAGGACAGTAATTAGGGTTAAATTGTACAGAGGCCAATAAGTGACACTTTTAGCTTCCACTGTCAAAATGATGCTTCTAACAAATGCCATGTGCTCTCATCTACACGTGAAGCTAGAAAGTAGCAGATCTTATTGAGGCAGAGAGTACCAGAAGCAGGGAAAGGCTGCTCTTGGTACAGGGACGTGACTGGACAGGAGGGTGGATGCTTTGGAGTGAGGATGACCAAGGATGATGGCAGTCCACCATGAGTTTTTCAAGGTACCATGGAGGCTTAAATATGAGGGGAGGGGAGCTTATTCTTTGCAGATAGTAAACAGGAGGAACTCCAGACACTGGGCATAGAGAAGAACGGGTTGAGACGAGAAGCCAGCATACTGGCAGGCAGGTATATCTAGTCGGGGTAACAAAGAGAGAATTCTTCTCAAAGAAATGGATGTAAGTGGGCGGTTGGGACTTGAGTGGCTTTAGGAGGGGTGGCAATAATGAGGAGAAAATTGATCTTTTTTTTTTCTCCTTCCTTACCTTTCTCTTTCTGCCAGACTTGGTGATACTGGGCACAGAGAAGAGTTGGGCTGGGGCACTTGATGCTGGCAGGTAGATCTACTTGGGGTGGCAGGGGAGGACCCCCTTAAAACAAATCCTATCTCTCAAAGCACATTTTAAAAGCTGCCAGGCTGCAATGAGTTTGGTATCGTCCCATTGAACACCGAGTTACAACCCAGTGCAGAAATAGGTCAAAAGAAAATGAACATCTCCAAAGATTAGTACTTAGTAAATTCAACATCCATTACTAATTGAGGGGAAAAAATAAGCTTAAGAAGGCAGAACGCTGCATCTCACCACAACAATAACAACAAGCCAGAGCATCCATCGTAACGCCTAGACACCAGAGCAGGAAGGAGGCTGAGATCAGATCAACAGTTACTAGAGGCTCGTGGCAGGCCTAACTCCACGCTCACTTCATGCGTGCTATTTCATTTAAATCTCTCAACAGCACCAGGTATGTGTCACTGTTAACTTCATGACCTTATTTTTCACTTAGGAAATTAGGTGCACAGAAAGAACCTCCCTAAGGTAGTGAAAAGCGGAAGCACGAGCAGAAACCCCAGCATTTCCCTTCAGCTGCCTCATCTCAGCACCCCCAGGCTAGCAGCCTCATTAAAACCAGGCAAGACAAAGATGCCCACTAACACGATTAATATTTAACATTGCTCCATAATTTATGGACAACTCAATTAAAACTTTAATAAATGGAGAGACGGGAACTCGTAATGTTAGTAAGACATCAATTCTTCTCAAATGAATCTATAAGTCAAGTAATTCCAACCCAAATCCCAAAAGGACCTAAAAATTGAATTTGACAAAATAATTATAAAGTTTCTATTGGATTAATAAATTAATGAAAGGAGCCAGTTCATTTTATTAGAAGTAAGAGTGATAGAGGCAGAAAATTGCCACATCCCACATGAATGCATGTATGAAAGCTGTCATAATTAAAACAGTGTGGCTGTGGCTTGGGAGGGTATAAATAGAATGAAAATAAAAATCAGGTCAGAAATACATGGCTGTGGAAAAACAGCCCACAACTTTGTATCAATAATCCTTTCTTTCCTTTGTTCTTTTCCGCAACTCCATTCTTACTGTAACCTCTCCTTTCCTCTTCTTTCTATCTCCCTTCTCTCTTTCTCTCCTCTTCCTCCTTCGCATTCTTTTTCTTTCCTTTTTTTTTTTCTTTTTGCAGTGTTGGAAATCAAAACCAAGGCCTCGTACGTACCGGGCTAGTACTGAGCTACATTCCTAGCCCCCGGGGCAGTGTTTCCAATTAATTGAGAAATTCTGAGTGATTGGGTATTTTGGTAAACAATTAATTAATCATTTATGGAGTGGTGGGCTTAGATTTCTTTATTCACAGCTTATTAGTAAGTCCAAACGAGCAAAATAATTCAATGTTAAGAAGAAAACAATGGGTCCAGTGAGATGGATCAGTGGGTAAAGGTGCTTGCTGCCCAGCCTGATGACTAGAATTTAATTCCCAAAATCGACGTGGTGGAAGGAGAAAACTGACAACTGACTCCTACAAGTTACCCTCTGACCTCCACATATGGCAAGCATAACCTCCTCAGCACATCACACACACGCACGCACACACACACACGCACGCACACAGGCACAAACAATCAGCCATCCAATGGGCCTATCCCAGCAAACTGGGGAAGACTCATAACGAGACTACATGAGAAAAAAATCAAAAAGGGGACTTCGGTTCTGACCACAAGATGTCCAAGATTTACCGTTGAAAAGAACAGTAACAGCAGCGACAAAACCCTGAAGAGGAAGAGGGTGCAGAAGACAAGCCCCGCTCAGGTACACAGCTCAGCTAATGCTAACACACAACATCTTTAAAAACAGCTAAGAGGAACAGCTCAAGAATTGGAAAGATGGCTCGGCGGGCAAGAGCACCGGCTGCTTCTGCAGAAGACCTGGGTTTGGGTCCCAGCTCCCACACAACCCACTACAACTCCAGTCCCAGGGCCTCCCGCGCCCTCTTCTGGCCTCCTTGGGCACTGCACACACATGATGCATAGACTTAACACTGTATGTGTGTAAATAAAATATTAAGAAAAAACTGCTTCAACAGGAAACTGAAGAAAATACTTAATGACTCAAAGACGATATAAAATTGGCAAAACATTCTATTTCGGTACCTATCAAAATGATATAGAATAAATCCAAACAAAAGTTTTTGACCTATCAGAGTGTTAAAAATTATTTACTGTACTCAGAAATGTGACGCTCTATATAATTATCAGGGTCACGAGTACATTTGAATGTTATAGAGGGCACCCAATGAAATGTACCCTGTCAAAATACTGAGACAGTATCCTGGTATGAATGTTGTAATGAAGTGCTATGTTAGAGCTACAGACTGCCCTTGAACAGATGTCTCAGATGGGAAAAGGCTGATGTTTAGTAGATTTAGAAAATGATTTAGAAAATATTTTATGCATACCCCCCACATGTGTATTTGGATATCCAAAGGAAGGACCTAATTTACTCCATGCTAGTCTCTGGTCTCACGTCCTCCGCCTTCAGTATAGAACATGCTGCTCCTTGTCTGATATTCACATAAAATTCTCCACTTCTTCACTCCCAACACACTTATAAATTCTAAATAAAAGCAGAGCTATAGTCCATTTCTGCCAAACAAGTCATAACAGCAACTTCAAAGGGAAAAGATGTAGATATATAACATATATTGGATGAGGTGCAAGGAGAGATTAGGGTGAGCCTCTGGGAAAGGAAGTTGGAGGTTCAGGGCTGCAAGGAAACTCATTTCTCATCATGAAACATAATTCCTGAAAGATCTAAAATCGGATCAGTATTCAAATTTACTAGAAAAAAAAACCATAAGTTAAATACCTTGTAATTTTAATTTTATAGTTGAATTTAAACTTGTTGGATTAAAATTCAATTTCACTTAAAATTGACACTTTGTAATTTTATCTTTGTAATACAAATTACATCTTTTTTTGCACCTTTAACTTTTTTTTTTTTTCCTCAGGTACCCCATTTCACCCAAATGAATGTGGAAAGTGAAAGTCTGAGTCTCTGTCTTGCTACTTAATTACTTGTGTAGTCACTGGCAAGCTGCTTTACCTCCAAGCCTCAGTTTCTCTAGGAAAGAGGATTAAATGAAACCAATTCTACGGAGCTGTGGAAAGGATTGGGAGCAACACGTGGAAACTTCCCGTATGTTTCTGTGTTTGACGGGCTCCTGTTAGCTGTAGTTGCTACCAGTAACCTTGTACCTGCCTGGGACTAGAAGGAGAACCCAAGCAGAATGCAATTATCCACGCTGGAACCCAGCCAGGATACTGGTGGTTGCAAAACACACAGCTGAATGCTCAACCAAGACCCCAGCATACACAGAGCAAGGAGCGTTGCCCGGCTTCCCTTGGGCTGGGGATGTAAAATGCATTCCACATGGCACAGCTGCTTGTTTTTAAAAGATTCCACAACCAATTAACCAGTCTCCTCATCAGCCGAGTCTATGTGGATTAACTAAACAACAGGCCCCTTCCTGTTAAACACAGGTGATTTCTACTACAAAACATTGCCTCCGGCAAGATACCAAGTGCCAGGGAATTGAACAGTTAAAGGTAACTTTTACTTAGCCCTCTCAGCAGGCATTTCTGATACAGTAGGTGAGTTTGGTGGCTCTTTAAATCAGGAAGGCACGGTACATTGCACGTACTTTATACAGATTCAGAGATCTGTCTGACACGGCTTCCAGTCCTGTTTGTTCACATCCGGACTGAGTAATCAGACGTTAAGTTATTTAACCTCCGCAAGCCTCGGGTTCCCCATTTTATTAAACGGGATGGTTGCAAGGACCGATGTGTGTAATAACTGAAGTAAGGAGGTTGAGAGTGACAGAGGAAAGGTGATTTGTGTGGTACGTGGGACTGCCGGGTCCTAAAAGACAATGGTAGCGAGCAGAGCCAGGCGGTGTTCGCCTGCCATCCCGGTCAGTTGGAAGGCTATGGAGAGGCAGGAGGGCTCCAAGCTCAAGGCCAGGCTGGGTTACAGAGTGAATACAAGATATGCTTGGCAATTTAGTGTGACAGCCACAAACTCAAAAATAAAAAGAGCTATAGCTCAGTCATAGTGCACTTGCTTGTATGTCTCTCTGTGTGAGACACACACACACAGAGGAGAGAGACAGAGAGAGAAAGGGGAGAGACAGACAGAGACTGAGGCCTAGAGGCAGTGAGAAATAAAAGAAACTATTCACTCCTGCCACTGCTAAGGTAAAACAAAGACAAAAACAAAGATACTCATGTGCTTGTATTAGAAGACCTGAAGAGTATTTGAAAAATGTGCTCATGAAGATGATGAGAGAAGGATGTAGAAGTGGGTTGTGGAAAAATGCATGCAGCTGAGACCTGTCTGTTATGGATGGGGTTGTCGTGTGTGTGTGTGTGTGTGTGTGTGTGTGTGTGTGTGTGTGTGGTGTATGTATGTATACATGTGTGTGAGAGCGTGCACGTGTGTTCCGGGTGCATGCGCGTGTAGTGTTTACAGGAGGCCACAGGTCGACATCAGGGTGTCTTCCTCAGTTACTTCTTCACCAGGTCCCCCATGTGTCTGGAGCACTCTATTTCATTAAGGTTGGCTGGTCCGTGAGGACCGGGATTTGCTGGGGTCCGGCCCTGCCCTAACCCAGGCGACCACTCCCGGCTTCTACATGGGAGTCTGGATCCAAGTCCTCAGACTTGTCCAGTGGGCACTTTACGCACTGAGCCATCTCCCTTGCCATGCACTGAGCTTTCTTAAAACAAACAAACAAACAAACAAACAAACAAACAAAAAACGTTAACAACTAGAAAAAATAAGCCAAAGGATGCTTACTTTGTCCTTTGTGGTAGGCATATGAATAAATGGTTTGTTAGATACTCTGAAACAGAAATGTAAAAAGAACTGTTAAAAAGTATGGTTCTGTTAAGGTTAAAAACAAAACACATTTCAATGGGTTTCACACACACAAAAAAAAGTAAATGATGAATTCTCTTTTAGGTAGAGATTTTCTTTGGACACCTCATCCCCCCCAAAAAACACACACATCTGGTGTAGTTGCTCTAGTTGGAGTCTCAGAGGCCCAGTTTCCCTAAGGCTGTTTTTAAACGTAAGCAGATCTTCTCTAACCCTAACTCCTTGTATGGAAAGTTGTTCCTGATCAACTAGGATGTCAGGGGAGAGATAGCAGCTTCTCCTCTGGCTGTGCAAGACGGACCTCCAAGAACCCTGGGGTTTTTCTCACTAGAACAAAACTCTTGAGATGGGTGAAGGCATTTACTATCTAACTGCTGAATTCTCAGTCAGCCTTAAGGGTGCCTGTTGTGTTTTTTTTTTTCTCAAAAACCCATTAGTTCCCAGAAACTAACAGGTACCTTCCCAAATCTCGTTTCATCTCACATCCTAATTGTGGTTTTTAAAAACAGGGCATGTTTATCATAACCCCCGCTGCACTGTTCAGGTGTATGGAAGGCTGACCTGAGCTGTGATGCAGGCTCTGTTACTTGAAGATCAGGGTACTCAGCAAGTCCCCGTCTCTCTGAGTCTCAGCACCCATGTTTAGGAGACAAAGAGTGGGAAATACGCTCTGCAGGCGTTTGCAGGGTTTAAATAAAATGCACAGGCGGCGTCACCACAGTGCCCTGCACACGGGTGACAGAATGACACCCTGCACTGCCTCCATCTCTACTTATTGTCATGGCAACCAAGTTGGGTTTTGATTGTACATTTATCACCAAAATTCTTGACTCAGAAGGTTCTGCTGTTCTCGGAGCTTACGCCTTTGTTTCATTCCAAGAATTTACACAAAGGTTTGGGTCTGTATATACACACATTTGCCCTTGTCTTCTCAGCTAGCCATAGCTGAGTTGGGTTGGCATTGATTTTCATGATGCAGTAGGTGCTGTATAAGGCTGTCTGCTGGTTCACTGGACAGCATATGCTGTGCACTGCCCTTGGTGCTGAAACCAATTTCTTTAAGCCTTAATTAAAGAGCCTACAGTCGAGAAGACAAATGGCTACAGAGGAAGGAGAAACGCTAAAAAATGGAGATGCATTCAAGGTCTGAGGACAGGGGTCATCTGACTTGACTCCAGGGAGCGCAAGGCTGTGTCCATGAAGCTAATATTACTTGGATAAGTATGTATCTCAACACTGTGAAGTAGAAAGGAGAATGTATTTGCCAGCACGCACCAAAATGCTAGTGCCATCCGATGCTGTGGACAAGCTAAAGGCTCTTGACAGTTAGCCCTGTGTCGATGAGATCACGGACAGCCCTCAATAGAGAAACGAGTGTCAGGGCTCAGATCTGAACATCAGCACTGACTGAGAGACAGACGACCAGGAACCAGCGTGGAGTCTAGATTTGCACCCTCCAAGAAGCAGACCCTGAGACAGGATTTCCATGCAATCGCCTATCTGGAAGGTGATCTTGGAAAACAGCAGAGGTGTGGACAGAAAGGAAGCCAACCATAGCTGTGTAACCAAGCCAGTTACCACTGGGAGAAGTGAGAGTCAAGGGACGGCGCAGAGCATGAGAGCTGGCCCAACCAAAAACGTCCGGAGTGGCTCTCCACATGCCTTGCCTGCTCTCCGCTGAAGGCAGTTTCTGGAAATCTGAACTACCCAGACCTTTGTTACTGTCAAGTGACATCCACCAGCATGCAGGAGTGAGAAGACTGAGGTGGCTCTGATCAGAGCATGGGGGTCCTGCTTGTGGGTTGATGGATATGGTGCCTAGGCTGGGATGTGTGTGAGTTGAAAGCTTGTGTTGCTCCCGAGCACTGATGCTAAAATGAGTCTCCATGCTGATGGCAAGTGGAGGTGGGAACAGGGAAGTAATTGAGTCCAAGGTCAGAGCCCTAGTGACTTAGATTAGTGTCTTCGCAGGGGCTTCCCAGAGCCCCCTTATCTCTGTCACATGTGAGGACCCAGTGAGAAGACAGATCTATGGGCTAGAAGCTGGTAGCAGACTTGAGTCCTATGAGCAAAGCATGGCTGCCCGTAACTTACCCACTTTATGGTATTTTGTTGTAACAATTTGAATAGATTATGACATTGGCTAGTGATGGATTTATAGAGCAAGGTTGCCTGTTAAAGGGCTTCCAAGGATGGCCTCAAATATTTAAGGTGAGGTAAATGGTTTTTTAAGATGCCCATGGAAGAATAGAAATGAGAGGTGACCAGGCACACACACACACACACACACACACACACACACACACTTCTCATGAACACCAGAGACTTGGGTGAATCAGGGCTCTTTGTTTCAAAAGTGAGACGGATGCTGCAGTGCAATTGCTGAGAAGGAACCAGCGAAGGAGAGTGAGTCAAATGGCTTCCTCTGAAGGTCCTTCAGCCTGGGCAATTCATTTTCACCTCTATGAAGCAGAGGCTGGTTTTTGTGTGGTGTGAGGTGGCTCAGTGCTCGTGTGTGCTTGCCTAGCATGTCCCTGGCCTTGAGTTTGGCCCCCTGAACTGCAAAAGGCAAAAGAGAAAACGTTGCCTCAGGCCCTCTAGTTAAAGCTGTGTGGACTGTCTTTTACCCACATGCAGCCAAGGGAAAAAAAAAACAAAAACAAAAAACGGAAACCAAACCAAACATCCATGGAGTTTGCCAGGGAGTCTCCCTGTGGCTGGGCTTGCCCAAAACCGACACATTTGTCTGTTCTGGCAGTGACCCTGGGCTCCATGTGAGGGCTCCTTCGCTGCAGTTTGGGATAGAGCTTCTAAAGTGCGTCATCGAGGCCTTGTGTGTAGTGGAGTCATCTAGAGAGTCACCTTACAGCACATTGTCCCTAAATTGTACTTCCTAGGAAGGTTCTCTGCTGCGAGTACTAAGAAGAGAAACACAAAGCCGTATATCAATTTGTTTACTGTGGGAAGCATCTGTTACTTCGCTATGTTTTGCAAGGAAACTTGGCATCTCATATTCATAAACATGTTACTTTGGGTTTAATTGTACAGCTAACTGGAGCTGTAAAGCAGAATTCGTGGCTGTCTGGAGAGGAGTTTGAGGGAGAAGCAAACGAGCCCACAGGACTACTTTGCTTAGAGGAAAATCCAAGTGTTAACTGTCCCCCTGAAAGCAACACGCATTCAGCCGTCAGTCTTGGGATGTGAGCGCGTCTGCCCCCTGCAAGCTTCTGGTAAAGGAAGGCTGAGTTCAGGCTCTCTCCCCCTCCTTCTCTCCCTCCCCGCTCCTCATCCCCTCCATCTCGCTCTGCCTCTCTCTTGCACACGTTTCTCTTGAGACAAGGTCTGGTTATGTAGCCAAAGTTGTCCTGAACTTACAATCTCTCTGCTTCTTCCTCCCAAGCAAGTAAGTGCTAGGATTACAGGCATGCGCCACCACACCAGACATGAAAGATTGATTTTTTTTATGAGTGTGCGTGTGTGAACTCGTGTGCACATTTGTAGAGGCCAGAGAATGACACTGGATGACTTTCACAACTGCTGTTCCGCCTTACTTTTGTAAGACTAAACTTGGAACTCGCTGATTGGCTTGAATGGCTGGCCACCGAGCCCCAGGGATCTTTCTGTCTCCATAACCCCAGTGCTGGGATATCGCTCTTGTCTTTTATGTCAGTGCTGGGGACACAAGATCAGGACGTCATCATTAGGCAGTAAGCACTTCACCAACTGAACATCTGTCCAGTCCCAAATATTGATTCCTGGTGTGTTCCTCTCAGAGAATCTGAGGGCAGAGCTAGGCAGGTCTATTGAAGTCAGTGGATCCCGGACTTCCGGCAGCCAGGGATGATAGTTAACCAGGTCAAAATGTGCTCAGTGCCGTGTGCAAGATCTTCATTACAGTGTTTATCTGGGGGGGAAGGGAGCCCACTTTCTCCCTGGTAGAGAGGTATTTCTGGTATTTAAATAAAAGAAAGAAAGAAAAAGAAAACTAGGACAGGAAAGAATTCACAAAGACACATGCTGAGGCCACACTAGTAGGAAGTGAAATTTGAGAGCAGTAGCCCCAAGTTCAAATGTTCTGTTCTTCGGGGGGGGGGTCTTCTTGACTCCTTTCAAGGGTCTGCTCATCTCCACAGGTTTAACTAGTGGCTGTACAGCCCTCCTGTAGTGGAGGTTGGAGGGAGTGTAGGCGGGGAAGCCTTCTTCTTCCAGCCCATCCCTGAGGGAGTTTTCACTCTGTACAGGGATTTGTGTGTGTGTGAGAGGTGTGTGATCTGAAGGTGAAAAATGCAACCGGTTGGGGCAGAAGACATATCTGGCAACAAGGAGCGAGGGTTGAGGTAGGTGTCTAGATGGCACCAAGACTGCCTGGCTTCATAGGGGACAAAAGTGACAGTAAAAAAAAAAAAAAAAAATGGAGGGAAGACTCCCTTCTGCAGACGGAAAAACTGATGTTAAAAAGAAGGTACCCGAGGTTACCCAACTTAAACATGACCAAGCAGAGGCTCAAACCCAGCAGCCTGTTTCTGTAATGCCTGCGTGGGAATTTAACACTCCAGAATGATCCCCAGGACTCAGGGAGATTCATGGTGTGAGGATCCTTCTACCACACAGTCCTGGGACATCAGGGCGTACAGATCTGGGTCAGCATTTGTACATTCTCTGAACACTATTGGGGTTGAAGCATCGCTGTTCTTTCTACTCCATGGTGAGGCCAGTGGACCTGGATTTGAGGGTCTGTTCATCCTCTTCCCAGGGCGCTCTTAGGCCACCTGCTGAAGCCACTGTTCCTTGGGTCTCTTGCCTATAAAATGTAGACGCTGATAGTACCACTTTACAGAGCTGATGAAAGGACTCTGTGATACAAAGCTTTTTACAAAGCCTAGTACAAAATAAGCACGATGTCAGAGCTAACGAGGTGGACTTTGGACCAAGAGTTCTCTGCTTCTTTATTGACCGCTTACTTTCTCCCCTTTTCCCTCTGTCTCTGTGACTTGCGGAGTTGTGGAGCCTTCGGCTTGACCTGTCCTGGTTTCTAGAGCAGGTCTGGAAGTCACTCTCTGACACTCTTTTTATTAGATGTAAAAGACAGTCTGATGATCCTCTGTGACTGGCTAGGTTGGTCCCCCAACTTTCCACAGAACCCACTGGAGTCACCGTGGGCTTATGTTCTAGATCACAGTTTGGTCTAGTATGACCTCAAAAGCAAACAGAAGTTACATTTCAATTTCTCCCTGCATCTATATGTTTTCCTTAATTTAAAGTTTAGAACCATGGAGCGAGGAGGGCTGTAATTAATTGCTAACCTCAGTAGAAGGGACATAAGAATACAGTTAAACCAAACGAGCAGAACAACAAAAACCCAAACAAAACTCCAAACTCGTCTAGGTTGTTATTATTGTTATCTCTATTTTTTTTCCTGTTGCACTGATTTATTTATCGTGCATGGGAGAGGTGCTTTGGGTGGATTCCTGCAGGCCAAGGCATGCATTTGGAGATCAGAGGGCAACCTGCAGGAGTCGGTTCTTTCCTTCCATCACATGGGACCAAACTCAGGTTGTCAAGGTTGGCGGTATGTACCTTTACCTGCTGAGCCATCTTGCTGCCCCCCCCAACCCTCAAACTGTAGTGCCTTTTCCAGCATACTTCATTTATTTAGATAATGCCATCTGTTTTCCTCCAGCCTTCCAACACAGCACAGACCTACCTTAGCTAGTGCCTGTTCAAGCAGGACAGCTCCTATTCCTTCGACTTCTGCCCTTCAGGCTATTTCTTTACTTTTCTTGGCCTCTCCGGCTTCTCTGACCTTTTAAGGGGGCGCTGTGTTTTCAGGTTGCTTTGTCAGGCACCCGTGGGAGGTACAGCTTGGCTAGGGAGACTTTGAGTTTCTCAGCTGTCACCTTCGGCCCTGTGGCTGTCAGAGCTGGGACTGGCCAGTGTGCTCTGGAGCTGGAGTCTATTAAGTTGATAATATTACCATAAGGAGTTCTGGATTCCCCAAATGGAGCATATGGATATCTGGCATCTTCCTGTGGTCTGAGGATCCCAGCCCAGCCAAGTTCACCTCCCTCACTGATCTCAAGGGATCTACTTGGAAATCCTCATATATGTTTTGTTTTTTTTAAAATATGAAATTAGGAAAAAATATTTTTCCCATGTATAAATTCTTAGTTTTAAAATCTTCTTTCTTTTTAAACACAAAGAGCTACAAAACACATGACAAGGCCCAAGTGAAATGTGTCTCTGTTGCTGCATCAAAATGGCTGCCAGTAGGCAGCCTGCGTGTCTATGACACTGTATTTATTTATTTTTCTTTTGTTGATGCTTTGTTGATGTTTTTCTTTTATTAATGACTATTAAAGTGTCAGAGATCTGAGGAGATGCTGGAAGAAGAGCAAGCAGGAGGCTAACAATGCTTGCTCTTAAAGAGCTTGTCAACAAATCAGGCTGAGAACTGCTGAACATTTCCCCCCTCCCCTTCTCTTCCCCTGCCTTCCTTCCTTTCCCTTCTCCTCCTTCTCTCCCTCTCATTTTCTCTCTCCCTCTATTTCTCCCTTTCTTTCTCCCTCCCTCTCTCTCTCCCTCCTTCTCTCTCTTCCCCTCTCTCTCTTTCTCTCTCTGTCTTTCTCTCTCTCTTCTCCCTCTTAGTGTGTATATGTGGAGGTCTGAGGTAACTGTCAACTATCTTCTTCAATCATTTCTCCATCTTATTTATTAAATGTTTAGCTTTATTTTTGAATTAGCATATAAAGTATTAAATATCATTATGAAATCTTAGACTGTGTTTTACTAATCTTTCTCCTCTTCCATCTCTCCCACTCCCTTTGCACCGGTGGCCTGACCCCAGCCTTGTTTTCTCTTTCCTGTCACATGTGTGCTTTGGCTCTCTACTTACTTACCCTTCCTTGGCATCTATTGAGACCAAGTATGAAGGCTAATCTTGGTTTTCAACTGGATTGCATCTCAAATCAAATGAAACCCAAGCAACTGGACAAGCCTGTGAAAGATTTTACTGTTTGGGTCAGTTGACATGAGAAGACACAGCCTAAACCTGTGCCATGCTTTCTAATGGCAGAACACACAAAAAGACAGGAAGAAGAAAGCGGCTGCCTTTTGCCTGCTTGCCTTCTCTATCACTGGCAAGTTTGCCTGTCCTGCCACTGAGCTATTTCTTTGCTGGCAGTAGAGCCCCCTTCTTTGGGATTCTAACATAGATGGAAGACTGGCAGCTCCTTAGGTCATCCCTGGGATTCTTGTACCAGATCAGGCTCACTAAGATAGCCAGTCTCATGAGCTGAGGAACCCTAAACACTTGGCCTTGGCCTCCATAGGGAGACAACCATTGCTGGAGTACTTGGACCACAGCTTGTAAGCCGCTCTAATAAATCACGTATGATTCTACCAGTCCTATTTCTTTAGAGAACGCGGACTAACACACAGGATCTCCCACTTAACCTGGAGCTTGCCAATTTGGTATACTGGCTGGCCAGCAAGCCCTAACACTCCTCCTCTCAGCACTGGATTACAGGCATGAGCTGCCATGCCTGGCCTTTTATGAGATTCTGGGGGATCTGAACTCAAGTCTTCATGCTTTCATGGGAGACAGCCCACACAGGCAAGAACATTTTTTTTTAATGCTGTGAACTATCTTCTCCAGCTTTCCTAGGCCACTAGAAACCTTTGTGTCCAGTTTTGCCAAGAAAGTTAGGATTCTGTTATAGACATATCCCACCACTCAATTCCACAACCTACAATCCATTCAATCCATTTGTTCCTAATCCCACCAACACCCTGCCCGCTCTGGTTTCTCTTGGTTTCCTATCTTTAAATCTCACAATGCCAACACAGCAGCCACAATGTCCACGTGTGAGTACTGATGACTTCTTTAGAGGGTGGAGTGGCTGGTGAATGAAGGGAGGGGAAATCAGAAAGTGAGAGAAACTGCAAAAAGCAAGATCTGAGCGTAGCCTTTGGAGCTTGCTGTGTTCACATGGGCTCTACTCTATCTTCTCCCAACAGCGCTGGTGTCTGCACCAGCTACAGAGGGACAGAGGGAAGGAAGAGAATGAGGCCGACACTGAGCACATGTTCAAGTCAAGAAATGGTCAGGCACAGATGCAGGCACTCTTGTTAGTCTTCTCAGCAGCCACACAAGACATGTGCTATTATTACGGCAGATTCACAGATGAGGAAAGCGACTGTAGGTATTTTTTCCGAGACCGTAGAACTAAAAGATGATAGAGATAGGGCCAGAATTGAGTTTAGCTGTGTGGTCACAAGTGACAGAAGCTGGACAACAAGGGAATTGATTGTCACCCATGCTCTGCAAGTTCAGGGATTCATTTAGTCTCGGGCTCCTTTGGAGCCAGGGATCAAATAATGTCCTTGGTGTCCTCAGTCTTTATCCTTAGTGGTCCTCTCCCCTCCTCCTCCTCCTCCATTGTTCTGTATAGTGGCAGGTATGTACCCCAGGGCCTTGCAATGTTCATCAAATGCTGAGCTACATCCCCAGCCAGCCCCATCTTATTTTGAGATAATTCTCACTAAGTTGCTCTGACTGGCCTTGGACTCACCGTGTAGCCTAGACTGCTTTCTGGGCTTGTGTTTGCTCACTGTTTTAACACAGATTCCTCTGTGTCTTCTTCCTACAGTAGCAGTGTCCAAACCAGTCAGCAAGTAGCCATGACCAGCCTGTCACTGAGCAAGCCTTTCACCTGCTTAGCAAGGATAAGTTGCTGGGGTCTATATTAGCACCACCCAGGAGGAGGAAGAGAGAGAGGACCACCTAGTGCCCTAGCCTCCCAAGTGCTGGCATCATAGGCATGTGCTGGTTCTGCTGTGCTCTGTGTTTTGGCTTTACTTCCAAGACCACTTTCTTGGTGTGCTGGGCAGAGCTGTCCCTCCACGCTTTTATTAAATAATATTTGCAGCTTGAGATGTCAGGGGAAAAGCAATTTATTTCTACCAGTATTCTCACTCCAGACGTGAGGGAATTTAGGATGGAATCACATGCCATCTCTGAACAAATCACAATGGCTAGCCGACAGGAAGGTCACTGATTGGCCAGCCCAGGCTACAGGTTCACCTCCATGGAAAAGCAGTCCGATCTGATGCATTCCTCAGCCAGGACCACCAGTCACAGAAACTGTTCCACAGTGGGGGGTAAAAACAAAACCAAAACAAGGGCTGGTACCAGCTCAAATGGTAATGGATGCTGGTCAGGCAAAATCAACAGACACTGTTTATACTTTGCAGCCCCAGATTAATTATTTTCCCATAGCACTATCGAAGAAAAGACAAAATAAGATAGAATATGTAGCAAACATGAGTGATGCCTTTGATTGCTCTCTTATACCTGCCTTAGAAGAGGGTCCTTTAACATTCCCGTGGCTGGACTCCATGCCTCACAGAGCTTTGTGGGCCTCTGGAGGCCTATTCTTTCTCACCGTGATTAACTCGGTCCCTAGTTGACAAGGAGGGGTTTCTTCCCAAGTCAATGCCCCCTGAGCCTTATCTGGGGTTTATGGCCATGGAAAATCCCATGCTTTGATGGTAGGAGGACAGTGGACTGCCTTATCCTCTTCAGGAGTTCAGAGGAAGATTTCAGATACAGATACAGAAGAAGAATTCTGAGGTGGAGTTGCTACTTTCAGATTAATTTACACCACAGCAGCCCCCAGAGGGGCCGACAGACTGATGGATGGCAATGCCTGCTGGGTGTGCAGCCCACATTAATGCTGCGATGGACTCAGCTCATTAGCCCTAAGTCACCCTCCTTCCCTCGGCACACCTTGGACACAGTTAATCTCATGTAAAATGGGGTCGGAGAACTTGGGCCATGTGTTTGTGGTATCAGGTCCCCAGGGTGGCTTTCCAACAGGGCTGCCAACCCAGCAGAGGGCATGGAACTCCCTGCCTTGTCCACCATCTGTCTTTGCCCTTTCAAGGACGTAGGACACTTGGAAAGGACACAGTCAACAAGGGGCTCAATTGCTTTCCGATGGCACTCCATAACAGTGTCTTTCCCATAGGACACTAGCTACATGAACTCTCTAGAGATGCTCTGCAAGGCACCAAAACACACGGTAAGGTTCATGGGAATCCTAGAGGGCAATCATTCCAACTGTTCAGCTGCTCAGAAAGCAGAGCCTAGGTTGGGGTTATCTGGGCAGAATGATAGCACTGGCATTAAATTTGTGGTCAGAACCCAAGCACTCATACTTCTAACGGCTATACCATCATCCCTAGCTTTAGGGACTTGGTGTCACAATCAAGGATGTGATCCCTGGAGTGAGACACATGGATAGAGCTTCAGCATTATCTCTCTTTCCGCCCTTATGTGAACTAGCACAAGAAACTTCCATGGGTTTAATAATAATAATAATAATAATAATAATAATAATAATAATAGTACTATCAATAATAACACAGCCATCACAAGGTTCAGTGCTTAGCACTAGAGTATATAATACATGTTCTCTCAGGCTGATCAGTGCTCTTCAGGCAGGCATGCCTCTGCAGGCTTGACCCCTCCCCCAGCCTCTTACATTCAATTTGGTACGATCCTAAAAGTCCATGCTCCATTGCAGTTAAGAATCCACACCCGCTAGGGCAACCAAACTCTGAGGAAGCCAGACAGGGTTATGTAGCCCCCAGTGTATTCCTGTAGTGGAGAAGGATCAGACAGGTTGTGATTTACTCAGACTCTAGCAAAGTATTAGGGCTTAAGGTCTGAGAAACCGGGAGACACACAACAGTGGCTGCTTTTGGAACCAGGATCCAGAGGAGAGCTCCCAGGAGAGCCAGGAGAGCTGTCATTAGTTCCCCTGTTTCAGCTTCCTGGGGCCTGGAGGTACGCTGGGTCCTGGTACTTGTCTGGACCAGACAGGTTCCAGCCTCAGCAGATGTCTCTGCCTCAGTGAGCAATGGCTTTTCCCAGACAGCATATGGTACTGGCAGAGTCTGGTGTCCTAGAGACACAGACTCACAGCCATATGGGCCTTCTGCCGAAGCTGCCGTGGTCAAGTCAGGCCATACCGGAAAGCAAGGGTTGGAGGGCTCAGGTGGGGATCTCTGTATGTGGGCTGGAGAAGAACCAAGCTCAGGTCTTTCTGGAGCAAACTCCTTACTAGCCACGAAATTTGCAAGTAGTGTGTGTAAGGGGACAACATGCTGCTGGGTTTTGGAAGTTTCTTAACTTAGCTTATGGTTGTGATAGGATCTATCACTTGCAAAAATGTTCAGAGAAACTCGCCTTCTGCAGCTGACCCATTTAGTAGTGCCTTCTCACACGGACTCAAAACTCGGCCATGTGACTTGCTTTGACCAACAAATCATAACACACGCAACACATGCAAACACTTGAGACTCTTTTGGCCACCGAGGTTTGCCTTTCTGTGGTCCCTGAATCCTCTGGCTGTCATTGAGTAGTACCAATATCTTCCTGGAGAAATGGTTGACCATGTGAAGACATGGCTCCCATGCTCTCTATACCAAGCTTCCACAGGCCATCCAGCCCCAGTTGACCCTAGATGGCCATAGATGAATCCAACTGAGTTCAGCTAAGCCTGACCCAGACTGGAAAAACCATCCAGGCGATCTAGAACCAAATCAGCAACCTGGAGGGTGGTTAGACTCAATGCCTGCTGACTGCCTTAAGATAAGTGCTGCAACTAGAGTGCATGGCCTCTTAACCCAACAAGACTTGTGTAACTGTCTGCAACCTCCCATACCGTTCCTAAATACGCTTATTAATAAGTTGTTTGCCTCAGAGAGAGTGGCTATATGTTCAAAATTAGCTGTGCCAAGACAAAAGCATCCATCTCCTGCTGCTCTCTGCCAGCCTGGCTGTTTGTCCCCTAACATTTTCAGATGGCTATTTAGTAAAGGCCGACAGATATTAGTGGGCAGAAACTCACCACCAAAGTGAGACAAGACTTAATGAATATTTAAGCATCTGCTGTGCTCCAAGCTTTGCATTTTCTGTTTTAGAGGTTGTTGGTTTTTTTTTGCCTCCACCTTTTCCATTCCGTAGTCTGTGGAATAGATTCTGTTTCTGGACTTGAGGGAGTTGAGCCACAGAAGCAGCGTTTTCTAAAGAAACAAAAGAGTTCAGGCCTTGAACTCCATTCTGCTAGCTCAAAAGCTTCCCTCTCCCTCCATCACCTTTATTTTATGCCTTCCTCCATCCTTCCTCTCTTTCCTCTCTTTCTTTTCTTGAGACAAGGTTTAGCTGTGCATCCCAGGCTAGCTAGTGACTCACAATCCTCCTGCCTCAGCTTTCCAAGTGCCGAGGTCACGAGCACACCCATCTTTTGAAGTCTTTGTATAAATACCTCCTTTCCAGTTGAGCCTAGTGGTAAATATCCCTAATCCCAACACCGAGAAGGCAGAGGTAAGATGGTCAAAAGTTTGAGGCTAGCCTGGGCTAGCTAGTGAGTCCTATGCCATCCTGAGCTACACAGTGAGCAATTATTCTCAAAACATTAAATTAAAAATGAAAGACTTCTTTCCCGTTTTGCATTTCATAAAGTTTGAGCCTTATGATTTGAATTACAGGGCTAGTCAAGGGAGCAGACTGTCCATTAGGTTCATGTTCAGGGCTTCAGGCAGACAGTTGGAAAACTCCCATTTTGTGGGACACAGGGCTGCTCCCTCCTTCTCAACAGAAGCACCACCACTTAAGGGTAGAAGCCATGTTTGTTAGTTCAAATATTTGTGTGATCATGCAGACAATGGTGAGTGGGTTGAGCAGGGTAGGTGAGGACCCCAAAGTACACACTCCATTTCAAAGGAATCCTGCTGCTTTCCAGATGACTGTCAGCAAATGGAAATAAGGATCTAACGTTACAAAAATCTCCCATCTTTTTTTTTTCAGGATAAATCATAAATGTTATTTTTTTGGTATGTTTTCATTTTTTAAGTAAGCATCCGATAACAGTTTTCCCCCAAATACCATGTGAACCAAACAGAATATGTGGGGCAAACAGCAGCCCAGGAGCAGTATCGACTGTATTTGACACAGGAGATGAAGCACAGGGCAAATGACAATAAAAATCAGGATACGTTTAAGGAGGAACTTATCTACTGGAAAATAAGTCGGAAGTCATCATCTTTTGGGTCGATATGAGAAGTGAAGGGTAGATTATTAAGTCATTCCTTCCTGGGTTTATCTCCAGGCTGCTACTTGCCATCCGGATGCTCTACTGACAGATCACAGGGCTGGCCCCTTTCTGTGCAGAGAGATTTATCTGCCAGCTTCTGAAACGTTCATCTCGGAGTGTCTGCTCTGCTGCTGGCTTGTTTGGGCAACTAAAGTACACAGACCTTATTTTCATCAGCAATAAGCAGTCTGGAGAATAGAGGCCATCTGCAGCTGTTATAGGTGGTACCTGAGTAAATGTTTATATCCCTGGTCACTTCCCCACGGGGCAGTTTCAGCCCATTTCCACCTTCAAGCTGGGCCTATCTCGTCCCTGAAAAATGGATCCCTGTCCCTACTAACATCAGTGCTGAACCCACATACATTGGTAGCCCATAAGCCAAGTCTCTAGAAGCTGCTACTGTTATAGTCTTACACAGCTCTCCCTAAGACCTTGGCCCCCAAGACCCTTGTGAAGAAAAGGGTATGGGGCTAAGTCATACATCCATCAACTATTTATTGATCATCTCCTATGTGCTTGATGCTGGTCCAAAGCCCAGACAGACTGACCTGAAAAAGCCAGTCTCTGTGGTGCAGGGAGATGGGCGTGGGATGTATGAGGCAGGTGAGCCACTTCGCAGGCTCACAGGAAGCTAAACGAGAGAAGAGAGGGATGAAGGGTTTTGCAAAAGGTGGCAGAGGAGACGTTACTCAGGAGATGTTAGAGTAAAAGTGCACAGGGGGTGGGGGAGATGGTGGTGGCCTGGACAGGTGTGCAAGGCCCCAGATGTGTTCCAGTGTGTTTCACCAGTAACCAGGAATCCACTGTCACTGGGAAGGACAGGGAAGGACAAGGAAGAGAGGGTTGTAGGAGAGATTAAACAACAACAACAAAATCCAAAATACTAGGCATGTATGTCAAATGTGACAAGAAGCGGAGAAGCGGGGGGGGGGGCTGGTATCTAGTCGTGATACCATATGATCCATTTTACAGATACAGTGGGGTGCTGGGGGGGAGATCGAAAGGAGGTGAGGA
This sequence comes from Meriones unguiculatus, assembly GCF_030254825.1. NCBI lineage: Eukaryota > Metazoa > Chordata > Mammalia > Rodentia > Muridae > Meriones > Meriones unguiculatus. The sequence goes on from NC_083361.1 coordinate 18,991,278, forward strand.
CAGATGGAAGAATCATTTAGTAGACTCTGACCATCACCCCTAAACTCTTGACTATTATTGGCATAACGTTATTGTTGGGGCCTTCCCGTGAGGCTTTGTATTAGCTGCTTGTCTAGTCCTTCAACAAAATACCAGGCAAAAGCAACTTAACAAGGGGAGGGTTTGTTTTCTCTTACAGTCCAAGAATCAAGTCCATCACCACAGGGCAGGCATACGGGAGCATAAGGCAGCCGGACCCACTGCACCCTCAGCTGGCGAGCAGAGAGGGGTGGGTGCCTGTGTTCAGCTCACTTCCTTCTTTTCATTTAGTCCATGGCCTCAGTCCAGTTAATGCGGGTCCTCCCATCACGTTGACTCAATCTGTCTACGTAACCTGCTACAGGCCTCTCTCCTAGGTGGTCATAGAACCTATCGATAGTCAACAGCAGCCACTACAGGCTTCCTGGACGGCCCGAGATTGCCTGCAGAGTGCTGTGGTATCTATGTCTCATACGTGAGTAGGTCAGCTCAGGGCAGAACACCCCTGATGTCAATCATCACAAGGTGCAGTCAAATGGTTCAAGTTCACTCCATAGGCACAGGCAAGTTTTCAGAGCTCACAGCACTCCTCAGTTTCCCCACCTGCAAGTCGAGAAAGGTCTGCAGTCATACAACTTTGTAAGCCAGTGATGGTTTATGGGATTACAGCTGCACAGTACTTCCCGAGAAGGTGAGCAGTGCACATGGTTGCTTTTCTACTGTCTACTCAAGGAGCATGTCTCCAGTACATGGCTCCGAGTCCTTGATTTCAATCTGGTTTGAGCCACGGGGCTAGTCAAGGGCTTCTTCTGAATGCTTGCTCTAAGGAAACACATGGCTGAAGATCTTAAATCTTAGGCGGCAAAGTAATTCGCAAAAACTTGTCCAACTCCTATTTCAGTCAGTCTGAGGTTTTCTTTGTTGTATCCCAGATCGGCAATCAATAAATGCATTTTCTGTTTCTAAGACAACAACAAAGTCCTGCCCCAGGTCGCGAACCTGGGACTTAGAGAAAGGGGGCTTGCATTCACAGTGGCCTGGTGCCGATGGCAATTGAGTTGCCTCCTAGACGTGCTGGAAGACAGGCTCAGAGACGGTTCCAGCAGACCAGCTGAGGGGCAATCTGTCAGCATTGGCTCTGTCTCTCAGGACTAGTTTCACAGAGGCCTCCTTTTCCAGCTTGGCTGGGCTTCTGGGCTGTTCGTGCAGCAACATAAATCCCCAGTGCAGCCCTTGCGTTAGCACCTACCTGCTAGGAAGAGGCTAATCTCATTGTTGGTCCCACTGCTTTGCAGATGTTCACAAACAGGTCCATCATAAATCCTCAAGGGACGGCATCTATAAGCAATTCCTCCCCCACAGAGGCTAGCCTCAGAGGTTCCTAAAGCCGCTGTTTCATTAATGGGCCATCTTCATACTTGTTAATGTCTAATTACTGACACTAATGGGCCCATGTATTTTAAAAATGAAATTATGAGTTATATTCAATTAGGAAAAACACTTGAGAAATCACCAAATAAATCTGGAGAGGGGCAAAAAGAGCTGGGGGAGGGGGGGGAGGTTAAGCATGTGCCCAGCTCCAGGGACCTGAGCGAGCTGCAGAAGCAGAATTAAGTCCAAGAAGAAACAGATCGATGGCTGAAAGTGGAAGATGGAGGATGGGCGTGTATGAACTCATGGGAGATTAACAGCATCCTGGGAAGGGCCAGGCTTGGAAACAGATCTGAGAGTTAACCGCTGCTGACTTTAAATATTTCCTGACTCTGTACTCTCTGGTTAATATGCACAGAAACAATGCCCCAGGAAAGAAACGAGGGTGGGGGAGAACCTTATATAATCCTCGCACGCAGAGATATTAACACACTATTAATGGTGTTATATCCTTCTGGACATTTATGGCTCCGTTTGTGAGTGTGGTTTGATGCCCATGCAGTAATTTTTAAAATAGAAACAGAATCAAGCCAAATGGCAGCTTCATCCCATTGTTATTTTTCATGTGATTGTGTGCTGTGAGTAATATTCTATCTCGCTTTGCACTTGCTTTTTAAACAGCTGTATAGTATTCCATGCCGATCTCGAGAAAAGCTGTGTCAGACAGTACCGGGGTTGAGCAGGCATGTGCTCTGAGTCCTTGAAATCATTTTCTGAAAGAAGCTTCTGGCATGACTTAGTCAACTCACCAAATCTTCCTTTCTATTGCATCAGCCGGCACACGGCATTCCCAGAGGCTTTTGCCGTCTCTCCGGTTTCGAGGTAAGAAGTTGCTCCCATTGCATTCTTCCCGGAGAATGAGTTGGCAGTTTCTTTTTTGATGTGTTGGTTTTCTGCTTGAATACCCTGTGCCCAGTATGAGATTTTCTTGTCTCTTTGTAATAACTCTTTACTTCTTAAGCTGCTAAGCCCTGACTTCACGTGTTAAGGATCCTGCTGCTCATCTTACTGTCTACTTTGCTTTTCTGATTAAAAAAAAGAAGAAGAAGAAGTGAGGTCTCCCATGTTTAAACAGATGTTTAAACAGACATAGTTCTACTTTATCTGGACCAATTTTTTTAGTTTTTTTTTTCCTTTATCATCCTGTCAATGGCACTGTACTTACAATTTCCTTACCGTTCTGTTGATGGAAAATTGTTTTATTTTTAATGTGTAAATCTGAAATCGCTTTAAGACCAATTTTTTGGTATACAAGAGAGAGGAATCCTTTTCCTAATGGCTAGACAGTTGTCCCAACATCACCCACTAAATAAGTTTCTCCTACTAACTTAAATGACACTTTATTGCAGATGAATTCCAAACATGTTCATTGATTTTTTTCTCTTAGTCGTTGCTTTTTCTTCTAATTTTACTACTTTTTAATTATTATATATTTCATTGCATTTAATGCAATTTTTTTTTAGTGTTTTATTTTTGAGACAGGGTTTCTCTGTGTAGCCTTGGCTGTCCTGAAACTTGCTCTGTAGACCAGACTGGCCTCGAACTCACAGAGATCTGTCTGCCTCTGCCTCCCGAAGGCTGGGATCAAAGGTGTGCGCCACCACCACCTGGTGAATTGAGTGCAATGTTCTTAATCCCTGTGTCCAAATTAGTGCTCACCATCATTCTAACTGATCCTCAGATAAACTTTAAAAGTTTCTTTCTAACTGGACAAAAGAAATAGATGACCTTGAAGATGATTCGTATCTGGGTGCATCGTACCTCCGCCACTCAGGTGTTCTGTTATACCAGTTTAGGGGTTTTCCTCATACAAACTCTTTCCGGAAAATATTTATGATTTTTGTACCTGTTGTGTTTTGTGTCCTTCCCCACATATGGTCCCGTTGGTTAGTGTGTATGCGTGTGTCCCTGTCCATCTGTCTGTCTGTCCTTCCCTTCTAGTTCATTTCCTTGGGGTTTTGAGTAGACAGTACTACACTCTGTTAGGTATGAACAAGCATCACTCTTTCTGGAATTCATATCAAGTCTCTCTCTCTGTCTCTCTCTCTCGTCCTATCGCATTGGCTATCCCTTCCACAGCAGCACTAAAGAGTTGGCGTTTCCAGGCTCTACATTCCGTGCAAAGGAAACTACAAGCAGTGGTTACGTGTTTCTCTGATATGAATGCTTACCCTGTAATCCCAGCTTAGCATTTTGTTTATATATGTGAGCCCTGACTTCCATCAGCACCTAATTTAGACTCTGTCTAGCTGATGGCGCACTTTCCCTTCTTCTGGCCACTGCAGTGATTTAATTGTATTATCAGGCTTTCTAAAAGCAAAACATTCTTGGAAGAAGTTTTTACTTGGCTCGGCCAAGCACATTTTCCCTAACTTCTCTAGACGTTTAAATTCCCTTTGCTAATTTTGCTGAATATTCAGCTTCTATGGTATTCAGGTTCCTTATCTGTATAATCAGTACAATACATTCACCTCATAGCCAAATAAACAGAGAGGGATTTTTTTTTTAATGTCTGGAATGGCATACACAGCCTAGATCCTTTAAGATATGATTGAGCTCTGTCACAGATTCGTTTTGGCCTGTCAGGTTTTAAAAAATATTTCCACCATTGTTGAGATGTTAGCTTTTCTGCCTTTTCTTGTAAATGTCTCTAAAAATGACTTCTTGAAAAAAATTTTATTGCTTGGTAAACATAATTTTTAAAATATTTCGCCATTTTGTCTTTATAATGTATGTTTGGATTTACCCTCTATCTCTTCCTCCTTCTCCTCGACAGTCCCCCTCTTCTTTTTTTATTTACCTAGGCAGAGATCTGTTTATTTTATTTTCTGAAAACTGCAGTTCTTGAGGTAAATCTGTCTGTCTGTCTGTTTGTCTTTAGAGTCATGGACCTAGAAGCGTAGTAAATATGTGTCATTCAGATGGGTTTATTCTGTGCTGTCAGCTCCACTTGCTATGTGAAGCCTCGTTGCCCACAGGAATAGCCCCCTACAGACACACTTGTACCACACAACCTAAAAGTGCCGACACAGACTAGCTCAGCCATGGACACTTGCCTCACACCATAACCAGCCAAACCATCTCTCCTGGTAGGTTTAGAATCAGAGATGATAATTAACTATGTCTATTTTCTCAGATGAATCATTACCAGCTTGGTTCATGTCTACAATTCTTTATGAGGGCCCAGATTTCCTGTCCTTTGTGAAATGTCCTCATAACTTTGTAGCAAATCCAGTTATTCTTCTTTATGTGCTTTGAATATGTCCCTGCTATTCACAGTTAGATGATACTTAAATGAGACAGCTATTGAGGGGCTGGGTAGACATTATATCACTCGCAGGATGTGCCATGTTGTCACAGCTTCAACCGACGAAACTGCAAGAATTGTATGAATGTCAGTCTCTCTGCTACTTTGGAACTTAAATCCCCACATAACTGCCATAAATGTGTTTGTCTTGTATCTCAGACGTGACCCTGGTCATGTGAGCTCCAGATCAGGGCTTTCAGACAGGAAAAGGACCCCTGCCAAACACAACATAGGAAGAAACAGTGGAACACTTGGTGCTGGTAGCTGAAGAAGAATGGAAAGGGTAACAGCTAGCCACATCCTCACTGATACCCCATGTGTGCGAATCCTACGAGCTGAGGTAATTTGCTGAATCAGAGGTGCTGTGGCAGGAGCTGGGGTGACTTGTAAGGCAAACCTAAATAAAAGTCCTAAGATGAGAAGTTGTAACTATTTTCCTAATTCATTCTCTCTCTCTCTCCCTCTTTCTCTCTCTCTGTGTTTGTCTGTGCAAATTTATTTCAGTGTGTGTGTGTGTGTATCTATGTCTGTGTATATGTTCATATCCATGCAGTGCTCATGAAGGCCAGAGGAGAGCATCAGATATCTTGTATCTAGAGTTACAGGCAGTTGGGAGGCACCCTATATAAATGCCGAAAATCGAACTCAGGTCCTTTGGGAAAGCAACAAGTGCTCTTTAAGCATGGAGACATCGCTCCGACCAGTAGGTCAGAAATCTTAAGGGCTTTTTGTTTGTTTGTTTTTTGAGGAAGAGCAATATAGAATCTGGAGACGTGTGTAGAATGGCTACAGCAAGTGGAATCACTATTTTTATGGATGCATCCACAAGCACAAGAACTATCCTACAGCTCTGAGGGGACAACTTGGCAATGACCCCTGCGATAGCTCAGAGGCCAAGATTCTGGAGGCACGACGTTCTCAAACACCCATTACGAATTCCATGCTTCTGCAGGCCGCAGCGAGGCTACCAGAGGACCCAGAAGGTTCTTCTACATGGAAGGCCCTTCACATTTCTAGTGCAGCTCTCACTCCCAGCATGAGGTAGAAGACTACAGGTAGTTGCCATGGTGCTGGCCTCCTGGGTTTTAACCCTGAGAGCTGTGTCTTCTTTGAGAAAAAGTCTTTGCAGATGGGTTGGAGTTAAGATGTCGTCAGTGGCCACTTGGTTGTAATCTTTGCTGGATGCTGAGGGGGCAAGCAGTGAACAAGACAGACGTGGCTCTCCTTTCATGGGATGCTTTTGACTCCTCCTGGGAGGAGCTTCATTATCTACCCTAGTCTTCTTCCCTCTTGGCTTTTGGTCTTGGTTTCCCTTTCTAGAACCACTAGCCATATCTTACATACCCCGCCCATCCTCCAAGCCTGGCAATGTTTGCACACATGCCCAACGCTGGCAGCCTGTATGAGGGAGAAGGCTTCAGCCAGATCCCCAGGAACGGACTGAGAAGGACAGCAAAAGAAAAACCACACAAGGTTTGTTCTGAGTTCTGATGATGTAGAGGTCCAGGGTAGGTGAGAGGAAATGCTACAGGAGTAGACAGGCCACAGAGGTGTGTGAAAAGGGGATGGTAGAGGCAGTTGGTGCTGAATAGCTGAGGCTGCAAGTTTAACAGGTGCCTGGTTAGCATGCCTTTGAGCCACTACAGGGCGCCAATCAAGCGACATCCGCAAACCCACTGGCTTTTGGAGCCCAGAGACTCCCAGTTTGCAGTCTTTGCTCTGATTCTCTTCAAAGCCTGCCATGTGAATGAGACACAGTTGCCTTTGGATCCTAATACAGCAATGCTTATTGGTGCCTTTATTGATTTATTCATTCAATCAATGTACGGTGAGCACCTAGGCAACACACCTCCATATTGAGGTTACAGTGGTAAATGAACCAGGGAAAGGGTAGCCATGTTCACACAAATCACACACTTTCCCAAACTGGCGATGGAGCAAGACAACTTGACATCTTACTATGGAGGAAGGATGCAAGAAGTGGCTATTTCAGACAAGAAAGATCTTGCCCTGAATACACGAAGGTTTGAATGGAGAGAAAGACAAGCCTAGGCAACAGAGAATTCTAAGAAACAAATGCAAAAGCCGTGAGGTAGGTTCAAGAGGCAGAGAGGCCCATAGCCAAGTCTAAAGTGGCCATTACAAACAATCTTAGAGGCCACTGTTTGTTTGTTTGTTTTTTTTTATTATTATTCTATAGCGGAGTGTGTGTGTGTGTGTGTGTGTGTGTGTATGACAGATTCTTTTTCTGCATGTGTGTGTGTGTGCATGGATAGAATTCCTGATTCCTCAGTTGGAATCAGGAATCATCCTTGATCAGTCTTCCACTTTATTCATCAATGCTGACTCTCTCAATCAAATTCAGAGCTCATAGACACGAGCTCCTTTGTCTCTGCATCTGAGGCTCGAATTACAAGGGAGCCTCCATGCTCAAAGGGCACTTATGTCGGTATCTGGGGATCTGAACTTAGGTACCAATGCTTGTACAGCAAGTGCCTAACCTCTGATTCAACTCTGAAGCTCCAATTTATAGAGTTCTATTCACCCAGGAGTCTAGAAATTACCCCTAACTCCATCTTTGGGTTAGAAGATATACTCAGTCTTGTTCCAAAAGTTTCTCGTTGCCAAGGTCTTTGTGCATTATTTACTGTTTAGGTGATGACTGAGGAGAGGAGAGGGCAAGGTTACAGCTGGTCCTGGGGCTGGCTTTTCACAGTCCTACCACCTGGCATACACACCCTAGATGCAGGCGTTCTGATTAGACTTCTATTGCTTCAATAAACACCATGACCAAAGGCAAGTTGGGAAGGAAAGGGTTTACGCCAGCTTAAAGCTTACAGTCCACCATCAAGGGAAGCCAGGGTAGGAGCCGAAGGCAGGGACACGAAGCCACAGGCGAAGACCGTTTATTGGCTTACTTTCACACTTACACTCAGTGGATACAACCAGGCCAACCTGCCTAGGGATGGCACTGCCCAAAGTGGGCTAGGCTCTTCCACATCAATCATGGGAGGCAAACCAGTCAAGACCATCTCCCACAGATGTGGGCATGAGCCATATGCTGGAGGCAGCTCCTCGTCCGAGGGTTCTTCTCCCCAGATGTCTGTGCCACAACGACAAACGTGTGTGCTATACATCACGGTTAAAGATGTCATACAGTCTTGAATGGCGTGGTGTATAAAAGCAAGCAGAGCACAGGACGTGGGCATTTATAATTTTTCTCCTTCCACCATCGTCTCTTCAGAGCCTATGGTAGCCTGAGATGGCCCTGGGCACCAAGGGTTGCACTAGCGAATGAAATAGAATTGTGTCTGGGATGGGGTGGGGAGTGCTGAAGCCCCACAAAAAAGCAAACGCTACAGGTGAAGGAAGTTGCTGGACCAATAAGGGGCCACGGAAATCAAAATACCAAAGTGAGGAGGGGTTCTGCTGTGTATGAAGGAGGGAAGAGAGCTGCAATTTTAGGTAGAATGGTGAGGTAGACAGTGAAGCAGGGGTTTTGTAAAAACCAGAGGAGTAAGCAGGGCATAGGCAAGTAGGTGAAGAAGCTTCAAGGCAGTGTGCCAGGGAAGTGTGCCATGGCCTGTAGCCGGGGGGGGGGGGGGGCTCTGACGGAGCTGAGAGCTCACAATCAGAGCTCTGCCGTCCTGTGCTCCCCTGATTCCTCCTTTATCCATCCCCAATCCCCCTGAGGTCCACTGGGCCTCAGTTCAACTGTCACCTTCCCGGAGAAACACTATCAGACCGGACCAGCTGAAATTCACAGCCTCCACCCTCAGTGGTGGGCTTACGGCCGGCGTGCTTACTTGTCCCTCCATCCTGCTGGAGATTAGTGTTTGCGGGTTTCACTGGGTAGAAACCACGGATTGCAATTCCTGGGTTTTCCATCAAGGCTAAGGGCAGAGGTTCTGAAGGCAGGAACTCCTCCAGGACAGGACAGGCAGTGTGTTGGTTCAGGGGATCCAGGCTGGCCCAGCGAGGAAGACTTTGAGATTGTAGCTGCTCTGGGTACAGTCTCAATGTGAGTCCCATTTTATGGAAAAATCAGTTTTGGAGGAGGAGTTTTTCCAGGTATTCAATAAATTTGTTGTTTAAGTTGGAGAGAGATGGGGTGGGGGGCTGTTGAGGCTGGCATGCCAGGATGAACAGGCAGCAAATTATTACATTTTCTGTGAATACTGACAGAATACACACTTACCACTCTCAGTTATCTCGCCTTCTGCAAACTAGGGGAGGGGAGGTCCCCTGGCACCATCCCCAAAGCGTCCCCTCTGTGTTGAGGATGACTAGAGGCGGTTTGCATTGTTTGCAAGCAAGAAGAGTTTACACTGTGGGCACTTTGAAACACTCCGCCCCGGCTGCCCATGCGAAGGCGCTGAGCTGTCTAATGCGGGCGACAGCTGGGAGATCTGACAGGGAGGCGGGATCAGGGAGACAAGGGCAGCCCGGTCTCACGGTATTTCAGATGACTAATGGTTTGAATTTTCTCCGCCGCCGCTAAGAATGCTTGCTCATCCACACGCCGAGTTCATGCCTGTGATCCCAGAGAAGCCCAGTGGAAAAGAGTCATTTCCCAACACGGAGAGAAACAGGCCCAGAGACGCGAATCGATTTGTATGTGGTCACACAGCGCAGAGCAGGGGCCTGCACGCCGGCTGTCTGTTGCCCGAGTTCAGCGCTTCCGCCTCAAACCTCCTGATTGAATCGACTGAGTCCCCAGCATAGCTGGCTCCCTCTCCAACAGAAGAAAGCAGCCCTACACAGGCCTTCCGAAGACTGCACTCGTGGTAACACGGTGATCTGATCATCCCGTTCTTCACCATTCGAGGGCAGAAAACATTTGGGCTGTTGAAGCAGCCCGGGTTTGCTGCTAGCACAGGAGCAAACCACGAACGGTTTGTGCGTGTGCTTGTGCTCCCGCCTTCACGGCTGAGGGTGCTCTGGGAGAGCGCGCATTAGCCCGTTACCTTCGGGTCTAGTGAGGCTCCTGCGTTCTGTAGACGCCAGTAGAGGTTTGTAAAAATGAATGAACGAACAAGCCGCCGAAAGAGCCGTGCTCCCGAGGAATGCCTCGCCCCCCCCCGCCCCGTCTCTCCTTCAGCTCCCCTCCAATACACTGAGGGGCTTATTAATTATGGATGAAGCTGGAAGCTCTGAAACAGAAGCTGATGTGGGCATAATCACACCCTGTGTTTGCATGATCATAAGTAGATTATTAAAAATGGATAAGGCAGACATAATTGGGCTCCAGCCTACCAGAAATCTTAGAGGAAGCAGATGGAGCGTTGGGGCATTTTCTGAGCTTTAATCTAAACCAGCAGGAAAAAAAAAAAGGAATTGATTAGAAGATTGTCTTTCACATTCCATTATTGATGCCGGAGCTATCATTAGCAAAGGGGTCTCTGGAAGTGCTCCCCCCACTCCACCCCCCCGACACAGAACTGGGAGGAATACGGGGGATTTTATTTAGAGAGTGTTCAACTTTGTCCGGCTTGTCAGGCTCCTTTCTGCGCTTGGGCATCTGGCCAAACTTGTAAGTGAATTTTTTTTTTCCCCTAAACACATTTCCCTTTCATTTTGCAATGGGACTGGAAAAGAAATTATATTAACGAATTTTCCACTGTTTATGGTTTAAAACCACCTTGAATACCCATCAGAGGGCTAAGGACGGGGGCAGTTTCTTAAAAGCAACCATCTGATGGATTCTCCCTTGAAAGAGGAGGGCCGAGCTCCACAAGCCTACAGAAGAAGGGCATCGTGTAAGACGTTAAAAATGTGGAATTTCACAGTGTTATCTTCATATCTCTGCCTACCACTCACCTGTCTTGCCAGGAGAGTGAAACCCTGACCTATTTACTTAGTCATTCATTCGTTCATTGGTTCGTTTGTTTGTTCATTTATTTGAGGGGAGGATAAGAGGGCAGGGTCTCATGTAACCCAGCTGGCCACATCTTATGGCAATCCTTCTGCCTCAGACTCCTGAGTGCTTGGTTTATAGGCATGTACCACCCTTCTCAGCAGTGTGTGTGTGTGTGTGTGTGTGTGTGTGTGTGTGTGTGTGTGTCAGAGAGAGAGAGAGAGAGAGAGAGAGAGAGAGAGAGAGAGAATGGGGAATGGGTAAGACATAAACTCTCAAAGCCTTTCTCCAGTCACATGCTTCCTCCAGCAAATCTCCACCTCCTGAAGGTCCCATAACCTCCTCAATCAGCACCACCTACTGGAACCAAGTGATCAGACACATGAGTCCTTGAGGGACACCTTCATTCAAACCACCACAGTGTACAAATTGGAAAATCTCTTACATCAAAGTCCATGTGTGGATAACTGATAGAAAAATCCACTAGAGAGAAAAAAAAATGGACCGGAGAGATGGTTTCATGGTTAGGAGCACTGGCTGCTCTTGCAAAGGACTTAGGCTCGGTTCCCAGCACCCACATAGAGGCCAGCAACTGTCTGTAATTCCAGTTCTAGGAGACCCGATACCCCATTCTGACCTCTGCACTCCCTGCATGCAAATAGTATATATACATGCAATCAGGCACACATGCACATAAAATAAAATAAATATTTTTTAAAAGAAAAAATTTACTAGACCCAAATGGAAGTTTCATCAATTAAAAACAATAGAAACAGAAAGAAGGGAAGTCTGTGAAAAATGACTGTCATAAAATGGAAGAGGAAAAATGGTCTTCTCAGAACTACCCACTTCAGGAAGCAGAAACAAATTCCAACAGCATTTCGTTGTACCATCAAAAAATTGCCTTAAGAAATGCAGACTCTATGAAACTAAAATATGGATGTGAGGAGAAGGCAAAGAAAAAAATAATTATGATTTTAAGGCGGAGAAAAACTGAACTCTTTAAAATGCATTCGATACAGTAACTGCTAAATTAGCGAGGCAGAAAACTGACTCAGAGGATGTCAGCCGACTGAAGCAAGTGCCACGGGTCTCAGAGGGACAGGGTTGAGAGGACGTGTTGATGACCGATGGTGTGATACAGCGGGACGAGTGGATATTTGTAGTTGGCTTTGGTGGTACAGGATTGTAATCTGCCTATAATCGCAGCACTGGGGAAGCTGAAGCAAAAAGGAATGTGATCTCAAAGTCGTATGGAAACTCAGTACTGTAGAAGCCATCGAAAAGTTACATATATGTTATATATGTATGCATATAAAAAGTTTAAATGGAGTACTCTATAAGGTAGATGATGCTGCCTCTAGACACCACAGGCTAGCAAATAACAATCCCAGTGCCAAGAGTGGGTTACCTCTATTGGAGATGCTAGCCAGTGAGGCCCCAACAACATAGGCAATTTCTGTTCCTCTTGGTTATACTACAAGACCTGAATGCTGAAGATAATATTTGAGCCATAGAGCCTGGAGAGATCAAGCTGACATTCTCCTGGAAGATTCATCTCCACTGGTTAGCTTTCATGGTGCTTGAAGGCCTGGCGTATACTATGAGAGGAGAAAAAGAATCGCCAGTCTTAGCTGGCTGTGAACCCAATGAGCTGTAGTATCAACTGGCCTGCCAAGACATGCCCAGTGGTGTAATAGTGACACGGATGTTATGGTAATAACCAACCACTTTCCGATTGAATTTAAGACCTACTCCACCAGAAGGCACTCAGACCTTGTACTACTATCAGGGCCAAGAACCTGTGTCTAGACAGGTCATAGGTAGTCAAGGAGAACCTACCACTGTTGCTCTGCTAAGGAGACAAGACAATAAAACAACTGATAACTCAATACTCACAGGTCAATACATCCGTCACTACTCAGCGGAGAAGCTTCTTTCTGCAGTAGGTGGGAATTAACACAGAGACCCACAACTGACCAAGGTACGGAGACTAGAGACTGCAGAGTCCTCAGACTTAAACTGGACATCTGTATATACCGGCCCTCCCAAGGCTCAAGGATCATTTCTGAAGAGGGGGTGGAAAAACTGTCAGAGCCGTAAGTGACAGGTGACTCCAACAAAGCTGCCTTCCAGACACAGCAGGGCAGCTGCACGCACAAACTCACAGCAGTTGTGACAGCTGCGCACAAGACCTGTACAGGCTCAAACTGGACAAAACCCCAGCCTGGAGGAGGGAGGTGGCAGTCCCACTCCTACCCGAGGAGCCAATGGACACCGACAGATTCTGGGAGAGGGGGAGTCAGCTCTCTGAAGGGTGTGGTCCCTGGTGAGTTGATCAAGCTGTACCTGAAAGCACTCGGGCTTTGCAAATGGGACTACATAGGCGTTTTGGGAGGAGATCACAAAGTTGGGTGGGTGAGGAAGAGAAGAGGGTTATGGAAGATTTGGGGGGAGGAGTGACTATGATCAAAATATATTGTATGAAATTCTCAAAGAATTATTAAAAATAAATCACAAAAAAATAAGAAGAAAAAAATTACCCCAGGACTTGGGGGAATAAATCAGTACTTGCCAGGCATGGGCAGCCCCCTGGGTTTGATCCCCAGGGGAAAGGAAGAAATGGGGAAGAAGGGACACAGGGAGGAAGGAGGGAGAGAGAGGAGATGTATGTTTTGTGCATGAATGAGATGAAACAAATGTAAACGAAATAATAAGATTCAATACGAGGGAAAATTGTTCCCGAGTTAAACAAAAACCTGGGTCTGTGTCTCAGAATACAAATCAAATCGGGGGAAAAAAAAATTCATGAAAGGAGACGTGCATCCTGGCGAAGTTCTAACTTCAAGGAAAAGATTTCTATAAATACCCAGGGGGAAAAGCTTGTAAAGGAGAGGGGGCCGCGGAGCCCAGCATCCCACATCCGTGGCAGGAGACATCAAAGACAGCACCGAGATTTGAGGGTTCTGCAGCCTGCATCCCGGGCTCTTCACACAGCCCCGCTGCTGGTCCACTCCACTCCAGCAACAGGAGGGCATTCTCCAGAGCCCACGGATCCCACCCTCTACAGGACTGAAGTCAGATGGCTGCCGACCCTCGGCTGGGCCAAAGCACAGCCGTGAGATCGCATGCCCACAGTTTAAAAAGGAAAACCTGGGCGCTTTTCTAGAGGAAAAAAAAAATAACTCATCAAAACTGACTGATGAAGAACTAACCTACTTAGGCCAGCAACCGTGCCAAGCTTCCTGCGTGCTCAGACAACCAGCCTTGGAGGGAGCCCCATCTCAGAGGGGCTTATTTAGTTTGGCTCCTGGCCCTGGGAACGGTGGCGGGCAGAGGGGAGGGGTAGGGGGGAGCTTTTCATAATTGTATGTGTGGCAGCCTTCCTGGGTTGGGGAAGCCCAATCATCATGCTACCTCATGCTTTAGCTCCTCTGCCGGCCCCTATGGTCATCTCAGGCTGCGGGGGTTGGGGAGCGTGTTGTTGGCGGCAATGGCGGTGTGTGTGTGTGTGTGACTGTGGCAGTTTTAGACTTTCCTGGGTTGAGTACAGGGCTTAGCCTTTCTTAGTCCTCCTGCCTCAGCATCCTCAGACGGTAGCTGGGATTGCAGCCATGTACCATTGCAGCTAGGTAGCTTGAAATATCTGTCATACAGGTACCGCCATTCTTAGCGCAAGTTCCATTTTCCTTATCTAAAGTACTGGGGTCCAGTAATATTTCAGATTCTTATTTTTTTGTTATTGGACATTTGCATACATATAATCAGATATTTTATAGACAGGACCCAAGTTTCAACATGATATAATAAACTTTACATACACCGTTACTGCAAAACAGGAAGGTAATTTTTCTAGAGTATCTTAAGTGTGTCAGTGCTTTGGCTGTCAGCCATAATACAAGGTCACGTCTGGTAATTTTCTGTTTGTGGGGTGGGTCAGCCTTCAAACACTTCTGGGTCTTGGGGCATTTGGGATTTGGGACTTTTGGATTAGGAAAGCCAAAACTACATCTAAACCGCCTATGCCCATGGTTACTCCTGCTATGCTGTGCTCATTATTATTGATAGGAGGTAGAGGGAACATAGAGAGGCCTGTGATAAATGGTTATTGTTCTCAGAAGTCCTCAATTCCCCCTTTTCATTTATTCATGGGCTTGTGAGCCAGCAATGGTAGAAATTCTACCTTCTCTGTGGAAGAGGCCATTTAGAATCCTCCAAGGTACATCCTCCAAGGTACATTCCTATCAACACAGATTTAAAAACATGTTCCAGAGTGGGGGGGGGGGGCAGGAAGCAAACGAGGACACCCTGGGTGATTTACTGGTCAGACCCGCCCTATATGATGTTCAGTAGCAGGCAAAATTAATCACTGTTGATTATTATGGCTGGATATAAATATTCCCAGAAGGGTCATGTATGGAAGGCTCAGCCCCCAGTGCAGCAGGAGACCATTAATCTACTGATTATAACTGGATGGGATGTTGCGAGGCCCTGGAAACTTTGTGAAGGTGGGGCCCGTTGGAGAAAGTGAGATATTGAGGTTTTATCCTTGAAGAGTATATTTTCATCCATCCATTCTTCCATCCATCCATCCATCCATCCATCCATCCATCCATCCATCCATCATCCATCCATTCTCTGTCTCTCTCATCCTCCCTTGTCATTCTCCATTCCTGGCTGTCAGGAGTTGAATATCCTTGTTCCACCACATACTTCCATAACCTAAAAGCTATGAAATCACAAGACAACATAATTCTCCTCTTTTTAATTTGTTCAACTTGGGTATTTTCTCATAGCAACAGAAAGTTAATAGCGATAGAAGGTACAATAGAGATTACCTTGTTCGGACAATGATGGTGTGGATATGGCTACAAGGGGTTTATGGAGGTTGTAGATCATTCTAGTAATGGATAATGGATCCCCTGAGAAGCCATTACACAGATATAAGAACTTATCAAGGTTT
Organism: Meriones unguiculatus; assembly: GCF_030254825.1. Lineage (NCBI taxonomy): Eukaryota > Metazoa > Chordata > Mammalia > Rodentia > Muridae > Meriones > Meriones unguiculatus. The sequence goes on from NC_083361.1 coordinate 19,006,854, forward strand.
CATGCTTCGGATTTCTGCATTTTTACAAAAAAAATGCAGAAAAATTACACATCAATTTAAATGTGTGTATATATATATATACACACACACATATTGATTGCTTTTTTGAGAATTTCACACTTACATCCCATGTCTTTTGGTCATATTTACCTCTCTCTCCAACACCCATTCCTTCCAAGTTCACCACCACTCACCACCCACTCCCAGCTTCATGTCCTCGCTCTGTATCTCTCTCCTTAAAAAGTTTAGTCCCGAGTATCAGGCCATTCACTGGCGCAAGTGGACCCATCAGGGTCCACACCCTCAAAGGAAACTGACTCTCCTTCCCACAGCAGCCATCAGCTGCCAACAGCTCCTCCACCAGGAGTGAAGCCCCATGAGCTCCTGGCCACTCCATGCTGGACCTTGACCGGCTGGATCTTGTGCAGGTCTTGTTCAGGTCTTGTGCACAAGCTGTGGGTTCATGTGTGCAACAGCCTTGTCATGTCCAGAAAAACTGTTTCACTTCAGTCCTGCTGACTTCTGGCTGTTATAATATTCCATCTCCTCATCAAGGATGGTCTCCCTGATGTCCCATTAGTGGCAGAGCACTCCACAGGCACTTATTTTCTATACTTTGAATCGTTACATGTCAATTAAAAAAATCTTTCATAATGTATGAAGACATATCTGCTATAAAATATAATAGTGTGTTCAGTAAAAATTTTAAAATTCTATAATGTGTGTGTGTGTGTATGTGTGTGTGTGTGTGTGTGTGTGTGTGAGAGAGAGAGAGAGTTAGTCAAAAACCTAATGCTTTTGTCGGTTTTGGAACAAAGATGCTAAAAAGGATGGAAAGCTTGTGGGGTTTTTATGAAGGAGCAGTAGGAACATTTGTCATCCGGTCTGGAAAAATACAGAACGGATTGGGTTCCTTTGGGTACACCGTGACCACTGCAGCAGGTGGTCCTCCGTGCTGGAGAGCCTGGGCTGCAGGGAGGAGAGAGCATGCGATGTTTTCTCCACGAGAAAAACCATCGTTATAACCATCTGGAGGGAATTCTTAAATAGAATGTGATAGAGAGGAGGAGGAGCATTTCTTGTAGGCAAGAGACTCATTAAGGGCTCGTGGTGGTTACAGTTAACTGTCACCGTGACAGAGTCTAGAACCACCTGGGAGATGAGCCTCTGGGAATTCCCACAGGAGGTTATCTTGATTGTCTTCACTAGGGTGGGAAGGCTCGCCCACCACGGGTGGCATCATTCCCCCACTGGGATCCTGGACTGTGTGACTGGAGAAGAGGAGCTGAGCAGCAGTGTGTACTCATCACTTGCTTCATAGTTTGGGGTGGGTTATGACCAGCTGCTTCAAGCTCCTGCTGCTTTGGCTTCTTCACCATGATGGACTTTCCTTGAGCTGTGAGCCAGAAGAAACCTTTTCTCCATTAAGTTGGGCTGTTTGTTTGTTTGTTTTCAGGGCATTTTTATCACGTCAATGGGAAAAGTAGCTAAGAAAGGGCTTTGGACCGCCAGAGAGAAGACAGGACACATGAAGGAGAAAACTAAGGGACTTTGGTATCTCAGAGGTCCCCTCTCCCAGGAGACTTTGAACTACAGAGAATCTGCAGGCTTTCTCCTTCCCAGAGAGACCGGCCAGGCACCAGAGCCAGCAAGGAGATTGCAAAGGTAAGCTGGAAGGAACGTTTTACTGAGCTTGCCTCGTAAAGCATGGTCCTCACGGTTGCCATTACTGCTACCATTTATTACCATAATAATGCTGCATTTAAAGCCTCCCGCAAAACTCGGGCTGCAAATAGCAGTCGCTTAGCTGTGTTCATGTGTCTACAGGAAGACTGGGGTTTTACCTGTGAGGACAGGGGTGTTTCACCCTCAGCACCACTGACATTTTATCTTTGTTAGCACATGTGTGTGCATGCCCACTCGTGCGCAGGCGTACGTGTGAATGTTCAGGCATGTGGGGGTCAGAGGACAATGCTGGGTGCTGTTCTTTGCTTTTCTTTGACGCAGAGTCCCTAACCAGCCTGGAACTCACCAAGCAGGTGAGGCTGTCTGGCCGATAAGCTCCAGGGATCTGCCGGTTTACACCCCACCCCCAGCTTGAATTATAAACATGCACCGCCATACCCAGAAGTTTTCTAAATGCAGATTCTGGAAATTGAACTAGGATCCTCGTGCGCGCACACACACACACACACACACACACACACACAAAGAGTAAGTGATGTGTAACCAGGAAAACAGGGGCCATATTGGAGAGCTCTGGTACTGAGAGCCTCGGCTAACATCTGGCTGCTGTGGTGGGAGAGAGACCGAGCAAGTACTACCCGCCTAGATGAACCCCTGCACTCCACAGAGGCACGAGAGATGATGAATTACCGGTTCACTTAGCTGAGTTTTGAGATGGCTTGGTGTTTGATAACCAGAACACTGCCATGTCACTGCCAACTATCGTTTGTAGGACTTGGTCACACCTGGGAGGAATATCATGTCTCTTCATCCTCAGCGTGAACGACTGTGGCCCTTCAGACATGGCTCCTTCATCTCTGAATACAGTGTCTGTCAGAGTTTATGTTCTACTGCTGTGTCAAGTGTCATGACCAGAAGCAGCTTGCAGAGGAAAGGGCGTGTTTGTTTGCCTTGCATGCCCATCGCTGAGGGAAGCCAAGGCAGAGACTAAAGGCCGAAATCTGGAGGCTGGAGCTGAAGTGGTCCGTGGACAAAGGCTGCTTATAGCTTGCTCCTGGTGATGTTCTCAGCTGTCTCGTACAACTCAGGACCATTTGCCCCAGGGGTGGCATTGCCCACAGTGAGCTGGACCATCCCATATCAGTCCTTAATCAAGAAAAGTGGGCAATCTGATGGAGGAGTTTTCTCCATTGACGTTCCTCTTCCCATCTGACTCTCTAGCTTGTGTCAAGTTGACAAAAAGACAAAACAAAACAGCATCCCAGCTTGGAGAAACCAGCCTTTCCCTGCATATGGTTTGGACATAGATTCCAGTCAAGAATTGCCTTCTTCTTTTTTTTTTTTCCAAATAAAATTATAGGACACCCAGTTAAATTTAAATTTCAGATAAGCAATAGATTTTTAGTGCAAGCATAACGCATGAAAAAAAATTGAACTTAACTAAGAAATACACTGTATTTCTTTTTTTTTAATTCTTTATTAATTACACTTTATTCACTTTGTATCCCCCCTGTGGTTCTCTCCCTCCTCCCATCCCAATCCCTCCCTTCCTCCACCCTCTGCATGCATGCCCCTCCCCAAGTCCACTGATAGGGGAGGTCTTCTTTTCCTTCCTTCTGATCCTAGTCAATTAGGTCTCATCAGGAGTGGCTGCATTGTCTTCTTCTATGGCCTGGTAATGCTGCTTCCCCTTCAGGGGTAGGTAATTAAAGAGCAGGCCAATCAGTTCATGCCAGAGATAGTCCCTGTCCCTATTACAATGGAACCCACTTGGATACTGAACTGCCATGGGCTACATAGTATACCTGAGTGACCCCAAAAACGCTACCAAGGAACTTCTACAGCTGATTAACACCTTCAGCAAAGTGGCTGGATACAAAATTAACTAAAAAAAAAAAATCAGTAACCCTCCGGTATACAAAAGACAAAAGGGCCAAGAAAGAAATTAGGGAAACAACACCCTTCAAAATAGCCAAAAAGGACATAAAGTACCTTGGCGTGAACCTAACCAAGCAAGTCAAAGACTTGTATGAAAAAAATTTTCAGTCTCTGAAGAAAGAATTAGAAGAAGATATCAGAAGATGAAAAGATCTCCCATGCTCATGGCTTGGCAGGATTAATATAGTAAAAATGGCCATCTTACCAAAAGCAATCTACAGATTCAATGCAATTCCCATCAAATTACCAACACAGTTCTTTACAGACCTTGAAAGAAAAATTCACACCTTCATATGGAACAACAAGAAACCCAGAATTGCTAAAACAATTCTCTACAGTAAAAGATCTTCAGGAGGTATCTCCATCCCTGATCTCAAGCTGTAAAATAGAGCAACAATACTAAAAATTGCATGGTACTGGCATAGAAATAGACTGGTGGATCAATGGAATTGAATAGAAGACCCTGACATAAATCCACACACTTATGGACACCTGATTTTTGACAAAGATGCCAAAACCATTCAATGGAAAAGAGACAGCATCTTCAACAAATGGTGCTGGTCTAACTGGATGTCTACATGTAGAAAAATACAAATAGATCCATACTTATCACCCTGCACAAAACTAAAGTCCAAGTGGATCAAAGACCTCAACATAAAACCAGACACACTAAACTGCTTAGAAGAAAAAGTGGGGAAGAGCCTTGAACTCATTGGCAGAGGAGACAACTTCCTGAACAGAACACCAACAGCACAGGCTCTAAGAGCAACAATCAATAAATGAGACTTCATGAAACTGAAAAGCTTCTGTAAAGTAAAGAATTCTGTCATCAGAACAAAAAAGACTGCCTACAGACTGGGAAAGGATCTTCACCAACCCTATATCTGACAGAGGACTAATATCCAGTATATATAAAGAACTAAAGAAGTTAAACAGCGACAAATCAAGTAATCCAGTTAAAAAATGGAGTGCAGAGCTAAACAGAGAATTCTCAATAGAGGAATATCAAATGGCAGAGAAACACTTAAAGAAATGTTCAACCTGTATTTCTTGTATAAAATCCAAAGTTATTTTCTCTTTAAAAATTCTTGTTATTGTCATTTTATTAGATTTTTTTTTCCACTACTGGGACATAGTATCTGATAAGAGCAATTAAGGAAAGAGGGGTGGTCACAGCTTGAGTCCGTCGTGGTGGGAATCACTGGGGCAGGAGTGCCAGAAACTGCTTCATTGCATCTCTACTCAGGAGGCAGGGAGAGGAGAGTGCTGGGCTCAGCTTTTTCTCTCTTAATTCATTCGGGGATCCCAGACTTGGTGATGGTGCCACCCACGTTCTTGGTGGGTCTTCCTACCTTAATTAACTTTTTTTTCAAGGAAATCCTTCAAAGACACTCCCAGACGTTGGTCTCCTAGGTGATCCCAGATCTTGTCAAATCGAAAATCACAATGAACCAACCACCCTACAGACGCAGTATTAACTGCACTGACGAATGGGATTCCTGGTGAGGTTTCCACATGGATATACACGGCGCAATGGCTGTGTCTATCTCTCTCCATCGAAATTCACCCTTCAACGCACTCTGCAGCTAACCACACATCTGCCCACATTCCATTTCGGGACCTCTCCTAGTCCCTAGTAATCTCTCTCCCACTGCTAACTCAATCTTTCTTTCTTCTTTTTTTCTCTTTTATTTTCATTCCTTATGTTTTTGTTTTAGTTCTGGCATCTAATTCCTTATGGCTGAACAATACTTTCTATAGATTACATGTAATATCACAAATGTATATGTATGTATGTATATGACCTGCTGAAATCCAAACTTAATACACTTTATTGTGCAGGAGCAGCTCTATTTCCAGACTCAACTTCCAGGAGTGGGGGCGACTTGTCCGAAGCCAATGAGGCACTGTAGTCCCTGACCTGTAACCATCACTTCAAAATAAAATCGTAGGCACTAGAAACCCTGGGTTTACATGGGATTCTGCACCACCAAATGTCTGGAAGTTCCCACACCCTCCCCAAAACAGCAGCACCTACTGGGCATCAAGTCAAACCCTAACAGTATGCCTTCTGTAATTTATGCACTCAGATTCTCATTGGGATGGCTGATTTAAAAGAGAATAATGACAGGATTCTAACAGAGGTACTAACAGAAATAACAAAAAGGAAGTCTTCCCTAAAAAGGTGGGAAACTCAATTCTGCCCATATGTGGCTACACGAGTAAACCGAGTTAATTAGGACCATTACCTGCTCCACTGTCCTCTGGGAGTTTAAATACACCATGCTAAAGATCATTCCCGTTTCCTAGATGAGAAAAACAAGTCCCTAAATGTGGTGAGGCATTTGCACTGTTCAAATCTGCTGGGTTGAAAATGTTCAAAACGTGAAAGCTTTTAAAGACTCTTAGGTTGAATGGGAGATTTTAGGAAACAGCTGGATAATTTTATAGTGTGTATAACCTGCTGCTAAGATGAATGCAATCAATCTGAAGGCCTCCGAAAATCACCACAGTCCACGGGACGATGTCAGGGTTTCTTCACGGGCAGCAGGCGTGGGGATAATCACATAGCCTGCTGTAAGCTATGGTCTCTCTGACAGACAGCGGAGAACAAAAGCAAGAGAGAAATCAACTTTGAGCACCTAGGGACTTCTCCCTGAGAGGGGGAGGTGACTGAGAAGTCGCCGAGTCCTCCAGAAGGAAGGCAGAAAAACAGGGAGGGGATGATGGAGGCGTGCGCCAAAGGCGACAAGTCCTTCTTAAAGGTATTCAAGGGAGAGTGTTTCACGGCACTCAGAAACAACCTTGGTGCTTTTAAAAATGCCATGTGGAAGGTCCTTTTCAAATTTAAAACTAGAGCCAACACTAGCACCTTTTCCTCCGGTTTATGGTGAAAGAAAAAAATAAAATGAATTTCCACTCAAGGAATCTTGACTGAACACTATGTGTCACAATCTGAGACCACGGGCAATATAATCAAGAAGAGGACAATCCTGTTTGTGGACTATTACACTCACCACAGTCCTGTACATCATTTGTAATTCCTCGTTTCCCTCCTGTAACAACCCTCAGGTGTCTTGGTCCTTTATAAACAAGGAAACTGAGGCCCAGAAGATGAAGTGATCTGTCACCCAAGGTCAAATAGGCAATGTGTTGAAGATTCTCATCTGGATGTGGTCCCCGAGTCACATTCTGTTATATCTTGCTGCAGCCAAGGAACCATGAATATGAATCTAATTAATAAGAAAATGCTGAAGGCTGTATGTATGTCAACTGGACAGGATCTCTTCCTCCTTTTCTGTTATCTGTGCTTTTGTTTGTTTTCTTTTGGTGGTGTAGCCCTGACTGAGCTCCATCTCATAGTCCTCCTGCCTCAGCCTTCCAGGTGCTGGAATCACGGGGGTGTGCACCCCCACACCTGGCCTCTTTCTCCTTATCTTTTCGGCACCATGTGTCCAAAGTTAACCATCCTCCTGATTCTGTGGCTTGTCATCAATGCTGGGCTTTTCATGGCATCTATCTTAGGTGGTTTTGAATTAATGCATCTGTCTATGTCCTTCCCCTCTCCCATAGAGAACCCATTCTCACATATTTAATGTTGATCTTTTGGCTGGAGTCTCCAGCAATATGTATATTGTTCTGCGTGTGGGTTTTTAAAAATTTACGTGTTATTGTACTAAAGCTCTTCCTTTCTGCATTTTTAAACCCGGTGCTGTGCTTTTACCGTCTTTCCTCATTCTGTGTGCTCTAACCCATCAATTCTAGGGGCTGTAGAGAACTTGGGCTGTGTTTTGCCCACCCATTATCTGAGATGAGCATTGAGATGCTCCCCAATATCCTCTCCCCTCATCATGATTCCCCTGCAATGGTTGCCCATGCACTCTTGGGAAGTTTTGTGAGGATGTTCTATTAGGCAGGGTTCTCTAAGGGAACAGAACTTAAAGAGCATGGTGTGTGTGTGTGTGTGTGTGTGTGTGTGTGTGTGTGTGTGTGTTTAAAGAAGCACTTATTACAAAAATTTACAGGCTGTGGTATGATGAGGATTTTGGTTTCTTTAAAAACCCAATTAGGTTATGTGAATACGTTTTTGTTTTAATCCCAGGTGTGGGATATGGGGCTGCTCCACAGCCGCTATGATTTGTCTCATGCTCTGGGAAGGGGGTGATTTTTTTCAGCTGCAGATAGTTTACATTTAGAATTCTGGGGACTCTTGAGAGGGTAAATATTCGAGAAACCCAGAGAGAGCTGATGGTGACTGCTGCTCCCCCTGCTGCTGCCCTCGCTGCTGCTGGTTCCAACTGCGACATTTGCTGTTGCTGAATTGCTGGATTTTGGGATTGCTGGATTGCTGGTTACTGGTTGCTTGATTGCTGGTATTCTGACGTCAAAGACTGGACTTGCCCCAAGGAAACCGACATTCCTAAACAGCAGTAAATAGTCTAAAGAAGTATATGCCCCCTTTCAATTCTGGCCTTATTTCTTGCCTACCTAATGGTGGAGGGCTAAGATGTATTAGGGTGTAGAAGGGTAGTAGATACAGGAACTCAAATAAAGTAGCCCAAAGGCCCAGCTACACTGTGGTCCTGCTAGTCCAACAATGGAAAGGATAAGAATCCTGTAGTTGTCCAGTCCGTAAGGCTGAATGCCTCAGCTGGTTTTTTATCTATGTTGTAGTCCAGAAGAAGTAGGTTCTAACACCAGCAAGGGAATGCCTCAGCAGCAGGCTAGATAAACTTACCAGAAAGAATAAGGGCAAGTAGGCAAAATATAAATGGCATCACAGATGTCTTGGGCTGCCCACTCAAGAGGGGAACTCTCGGGTTTGATTCACCTGGTTAGACAGTACATCCAGCCCACCTCTCGTCAGCACTACATGTCAGTTCTTTGACCCTGTCATCACCAAGCACTGATTTAGAGTCTCTGCCTCCCCAGCAGGTACGGAGCAACATTTCAGACTGTGTTGAATTTAATATCTCTGGTATATAGGATTTTAGGATGCTTACTTGGGTATCTGAGGTCTTGGGTGATTGCAAGGCAAGTCATCTGACTTGGTCCAGGTCCTCAGTAAGGTTACAGGAAGAAACTAAGTAACCAAATTATAACACAGGGGTTGTGAAAGGTAAGACCACACAGAGGGCTAGCAGTGAGCCCTGCTGGCAACGTCATTACCCAACAATCAGGAAAATGCCTAAGTGTTAGCTGGTCCAACACAGCAACCATCTAAAATGCCAACTCCCGTCTGTACACCCTGGAATGACATTAGACTATAAGAATCTTTTGTTACTGAGACCAAAGCTCAAATTGCAAAGACTGGAACTTCACTAAAAGCTGCAACTTACCCTTAACATCTTGCTAAATTGCCTATTGTGTCATGAAGCACACATTGCCATGGTTAAAGAGAATTATAGCATCCCCAGAAACATAACCCTAGCTATTTTTATGGGTTGGTAGGAAAGGGGCTGACATTTATAGCAGCTTTTATAAAATACCGAGTTCTATGCTGGATCTCAATCTCAGGTAACAACCTCACATAAGCCGGTGTCACACCCTCATTCCCTCTGGTAACATTGTAACTCCACCTACTGAGAATCATGCTATGGCTGCTATGTTGTTTTCTCCTCCAGAACTCCGGCTGAATCTTTTGATTTCCAAGTGATGGAGGTGGAGGGATTGGATCCCTGAAAAGGATTAACGCCTTTCTAAGTGAGTAGATTAGTTACCACAAGAGGGGGTCATTATAATTCAAGGATTATAGAAATGACAAATAAAATGTCTCAAGAAAATTACATTAATTCACATAGAAAGGAAAAGAAATTGTCGAATGCTCAAAATGATGAGAACATCGGTAGTTGGAATTCTGCCACTGTAGCCTACAGAGATAGACTTTATATAGACCATGTTACTTCTTTCTGTTGCATTCCAGAATACGCAAGGCTAGTTAATCTATAGAGACTTAGTCACAGGTCTGAGGGTTGAGTAGTCTAAGCTCCAAGACTGATCAGCCCCCTCCAGCCAGGGCGTCCCCTTGTATCATAATGTGGGCAGGCAGGAGAAAAACACAAGAGACTGGCTTTGCCTTGCAACAGTCCACTCAGTGGTGACTAACCCAAGCCTGCACAGAAGGTTTAATCCCTTTCAGGTGCCAAACCACCTCTAAAAGTTGCTTCCTCCCAAGACCATCACACCAGCAAGTGAGTTTTCACAGGAACTCCAGCTGGGACGGAAGGTAGCACAGGCCTTAGTGGGCGGAGCTATCATGCCTCTGAAGGACTGACGGTGTGACCCTGTGTTCACGTGAACCCTTGTACAGAACTGAGACCCAGTTAGGTGTGGAGCTAAGAAACTTGTACTGGTTTTTGCTCTAGAGGAGGAAAATGAGAGAACACCAACCTGGGAAACTATAAGAAACTCTGAGCTCAGAAGGAAAAGCTTTAGTCTTGACAAATTAAAGCCCAGGATTTACATGTATGGTGCATGAGTTGTAAAGCAAGAAATGGACAGCTAGCTAGGCATGGGGCCACATTATAGACATGCCTATTGTGCTAGTGCTCAGGGGCCTAGGGCACAAGGATCTCAAGCTTGAAGCTGGTCTTGATTACACAAAACGTTGAAGCCCAGATTGGGTTACATAACAAGACCCTATCTCAAAAGAGGGAAAAAGGGAAGAGAAAGGAAGGAACAGGGAGGGGAAGGAAGAGCCAAAGTATGTCTCAGTACAGCCGGGGCAAATGCAAAGCCAGTCTGGCTTCCAAACCTGACACAGCCTGGCATCCTGTGGCAAAAGCAACCCCAGCGAAAACAAACTAAAAATGTAAAGCAAAACAAACAACCCAACAACAACAACAACAACAACCCAAACAAAAAGTTTTAAAGCACACCAACGATGGTCAACAGAAAGAGCAAACGAGGGAGAGAGCACAAGCTTCCCAAGGTCTAAGCCAGGAAGCCATTTAAAAGATAAAGACAATAAGAGCGATTCAGACAGAAATATGCTTTACATAACTGAAGAGGCTAAAAGAAATTAAACCACTTAGAAAAGCATTTGGGGAATTCGGGTAAATGCAAGCTCTGGCAAGTCTCAGTCCTTTTGGATTGGGCCTTTTTCTTGTCAAAGGTATCCTGAGCACATAAAGAAACAAAGAAGAAAATTTTTATTGGTCAGCAAAGGAAAGTTAAAAGAAGAAAAGTGGGAGTAAATGATCAGAGATGGGAGAAATATATCAGATGGTACGCCCTGTGTCTAACAGGAGGCCCTATAAGGAGTACGTAGAGAGAATGGAAAAGAAACCATCAGAAATGGTGGCTGAGAATGTTTCAGAAGTGACAAAAGGGATTAATCTCCAGAATTTGGAAGCCGCGTGAGTCCTGATGAAAAAATAGATGAGAAGAATGGTGGTTAGCTAAGGGATGGGGCTAGGTGACAGGCAAGGTATCAAGCACGAGTATAAACCTTCAGTTAAGCAGGAAGAATAAGTCATAGGCACCTGGAATACAATGGAATGGGTGTTCCACGGTAGTAGCCACAAGTGGAATTCCCAAAAAGTGAAAAACAAAGCACATCCCCTTAGATATTTTATCTTGAAGTTACAGAACATCAAACATAAGTAAAACAGCAATCAGAGAGAAAACAGACAGTTCAAAAATTCAAAGCAAGTTACCCTAACAGAAAGTTCCAGAAGGTACCAGAATAGAATTCTATCCTACAGTAATCTTCACTGAAAGTGAACACCAAATAGAAGGCTTCTTTGTTTGGTGATGAGTTTTGAACTCAGGGACTTGCACTGTCCCACTGAGCTACATCCTCAGTCCAAGACAGAGACATTTTGATGGAAAGCAAACTGGAAAAATTTAACAATAGACAAATGAAACTTAGAAGGATGTCGTTGAAAGAAGCATTGGTAACCGATGACATTGAGAAAACTGCTGGCTAAACTTACACGTTTGCTGTTTTAACTCGCTTTAGGAGATGGATGGTTTATTCTGACTTACAGTTCAGAGGATCAGGGTCCATCCTCATGGAGAAGGCACGGTAGTGGGAGCCTCTTGGTTCATGGCACCGACCAGGGAGCAGAGAAAGGGGAAGGCCAGCTCTTAGAGTCTCCTTTCTCCTCTTTTATTCAGTCTAGCATCGCAGCCTATGGTGACACTCAGAGCTGAGTGTTCCCACCTCAGTCAAGTCTCTCTGGAGACACCATCACAGACACACCCAGGAGAATCCACCTTGAACGCATTAAGTGTTTCTTGATCCAGTCACTTTGGCAACTGAAATTAACCATCACCCCAAACACACTATTTTACCATTACATCTCACCCCGACCCCCTTAGCCTCATGGCCAGCTCATAACTGCAAAAGGCCTCATTGTCTGAGCAGTGTTAACACCCTTAAAAAGCCTGGATTCTCCTTTGAGACTCAAGGCAATCTCATAACCGTGAGCACCTACAAAACAAAGAAAATAGCAAGAGCAACAACTTATATGGTTTCAGTACCCAATGTCACAGAGTCAACATCCCCATTACAGACGGGAGGGGCAGGGCACAGCAAGGAATGATGGGACCAAAGCAATACTAAAACACTGTGAGGAAAAATGCCCAATCCTGCAACTCTGTGTCTGGCCTCTGGTACTCTTGGTGGCATGCTTGCTGTTTTTAGAACGAAATAAATGGTAATCATGTGATTTGTGTTTTAACACCCACAGTGTAGCTCAAATACTAGACAACTGCATGGTGTATGTGTGTGGGGGGGTTGGTGATGAGTACTTTTGTGTGACGTTAGAATGTTATTCAGGAAAAAAATAAAACACTGATGATTTGTAGATAAAATCAACGCCGTTGTCAGGTACACACTTCCAAAGTGCACCAGGCTGGCGGGCTGCTTTGTGACTCCTAGCAGAGGATCCCAGTCATCAGGGTCCCTGGGGGATGCTGTAAAGTCTACTTGGATAGTAGCACCTTCCTTTCTCCTGTTGGTGAGGGATCGTGGGAAAATGACCTCTATGCCATTCAAGCTAGCATGCTGCTAGAGAAGCTGCTGCCATCTTCCATCGGGGCCATTTTCTCCTCTTACGTACACTCTGGCCATGAAGTTTTGTAAGCTTCTTGTGGTGAGCTACAAACAATGCCTCTGAAGGAAGGTTCTCAGCCAGGCATAGAATATGCAGGTGACCTTGACCCCTCCCCGTGGTGAGAAAGTCCAAGTGCGTGACTGGATAGGAGCTTCACTGAAGGAGCAGTGGAGAAATCTTGTTCTCTTTGACTTCAGGCCAACCTTATTGGGTAAATATGCCCATCACAGCCTACAAACTTGTCTGCTTCAACTTACCTTTGTGACTAGGTATCCATCCAAACAAAACGCCCACTGCTGTCAGAGATGGCATGAAGCTGTGAGACACGACTGTGACATTATTAAATTTTCTTCTCAAGTTAAAAGCTAGTTTTTGTCTTACTTTGCACAATTTCAAGTTTATATCATCCCCCAGAAAATGATTATTTGTTTTCATATTTGGAAGTTGAAGTGAGAAGACCTGCTTCTTCTTTATTAAAGATTGCATCCATATTACCTGGACTTGAAAAATACCCACTACAATCAGATGAACTCTGTGAAAATTGTGGTGTGCATGGATCTCTAAACTAGAGGGCGTGGGGATAGTTTTCATCACAGCCTCAGCAAAGCTTTTGAACAAAAGAAAAAAAAATGAGAGCAAGAGGTACCTAGGGCATTAGTTCTAGCTAGCAAGAATAGTGAGTATGATGATGGAGGAGGGATATCGGGATCATAGCTGAAAATGGGGCAAGATGATGAGTCTTCTTAAGAGAAAATACAATATGCTGCCTTGAATTGAGGAAAAGGCAGGAGATTACAGCTACCGAGGAAAGAAAATTCCCATAAGTCACAGAAGTTGCCTATATTTCAGCTTTTGTGCCAAGAAGAAAACACATTGAGAAGTGCTGCTTAAAGGTATGATTTAATTTATCAAGTATGATTGACAGATCGTTCGAAATTACAACTATTTCAAAGCTCCAGGCACGAAGGAACATTGTTATATCCCTCCTTTACTCTTTATACTTTTGTTCTCGCCGAGAGCTCCTTCCCGGTTTCCTGAGCACGGCTCGGCTCCACTCTTTAAGAGAATTTGCAGCCAGGAGCCAACAGTCTGAAGGGCTTTCAATGGTACCCAAGAACTTTTCTGAGCCCTGATCCTGTGTGTGGTACAAACCCTCATGCACTCATTCAACAAATATTATTAATGTTATTATGCGCCCAGATACTCTCTGAGGCTTGCGGGAGACAAGAACACACAGACAAGGATGCACTTCATTTCACGGCCACACACGGATGTGTGAGGGTGCTTGGTACTGTGAGACATGTGTTACACAGGTTTGCTAAAGGCAATCAGAGCTGCACCTTGTTAATCATGGTGCAGTTCGTCAGTGAGGAGCAGCATTGGCTTTGCGCTCTGTTAGACTGAATATTTGTGGCTGGGTAGTAAAGGGCAGCATGGGGGCAGGGATGAGATTGCATGATGAACGTAAGGGATCTGGGATATTCCTCGCACCCACATAAATGCTCCTGGGCATGACAGCCTTCCTGTAACCCAGAAGTGGGGTTGGGTTGGGGGGCAGCGGAGATAGGTGATCCCTGGAGCAAGTTGGCTAGCTAGACTAGCCAAATTGGCAAGTTCTGGGTTCAAGTGAGAGACCCTGCCTCAACATATAAGGTGAGGAGTGAGCAAGGAAGAACCTCAACACCAACCTCTGGCATCCACATCCTCACATCACCTGTGCATCCATGCACACTTACACACATGAGAATACACATACATACGTGCAACCCGCATGACCAAAAAGATCCTGAGGAGAGATTAGTTGATAAAGTGCTTGCCTCTCAAGAACGAAGATCCAGATGTGGTTGCTCACACTCGTAACTCCATTGTGAAGGAGGTGGAAACAGGTAGGTCCTAGGGTTAGCCAGCCAGACTGCCTAAACTGGTGATTTAGTTCCAGGTCAATGAAAGATTTTTATCTCCCAACGATTCCTAATGATAGTCTGCTACACTCATAGACAGGTGCCTTGGAATGTGTGCAGAGACCCACAGCCAGACATTTTTGCGGAGAGAGAGAGTCTAAATTGGAGGCCTCCATCAAGTCCCTCCTCTCAGAGATCAGAGATCCACAGAAGAGGGGGAGGAAAGATGAGAGGAGTCAGAGGGGGTGGAGGAACCAGGAGAACATGGCCCGTCCGATCAATTAAGCGGGGCTCGCAAAGGCTGCAGAGGCAAGCCTGGGTCCCGCATGGGTCTGCACCAAGTCCTCTGTGCATAGGTTATGGTGGTTAGCTTGGTGTTTTGTGGGAGTGGTATTTCTGTCTCTCTTTCTTGCTCTTGGGGCTCTTTTCCTCCTATTGTATTGCTTTGCCAAGCCTCGATACGAGGGCTTTCACCCTGTCTTATCGTATTTTGTTCTGTCCTGTTTGGCTGTTGTCTTTTGCGGGCTTGCTCTTTTCTGAAAGAGGAACAGAGGGTGTGTGAATCTGGGGGAGAGAGGAGGTTGGGGGAGCTAGGAGGAGAGAAGAGGGGTAACTATGTATTGCATGAGATAAGAATATATTAAAAAAATAAACTCCACAAAAACAAAACAAAACAAAAAAAAAAAAAAAACAAGCAAAACAAGGTAGGTGGTACATGAGGCACAACAGCTGAGGTTGGCCTCTGGCCTCTGCATACACGCGCACATGTATGTACCTGTATCCATGTGAGCACACAACAGACCTGTACACACACAATAAGCAAATGGAAAATAATGAGACACAGCATCTGCAGAGGTTCCTTCTGGCTGCAGGAGGAAGGAAGACACACCCAGTGGACATGCGACGGCCTGCCCCAGCAGAGCAGGAAGAGCTATGAAGGTCTGCCTGCCTTCACACACCATTGTCCTTTAAACAAATTGC
The DNA here is from genome assembly GCF_030254825.1 of Meriones unguiculatus. NCBI lineage: Eukaryota > Metazoa > Chordata > Mammalia > Rodentia > Muridae > Meriones > Meriones unguiculatus. Next base: position 19,022,422 of record NC_083361.1, read on the forward strand.
CTCCTCACTTCCTCACAGCCTTGCCCTTCTCCGTGACCCCATGCCCTTTCATAAATGCAGCTCCAGAAGCTTCCGCAGCCGCCGAGCTTCAGCAGCTGTGGACACCTAATCGATAGTTCTTCATAATGATTTTCTCCCCAGACCGGACTCCGGACCAACTATTCAGCTACAGCACACCTGGGCTGCACTAAACAAGGATGTCAAGGCAGCCACAGTAGCAATTTGTCATTTATGACTTTTTTTTTAAAGGAAGTGTTCTGTGGCTGCTGCAGGAGAGGGGCCTCCACCAACTGTCAGAAAAGCTTCCTTGATGATGCGATGTCCCAGAGAGGGTGCATAGGAAGAACGGTACTCCCAGGACCAGCTGTGAGCCTGTTCCAAAAGGGATCTTTCAAAATCCTGAGCCATTCAACAGGGCAGCCTCCATCCTGACTGTGCAGATGACTTCGCCCCGGAAGCAATTCTAGAGCTAGACAAAGAATCTTTGAGCTCCTTTCCTCCTCCCCTAGTTGAGCATTCACACACAACTCTCCAAATTCCACATTCTTGCACAATTTTTCCCTTTAGGTTTTTCTTAAATCACTGTTTAGTTACATAAGTTGGGTTTTTTTTTTCCCCCTTAAAACTTGGGTTTTTAAAAGTTGAGTTTTTTTCTCAAACTCTGCTAGGGGTGTAACTGAAAACTCAGCACCTCTTGCCTTCAACAGTCGGTAAATATAGCAAATTGCAGAGAGAGACTGCAAAGGTTAACAGTAACTAGACTGCTACTGCTGTTTCTGGAGAAGAGGAGAGCTTTCTAATTCTACAAATGAAGGGGGACAAAGATCCCCAAAATATGCAAGCTACTGGCCAAAGGCCCAAGGCAAGTTGATGGTTTCCTGACTCAGGACCAGAGCTCTTGACACCTGTCCTTCCCTCCTGATACTGGATCCCTGAGCGCTGGTCAGTTCCTGTGGGAGAAGCAGGCTGAGGTCCTCAGTCTACTGAGGCTCTGCTGTCTCTCAGACATCTGTTACAGCTCTCAGCAGCACTACTGCGTGCCCGCGCCCTAGAAATGGCAGGCTGCTGTAGCAGGAGCCTCTGGAGTGTATATCCTGGAGAAGGTGGCCTGATCCGAAGGATTCAGAGCAAACTAAGGCCTGTTAGGCACATTCCACCCAAGAAAATCAAGAACAGAACCGAGGGCTGGTGTTAAGATGCTGGATCCAGACCAGATCCAACGGAAAGAATGGAGGGTCATGGCTGAGTTACCCGTACCGGGCAGTGGGTCAGGTCGTGGGTGGAAGGCTTAGTTCCTGCTGCCTATCTTCTCCCAGTGACATGACTCCAGCAGAGGAAACGGCTGGCCAGACAGTGAGACTTCTTTTAAGCTCCCAAACAAGAAAGCTGGTATACATCAAAGAACAAACACACTGAATGTTTTTACTTACTCCCAGCTTTGTCCACTTTGAAATTCAGCTGTGGGCAATCCCTGTGGTTCCCCACGGGCACCCCTCAAAACTCCATGGTGTTTTTTCTTGGTTGTCCAGGGCTTTATCTAATGTAGGTAGACTTGAAGTGTGGGGACAAAGCACCCTTTAGAAATATCCTGCAGGTCCAACAGGTCCTTAGACAGTACGATTCTGAGGCACCTCCTACATGATCGCCTGGACTCCCTGGCAGGACCGAATCTAACTCACCATAGTGACAAGTAGCTGCCTCTAACCCATTTTTCTCTCTCGCTTTCAGGAACCACCTCCTAAATAAACAGCCTGCAGGCCCTCTGCATCTCTTTAGCTTCACAATGTAGGAAAATTAAATATGTCAGTATCTCATGCAATTTAGAGATAACCCAGAGGCATGCTATATTGGAGGGGTTCACAGTATCAGAGACTGACTAGAAGGGACAAGTTCCTGTCCTTTTCAACAAGGGATGTTCTATCCCGAGAAGAAAACAGCTAGTGGCCAGCAATGTAAAAGAACAAAGAGGAACTAACCATAGCCGAGTAAGAAACCTCAGTTTAAAACGTGGATTCTACTCCAAAGCAACCATACAGTTCCAGGCAGCGAACCATGACAATAAACTTTTTGTCGAGAACGGGGATGCAGCTAGGCTCATAGAGTGCTTGAATGGCAAGCACCAAGCCTTGGGCTTGAGTCCTAGGACCGTGTAAACTGGACACGCTGGTGCATATCTGCAATCCCAGCACTGGAGAAGTAGAGGCAGGAGGCCATCCTCAAGACCTTCCTCAGCTACAGGTGGAGTTCAAAGCCAGCCCAGACCACCTGAGACCCTGTCTCAAACAAAGGAGCTGGCTCCAGTTTAAAAGGGCTCCCTGAGCCGACAGCTTCTTCCACCCAGCCTTCTGGCTCCCTCTTAGTAGTGACAAGTAGAGGTCTGTGTCTGTGCTGGGGACTAGAGACACACTGAGCTGGCATACCATAAGCAGAATGAGTTTTTTGTTGTTGTTGTTGTTGTTTTTTTAACAAGATAAAATAAATTGTGGCCACACAGAGAAAAGACCCCCACCAGCCTGCAAATCACAGCGTGGCTGTAACAGTGTGCCTGAGGCGTGTGGAAAGACTTTCAAGGGATCCTGGATTTAAAAAAAAGGGGGCGGAGGAAGGGCTCTCTGAGCACAGATTGGGGTTATGCAAATCTCACTCTTACGATGTCCAGGGGTTTTCTCTAGATAACAGAAGCCTCAGAGAACAAAGATTCCCCAAAAACTGTTATCTGAGGTACATTGGGGTGGCCGTAGGCGCTACCTGTACAGAGGCAGCCACCCGGCATGTGTCTCAAAAGCAAAAAGAGAAAGCCGGTTTGGGAGGTGATATGCTTACAGGGAACTATGGAAAATTCCCTGATAGGTGCTGGAAACCTTGACTACTTACTTACAGGGGATAATACAATTAAGATCTAAATGTTTAGTCATAGTAATTACAATGATGAACTAATATTAAAGTGAAAACCCCTATGTAGTCCTTGCTGTGGGCTTGGTTCTTCTTCTAAGCACTGTGCACACATTAATCCCAGCTAGGCCTCGTCTTGTTCCTATGGAGCTAGTACATACATCACGCCTATGTCACCCAGGATAGAATGCAGTACAAAGCTGGGCAGCAAGCTTCACAAAGGGCACAAATAGTGGGTAGAGCGGCCTGGACTCGAACCGAGGGCAGCCTGGCTCGGAGCCTGTATTTTTAATTGAAGTAAAAGAAAAATTACGTAAGCATCTCCGGCAAAGAGAAAGAAGTGTGCCTACCAGGAGAAAAGAGATCCAGCTGACATCGGGTTCTCCTCTGCTGCACACACACAGAGAAGCCTTCGACAATCAGATCGCATTTTCAGAGCTTTTTAAAAAGATTTTTTTTTCCCTGAGAATTCTAAGCCAAACTATCATATGCAAAAGAAACAGAAAAAACATTTTTTTTTTTCAGTCTGCAAGAGGCTCAGGTTAAAACGCTGGTTTTAACTAATGGGCGCTGGAGAGAGAGCTCAGCAGAGAAGGGGGCTGATCACACAGAGGACCTGGGCTTTATTCCCAGCACCCACTGTGTGGCTCACGAGCACCTCCACCTCCATTTCTGGTGTATCAAATGCCCTTTTCTGGCCTCTGAGGGCACCTGCATTCTCACGGTGCATATAAACTTACAAAGGCACACATAAACACACACACAAGCACATACACACACACACAAGCACATACACACGCACATGCACACACTAAAATAAACCATTTTAAAAATGGATAAGAAATAAAAGCCTTTTTTAAAAAAAATTGTGGATTAGAAGAAGAACCACAGCCAATGAAGACTGGAGTGGCTAATAACGGTCCTAGAGTTTCCATCGATGGCGCGGTTGGTAGAGTGAGGAATGCCGTGGTTCAACCCTCAGCACCTCGTAAACCCGGTGTGGTCACCCACCCTTGCAATCCCAGCACTCAGGAGGCAGAGGCTGGAGGTGCAGAAGTTCAAGGTCATTTTTGGCTACATACCAGCTACAGCCTGAGCTATCTATGTAAGGCCTTGTCTCAGAAAACAAACAAAAGCCAATAAAATAAAAAACCATGGTGGTAGGGCTTAGGTACCACTTCAAATTAAAACAGAAAACAAGTGTTCAAAGATGTCAGGATACATAGACATGGGACTCTCAGATATAGCTACTGCATTTTGCCCTCCTGTGCTCTGTGGACTCTCCTTTCTTCAGTTCTGGGCCAAGACTTCTTGTTTATTTGTTATACTGCATTGGTCCTCCAGCACCTCTCTGTTTGATCTATCTATCTATCTATCTATCTATCTATCTATCTATCTATCTATCTATCTATCTATCCACTTTACATCTGGATGGTAGCCCCCTCCCTTCTCCTGACCCCACCCTACCTCCCTCCCCCATTCCTCCCCCCCTACTCCTCAGGAAAAAAAGAGCCCCACCCCCTACCAACCCACCCCAGCACATCTAGTCACATCAGGACCGAGCACATCTCCTCCCCCCGTGGCCTGGAGAGGCAGCCCCGCTAGAGGGAAGTGGTCGAAAAGCAGGCAGCAGAGTCCATGTCACAGACGGGCTCCTGCTTCCCTTACTACGGAACCTCATGAAGACTGAGTTGCCCATCGGCTACATACATGAGGAGGACCTAAGTCCAGTCTGTGCATGGTCTTTGGTTGGTGCTTCAGTCTCCACAAGCACCCTGGGCCTTGGTTAGTTGGCTTAGTTGGTCTTCTTGTGGAGCTCCTGTCCCCTCTGGGTCCTTCTATCCTTCCCCCTGCTCTTCCACAAGACTCCCTGCTCTCCACCCAATGCCTGGCTGTGAATCTCAGCATCTGTTCAAATCAGCTGCTGGGTGGAGCCTCCCAGAGGACAGCTATACTAAGCTCCCACCTACAGGCATAGCAGAGCATCATTAATGGTGCCACTTGGACCCCCTCCCCTGGGGTGGGTTTTAGGTTGGGCTGGGCATTGTTTGGCCATTCCCTCAATCTCGGCTCTATTTTGATCCCTGCACATCTTGTAGTCAGGGTGAATTTGGGGTCCAAGTTTTTGTGGGTGGGTTGGCGCTTCTCTTCCTCCACAGGCGTCCTGTCTAGTTAGAGGGTGGCCTCTTCAGCTCTGTGACCTCTGCTACTAAGAGTCTCAGCTAACATCACCCCTATATCCTCCCAGGAGCCTACTCTGTCACAGGTCTCCAGCTTTTCACAGAGATGCCCCCGCCCCTGGTTTCTCTTCTCTCTGCAAGCCCTCTGTCCTCCTGTCCTCACTCTCCCCAGCTCTGATCTCCAGCTTAATTTTTCTCCTTGTTCCCTCTCCTACCCTGATCCCTCTCTTCAACAGCTTCCCCTCTCTATTCTATTTCCCCTTCTGGGTGGATTTAAGCATCCTCCCTTGGGTCCTCCTTGTTACTTATCTTCTTTGGGTCTGTGAGTTGAAGTGAGTACATACCATGTGAGTCTTTCTGGGTCTGGGTTATCTCACTCAGGATGATTTTTTTCTAGTCACTTTGATACCTAAACCACACAAAGCTGAAACAAAGAAAGAGAATTTCAGGCCAATTTTTCTTATGAACATTAATGCAAAAATACTCAACAAAAGTACTCACAAACTGAATCTAAGAACACATCAAAAATATCATCCACTATGATCAAGTAGGATTCATCTCAGGTATGCAGGAGTGGCTTAATACATAAAAATTCATCAAAGTAATCTGCCATATAAACAAACAAAGAAAAAACCACATGGTCATCTCATTAGATGCAGAAAAAGCATTTAACAAAATCCAACACCATTTCATGTTAAAATTCTTCGAAAGATCAGGGATACAAGGCACGTACTTAAACACAATAAAGGCAAAAAATATACAGCAAGTCAATAGCCAACATCAAATGAAATAAAGAGAATCTTAAAGCAATCCCACTGAAATCAGAGACAATACAAGGCTGCCCACTCTCTCTGTATTTCTTCAATATAGTACTTGAAGTCCTAGCCAGACCAATAATACAACTAAAGGAGATCAAGGGGTACAAATTGGAAAGGAAGAAGTCAAAGTATCATTATTTGCATATGATATAATAGTATACATAAGTGACCCCAAAAATTCTACCAGAGAACTTCTACAGCTAATAAACACCTTATACAAAGTGGCTGGATACTCAAAAAAATCAGTAGCCCTCCTCTATACAAACAACAAACAGACTGAGAAAGAAATTAGGGAAATAACACCCTTCACCACAGCCACAAATAATATAAAGTATCTTGGTGTAATTCTAACCAAGCAAGTGAAAGCCCTGTATGACATGAACTTCAAGTCTCTGAAGAAAGAAACTGAAGAAGAAACCAGAAGATGGAAAGATCTCCCATGCTTATGGATCGGTAGGATTAACATAGTAAAAACAGCCATCTTACCAAAAGCCATCTACACATTCAATGCAATTTTCATTAAAATTCCAACACAGTTCTTTACAGATCTTGACAAAACAATTCTAAATTTCATATAGAAAAACAAAACCAAAACCCGAATAGCTAAAACAATCTTCTACAAAGGAACTTCTGATTCCAGGCTGTGCTACAGAGCTGTAGTAGAAACTGCACGGCGTCTGCGGTTTGTACAGTTTGTGTGTAAGTGTCACTTGCATCGGTTCAGATCCCACCCATGTCTCTCTGCACTGAGAATTATTTTTGAGACTATACTTACAAAATAGTTTTAGCATCCTTGCGATGCTTCAAAAGGATTAAATGTTTGATTTTTACCCAGTTCTTTTTCAGTATCATAAAGTTTGAGCCCTTCACAGATTTTTAAAAAGAATTTTTGAGGTCTTTGTTAGGAAAAAAAAGAAACCCTCCCCTAACAAGTGGACTTGGGGAGGGGCATGCGTGGAGAAGAGGGAGGAATGGAGGGATTGGGAAGGGAGAAAGGGAGGGAACTAGAGGGGGGATACAAAGTAAATGAAGTGTAATTAAATATAAAATTAAATTAAAATTTAAAAAAAAGAATTTTTGAAGCTATACGCTTCCTTCCCCAACTGTTTTTGTCTATTTTGAAATTTCTTTAAACAGTTAATTCTTTCTTTAAATTTATTTATTTATTAATCAATGCTACTGTTTTTCTCCCTTCATTAATTTCTTCGCCTCTCTGAATGATTTTCTTGTTTTCTTAAGCTGTCTCTTCCTTCCTCTAGCACCTGGGTTGGATTCTTATTAAGCGCATTTTCTGTAGTTAATAATGAAGCCCAGTTGCTGCTGAATGGTGCTTTGGCTGCATCTGGCTGGTTTCCACAGGTATTGTATTTATTGTCATTGTTTGCTACATACTGTGCAGTTCTGACACTGATTTTTTTTAACTGAGTGACTAGCAGGTGTGATTCTAATTCCCAGCGTTAGCCTTTTACATGGTTTATAAGACACAGCCACATAAACATGTTATTTAGTAATAGGCAGAACGTAGATACAGCAAGCCGGAAGAGTCCTAAATGGCTGCTTCCAGTACCAGAGTTCAGAATCCGCAGCAGAACTCAGGCTGCTACTGCCCGCTGAGCATCAGGACATCATTTAACAGTTCAAACTGCGTAGAGACGGTGTCTCTGAGAAATGTTAATATCGCAAAAACAAAGTAGAGTCAAGCACCTGGCTATGGACAATGTGGGGGCTGCATTCACTGTTCTGTATTACTTTTTAGTAAGTGTTTGATCAGCTATAAAGGTACTTATTAAAAATCCAGATACATATAACACAACTTTCATTCCAGAAGAGGAAAGAAAACCTCACTAACCTGGAGAGGCAGGAGAATGGGGGGTGGGTATAAAATCTGAAATAGAAGCATCTGTGTCATCCCAGCACTCGGGAGACTAGGGATGGAAGATTTCTGTGAGGCCAAGCCTAGCCTGGGCTATATACAAGATCCTGTCTCAAAACAAAACAAAACAAAAAAAACCAAAAGGATAAAGAACACAACAAATGACTTTCTTGAAGTCCAAATATTTTAATCACCAGAGTGCATAACACTTAAAGCTTTTGTCTTTGAAGCTGAAAATTATCAAGATGGAGGCAGGCCTGCAGGCAGGGGACTCTAATTCCAGCTGCCCTCAGGAACCTGAGGCGAGGGGATCACAGGGATAAGGATTGCCAATACTATATAGCAAGTCCAAGGCCAGCCTGGGCAATTTAATGAGACTCTCAAACTGAAGAGTGAAAATTGCTGAAGATGCAGTTCAGTGAGAGAGCGCCTATCCAGCAGACCCTGGCCCTGAGTTCAATCGAGATACCATACAACTTTTTATTTAATTAAGGAAAAAGAAAATATCATCAGGCTTAATAGAAAGACAAAATACATTCAGATTCAACTGTCAGGAACACATTGAAAGCTAAAGTCAGCTCAGAGACCAGCCTAGCAATGAATGTTAAGTATCCTCTCTCAAGCCAGACAAAGAAATAACTAATGGACAAAAAAAAAAAAAAAAAAAAAATCAAATTTTTAAGAAAAAAATGCACATGGGCTAAAAAAAAAAGTTAATACTTACCAAAACCTCCAAATTAAAAGGATATAGTTTCACACACTAGATTTGCAAAGATCAACCATTTGGCGATATCAGAGTATTGACAAGATCGAAACTCACTCTTTGACCTCTTTCAGCTCCCCAGGAAAGAAACAGACCTCTCCTGAGGTGTGGCCCTCCCAGGGAGGGGGTAAAAACCAAATCTACACTAAAGTTCATGTTTCATGTTTTCAGCATACTTATTTTCAAAGATAAAAATCCTCCCTCCCCCCAAAAAAAGAGATTTTTATCCTGAAGGGGAGCTGGCGAAAGAGGCAGCTGCTGCCCTTGTATTACATGTTTCAGGAACGAAAGGTGGGAGGCTGCTGAAGTGCTGCTCGACGGTTTGTTTAAGTCGGCAACGCTCTACGCAGACAGCCGAATGCCGCACAGACATCTAATGTGACTGTATGGCTCTGTGCTTCCCGGCAGGAAGAAAACCATATCACACTGTTAAATGAAACTGCAATTTATGAAACGGCCTGTGAAGCACAATAAGTGCGCTACATACATGGAGTTTTGTGTGTGCACGCTTGTGTAAAATGGCATGTAGCACACACAGCGATCTATCCAGAATAGTCAAAAGCAACATTCTAATGGTGATCACAACCCTGACGACTGTATGGGTGACTTTTTGTCCCTTTATCAGTTTCCTATTTTTTTTTCCCCACAGCGCACAATTTCCACCTTAGTAATCTAAGGGCTGAAATCATACACATAAAACATATAAAAGGTTGATCAAAAGTCTCTCTCCTATCCATGCGCCCCCGTACCACCCAATTTTACCCCTAGGAAGCTGCTGTCAGCCTGTTGAATTTCTTCCTAGAGCCGTGTGTAATTTATGAATAAATAAGATTACTTGATCACAGTATCCCTTTTTCTTCTTTTATACAAGAGGTAACACGTTTTCCACTCTGCTGCTTCGGAGTGCATGTGTGTCTGTTGTTGGGGATCTTGTGCATGCAAGGCAAGCACCCTACTCCTGAGTCCCACCCACAACCCGTGCTCGTCTCGTGACTGAGCGATATTCCTTGAGAATGTTTGCAAACCGTCTTTATCTGCTGTGCTGAATTCTGTCTGGATGCCCCTTTCGTTGCTTATTTGTTTACCTATGAGATCAATTTCTCTTTAATCCATGTGAATAAAAATAGCTCTGTCTTGGGGACTGTGATGGCAGTTGCAGGGCTCGCATGTCTTGACACCTGGTAGGAGCATCGTTTTTGAAACGTGCGAACCCCAAGCTGACCCCACAAGAGCCCAGAGTACAAAGTAGGTGAGTCAGCACAGGGAATGGTTAACATGGAAATCTATGGTGCCTTTCCACAGACACTCACATGGGATCAGAGATGCTGAAGAGGTGGTTAACCCACCATGCCTGGCCACCTACAGTCTGCTCCACCATATCCTAGGAAGTGACATTATCTTTATGCCCCCACATCCCTTCCTTATTTTTACTTCATGACACACCCTACCCTGCCCTTCTTCTCTGTACAACTCTCTTGAATAATTACAAAACTCACTTTTTTTTTTTTTTTTTTTGCGCCTCTGGTCTAGATAGTTTGGGCACAGCCACATCACTGAGGGGAGTGACAAGAATATGACTGGTGACTTAGTCCTCTGAGTCCTCTGAGGCAAAGCAAACTATTTCAACGAAGCCAAGTGACAGACAGGATCCTGGAGAGGTGCAGGAGTACGCTGTGGAGGATTTTAAAGGCAGGTTCTGCTGCATGTTGTCCTTGTGTCTAGTTTCACACATCCTGAAAGAAAGACCATCATCCGTGGCCTCTGATTAACAGTGTCTGAGAAGTGATGCAGCACTCAGGGTTCTAGGAAAGTTAGACTCAATACTGTGTATGCAGAGCTGTGGGCATCTACACTCCAGAATCAGTGCTCTTCCTGGCCCTGTGGAACTCTTGCCAGGAGGTAGAATTACAGAGGTTTTGGCCTCTTTTCTGTGGACTCAGGACGGAAGGTAAAGTGAGCAAGAGGATGCTTCTAGCTCAGCCATTATGGATTCACTAGGCCTTGGCTTCACAGCTCTGTGCTTGTAGCACTTCTTTTTAAAGCTCTACTTTATTTGGGGTGTCTAGGCCCCAACCTCCCAACCCTACATAGGAGAGAGAAGGTTAGTGGGAAGAGAAGGCCCCTTTACCTCTCCTGGCCGTTGAGGGTCAGTGGGTCTTCTAGGGCTCAGTACCAATCTCTGTCAGCAGCAAGTGCTGCCAGTAGTCTCCTCCACGCTGCTCCAGCCCGAAGTCTTTCCGTCCGTCTGCTCCCGACTGCCACATCATCCACTGGCCTCTCCAAACTGCCACACACACGCCACACGCCAATACCGAACGCCGCACCTTCTCTCTCTCTCATATTTATACCCTCAGAATCCTAGACCACCCCCCCCTCCCTGCCACATACATTACCAGCTGGCAAAAGCCACGCCCTGCATGAGACAACTGACAGGTGTGGGTGAAGTATAACCCAACTAAAATCCCACACTTGGGATTAAAACAAAAACGTGTTTACGTACCATAACTGACTTTACAAAGAACCCAAAACTTCCGGTAGACTGTGCTATTTTGGAAGGTGTGTGTGGGATAAAGAGAAAAAATTTATCCTACAGCCTTCATGCTAATAGATAACAAGGATGAAAGTTAAGAAAGCTTGGAAACTGGAAGGAGAGAGAGAGAGAGAGAGAGAGAGAGAGAGAGAGAGAGAGAGAGAGAGAGAAAGCTACCCACTAATGACTGAGACTCCCATTCTTCTGAATATGGAGTGACCATCAATCACCAAGTCCTATAGTTAGAGCTGTATCCAGTGTTTTCTTTTATCACTCTATTTTTGAAAATATGATACTATAAAATGAACTTTTGTGGGTGCTCTAGGCTACAAGTTTTGTTTGTTCCTTTTACAGTGCTAAGTTCAAACCCAAGGCTTCACGCATACCAGCTAAAGTTTCTACCTCTGAGCTACAACCCAAGCCTTGCTGTCTTTTTAACATAATTTTTAATTTATTGTTTGAGAATTTCACACATGTATGCAAATCCACCCCCGTTCCCTCCCATCCACATCTTCCCAAACCTGGACTTGTCCCTCTCAACTTCAGTTCTCTTTCTCTTAACCTGCTTCGACCTCTTACCACTGCCTCCATCTATACGTGTATAGATCGCTTATGGGAAGTGTTTCTCAATCTGTGGGTCGTGACCCTCTGGGGGGGTCAAATGACCCTTCCATGGAGGAGACATATCAGATATCCTGCATATCAGATATTTACATTACAGTTCATAACAGCAGCAGCATTACAGTTATGAAGTAGCAACGAAGATAATTTTACGGTTGGGGGAGTCACCACAACATGAGGAACTGTATGAAAGGGTCGCAGCATTAAGAAGGCTGTGAACCACCATCTGGGGGCAACCTAGGGAATGTCTCCCGGCTTGACTGTTTTTAGGCTCCCCTTTCTACTGCCCTAAGCCCTGGCAAGCGCTAAGTTTTTCTCTAGTACTTTGGTTTGCCTGTTTGAAAGTGTCATGTATAATTGGAAACACGCAGCACGCAACCTTCTCGCTCAGCATGGCGTGATGCCTTTGAGCCCCATCCAAGTCGCTGTGTTTTTGAGGAGCCTCTCGCAAAGGTTTTTACGCAGGTGATTTCAGGGCAGATTGGAAGGAAACCTTGGGTTAGCCTTTGGTGAAAGTACTGGCGAGTAAAGATCGGAACTGTCCAGATACAAATTATGCAAAACCGATCCTGGGGGAGATCTAAAAATACTGCCGAGCTGGATCCTTTCCTCCCATTTTTTCACGTCTGTGTTCGCTTTCCCATGATGCCCCATCCATTTGCAATTTAAATCAGAATCACAGCTTTTTAAACCACTCAGACTTGGTAATGTCAGCCAGTCCCTCCCAAGCTGTTGATGGACCATGACAACTAAATATGATGCGGTGATACGGTGACACCAAAGCCAGCGGGTGGGGGTGGGTCAGAACTTTGCAAAGTGTGGGAGACACAGCACCAGTGCTTAGGAAATGAGAATGGTACGCACCGTGCCTTGACTACCACTCAGTCATGTCATTAGCAGATAATTAGCTTTCCCATTTGGCTACATTCGAGTCTGCTTGCATCATGGAGAAAATCTGAGAACGTTGCTGATAGCTCTAAGTGTGTGTGTGTGTGTGTGTGTGTGTGTGTGTGTGTGTGTGTGTGTATACACACACAGGTGCCTGCGTTCTGGGAACCAAACTTAGTTAAGGCCTTACACGCGCCAGGTAAGCACTCTACCACTGAGCTATATTCCCAGACCTCCAATCTTTTTTTTTTTTTTCCTCTTCAACAAAGACGGGATGCCTCAGGCAGAGTATGGCGGCAGCCGACAGTGTCGGAATGGCACTGAGCTCACTATTTGGTGATGACTGTGTTTGTTCTCTCGATGACTTTCCATTTCTGGCAAAAAGTGAGGAATGTCATTAAGGATGGTGATATAATTTCGGGGGGGGGTGTACACGAGTCCAGGAGTAGCATTTGCACTTACCTTCACAGGCATGTAGGAGCCAGATGTTACTGCCATGTACTTTTCCCAATTGCTCTTCACCCTATTAGTTTTTAAGGATGTATTTATTATTCTTTACGTGTTCGGGTGTTGCCTGCACGCATGTCTATTCATCATGTTCATGCCTGGTGCTCGCAGAAGCCAGAAGAGGTCATCAGATCCTCTGGAATTAGAGTTATAGATGGTTCAGAGCTGCCGTGTGAGTGCTGGGAATCAAACCTGGGGCCCCTGGAAGAGCAGACAGTGCTCTTAACCACTGAGTGGCCTCCAGCCCCTACCGTGTTTTTCGTGGCACAGTTTTTCGCTGAATCTGGAACTCATCAAATTGGTTAGCTTAACTGGGCAGAAAGTCCCCAGGATCCTCTTGCATCTGTTGCTCCAGTGCTGGGATTACTGACACATGCCACTTTACCTGTCTTTTTCACATGTCTCTGGGGATGGACCTGAGGTCTTCATACTTGTGAAGCCCATACTTTTTCTGACTGAGTCATCTCCCTAGCTTCCTAACATTTCATTTTCAAGTAAATGTAGGTGAGTAAAAATGATGAGAGGTCCTTAATATAATATAAATTAAATGATATTGGTAGGTGCATGCAAAATTAAGTCACGAAGACGGCACAGAAATGGTGGAAGGTTGGGAGACAAGGTGTTCTTTTAGAAAGATTGCTGAAAACCCCATGAATAGAGAGGTCTGTGGACACTGCCTTAGAGACAGGATATAGCCAGATGACTTTCTGGCTTGTCTATCAATGGCTCATAGGGCTGAGCACACAACCCCAACGGACTATCCTTAACATCAATGCTTCACTTGGTTTTAAAGTGGTCCATGTTAACCTTGGCAGGCTATTTGTTCTTGAGCTGTAGCTACCTTTTCTTGTCATGACTCTTCTTTCTCCATCATTTATCCAACCCCCACCCTGCACAAAACCCCAATGGTCCTCCATATCCCCATGCATGCTGAGTACTGATCAGCAGGCTGACCTATATGGCCCATCCCTGCACATCCCTCAACTCCTTCTCTTCAAGAAGTTCTCCCTTTCCAGGATGGATTCCATCTACTAACCCTCCAGAATTAGAGGGACACTGATATTCACCACAATCAAGATCATCTCTCAAGTATAAACCATCCAGATGCTGGTGCCAAGAGAAGTGTGTGGTAGCATGGAGAAACTCTGAGCCATTGTAAACATGGCAGCATGAGCCTGAAGAGTGACCAGGGATGCTGCGAGCAAGCACAAGACTGACAAGGAGCAGCAGAGACTGCTGGCTCTGTCCCCCGGGTCCAGGAATAGAACTAAAGGGGTTCTCCAATCCTGCAGCATCCTGGCTCTGGATTACTCTCCTTCTCATTGGCCCAACTGAAAAGACCATAGTTTTCCACATGCTGACAAAGGTCCATATGGTGACAGTGAAAGGCTCTTCTCTTCTTGGCATTGCCATAAGTAACTGATGATCACACCCGCTTCAACCACAACTCTACAGAGAGGACCAACGGGAGTGACAGTGAAATCTAACACTGTTGTGCTCATTTGGTTTACTTCAGACAGCCACGGGGTAAGAGCCGTTGAGACCTTCGGGCTCAGCTAAGAGAAACCAAGGTTTAGGCAAATGGAGCAGCACCCATCAGAGTGTATCAGTAGCAGAGGGCCAGTGGTGTTGGCTTCTGAAGCTCACCCTCCCAGTGTCAAAAAGACAGGTGACCACTACCATCCTGACCACACACTATTTTTGTAAGAAGTTTTGAATCAGTAAAACACTATTGCAAACGATGAACCCGCTGTCTATTTTTTTGAGGCCGGGTCCTACTGGATAGCCCAGCCTAGCCTTGCTGCATAGTCTACTCTGTCCTCTAACTTATGATCCTCCTACTTCAGTCTTCCCAGTGCTGATTTCATGGATGTATACCACTATATTGTTTTTTTAAATGAAGGAAAAATACCAGGAAGAAAGGAAGGAGGAAAAAGAAGAAGGGAGAGAGGGAGGAGGGCAAGGAAGAAGAAATGAAGTGATACAAGGGTGTTGAAATGGAACATTTGGGTCTTTGGGATGAGTCCCTGATTTTTTTGTTGGCCGACATCATTCATTCATTCATGACTGACAGAGCCCATGAGAATACTCCATCTTGGATTAGCAACTCTGTGAGGCTCAGTTCCTGCTTGTAGCTCCCAATGTTGTATTCTGATAGCTCAGAGTGCCCCAACCCTTCTACGTGTTTCTCCTGGCAGCAACTATCTGTGAGAGGCAGAAGTATCTACACATTCCTGATTTGCATAGTTGTCGTCAGAATGAGTCCCGAGTTCAAGAACCTGTAAATGCCTTTGACAGAAGCGCCTGTCTCCTAGAAACTCGACCTATCTCTTTCCCTCAGTAAAATGACTAACACAGAGAGATCTAGCCATGTCACCTAGGATTTAACTAAGATGTTTGCACTAGAGAAATGTGAGAAAGGCACCTAGACACAGAGCTGGTGCCACTTCAAAACTCTGTGGTAACTTAACTCATTTTTCACAGAATTAATAATTCAGATCCCACACCATTCCAATGAGAAGTGGCTCTCACTGCGGAGAGTTTAACCAACCACTTCTGAAGATGGGGATTGATCCTAGGAAATGCTGCCTTCACTTTAAGCCATCTCGCCTGAGCAAAATGAAAGCTGTTAGATGATTTCATATCTTCATTAAATCCATCAAAGCAGAAACACACTGCAAAGAGGCTGCCAATACAGAGAGCATTCCCTCTGCTTCAGCAGCCTGGGGAAAGTCCTGGAGAGCTGAAGCCTGACTATCTTAGAGCCATGCTGGTGTTCCGTTCTGCTGGAAAGAAATCATAGGCACGATGGCGGTCTCCAGTCTCATAATGTCACCAAGACAGCTATCTTACCACACCTGTGGGAAGGGCTAGGGCAGTGGAGAAGTCGGGTGACACATACAAGTGACTTGTGCCTTTTTAGGGTTGGACAAGATCCTTTAAAGGACATCAAGAGGTTATCCAAACACTCTATGTTTTAAAATGGTCCCCAAAGACCCCTAGGAATGGGTGCTCTGTCATGTTCCACCTATTTGGGAATGAAGAATACAGGTTACAGTTAAACATAGCATTCTTTGATTAGTTCGTCCTTCCACACCTGTGGGTGGACACTTGAAAAGACAGGCCAGGGGTTAGGTTTGGAAGGGCGAAGTTCAAACCCCAGCCTGTCGCTTGCAATGGACTTTAAAGGTTCAATAGACAGAGGCCACAAATGCACTCTAGCTCAGCCACTGTGTCCTAAAGCAGAATGACCTTCATCACATTAACTGTCACAGCCACCATCTTGCTTGACTCCATACACCTTGCCCTCACCAACCAATCCTGCAATCACATTTTCAGACCATGTTGGGCATCTGCCACCATCGCAGCAGCCTCCTTTCCTGCTCCAGCCTTGCGCTCCCTACGGAGCAGCTCAGCAGGTCCTGTTTAAACAAGGCAGGAGCTAGGGGTGTGATTCAGTTGGTGGAGTGCTTGCACAAAGCCTTCCTTCCGCCCTCGGCAGTGCATGAGGACCGGACACGGTGGTTCCATCCTGTACCCCAGCGCCCAGAAGACGGAGGCAGGAAGAGCCAAAGTTCAAGGTCATCTTTGGCAAGATTAAAGCTAGACTGAGATACGTGAAGAACCCATGTGAGCAAAAACAAACAGGAGTCAGGTAACAGGATTCCGGAGCTCCAGCCATCTGTGCGCCTTCTCCTTGACTCAGAGCAGAAGTCAGGGCTCTTGCAGGAGTCTCTAAGACCCTGCTCGATTTCTCCCCAGAGTGCCCCTGAACGCGTCTCCTTCCTGGACCCACTCTGGTCATGCTGCTCCTGAGGGTTATTCCCCCACGGGTCCCCATGCCACCGGAAGCTCTGCATTTGCTTTTCTCTTTGCTGGAGGTTCTTTCCATTTTTAAATTAAAGTGTTCTTTGTCCTGGTGCCTCCTTCAGGTTTTAGCTCAAGTATCACCATCTCAGAGAGGTCTGTTCTAACCATTAACCATTGACAGCTTCAATACCTTGCCCCCAACCAATTTCTAGCCTTCTTCCCCGTTCTCTCTCTGTCACACTTACCATCATCTGACACAGACATATCTTATTTGTTGAGAGTAGAAGACAGGGGCATTTGAATGGATGTTTCTCTCTCTCTCTCTCTCTCTCTCTCTCTCTCTCTCTCTGTGTGTGTGTGTGTGTATCTTTCTGTCTCTCACTCTCTGTCTCTCTCTTTCTCTCCACTGACTCTTACAGAGTCTGGTACATAGTAGGTATTCAATAGCCATCTGATGACATGACAATAAATTCCCAAGCATACAGATTCTGTATTTTCTCACTGTCAGAGCCCATAAGGTAATTCAAATAAAGAGATGTGAATTACAAGCAGCCTCATAACAAACTCATGATCTCAGACACACCTTATGCCTGAGAATATTCATTCAACTAATATTTCTTGAGGACCTACTGTGTGCCCGGGATGGTAGCATAAATGAAACAGGCAAGGTCTCTGTACCCAGGGAGCCTTCAAAGTCAAAAGAGAATGATCAAAATACATTTGAATTGTAGCAAGAAGCATGTAGTAGGTAAAATAAGTCAGTAGAGAAAGTTGCAGAAGGGTGAAGAAGGTCAAGCTGGCTTCCAGCAGGTGGCAAAAGGAAGGCTGTGTTTTGTTTGCATGTGTATCAGCTGAGACCTGTGTAACAGAAGAACCTGATCTGGTCGCTACTGTAGAAGGAAGAATCCTAGTACAGGTGCTACCAACCGCAAACTCCCTCAAGCTTAGGCCTCAGGTGGAAAGGTTCTCACAGGCCTTCCCTGTATGGGGCCCTCTTCCCTTTGACCACACTGGTTCTGGGGGTTTCTGTTGCTCAGGTCCTCCTGACTTGTCTTCCCTGTCAGCTCCTTAAAACAAGACCCTCTTTCTGAGGCTTCGTGTGTGTTTGACACATAACAAATTATCAGTCACCCAGCGGGTGGCATCTAAATTGTGAGTTCACTGTCTCCAGGAGAGAACTTGTGCAGTGGGTATGTTCAGACACAGCATGCCCACAGGGACACCTCCATCAGCAAACAGGACAGCATCTCTGGCTATCTGCTCTTTGGGATTCAGATCACACACTATCTCTTCCAGGAAGCCTTCTTCTGGCTAGATTCCATCTCAGTTCCATTCTACGCTCATTCTCCTACTACCCCTATTGTGGCGCTATCTGACTTGTGTACGAAATTGTCATGAGCATCTCAAAATCCCACCAACATGTGAGAAGCCCAGAGGCAGGAGTCGTGTTCTGTTCATCTTTGTGTCGTTAGCGTTGAAATCAATAAAAGCTCGATGAAGGACTCAATGGTCAATAATCGCAGTTAATACTTGTTGGACAGTTTTTGTACAAGAAATGCTTGGAGATACAAAGTAAATAAACTGTAACCAATATAAAAAAGTAAAAATTAAAAAGAAATGCTTGGAGCACTTTTATTGCCCATTGAATCCTCACTGCTTCCCTACTTGACAGTCAGTATGACTGAGCCCAGGGTACACACAGACCACTGTGCCAAAGAGACGCAAATAGTTGGAGGACACCTGCCTGGCCAGTAGTGGAGCAGAGATACCAACAGAGTCCTCCCGATTTCAGGATCTGAGCTTTTCACTGCTATTTACAGCTTTCTGCAGTTTCCTGTGCAGTATAATTCAAACTTATGAAGTAAGAAATCCCAGAACCAAAGAACTTGTTAGTTTTAACTATTCATCACAATGAATAACATTCTAGCATTTGCACCTGGGAAGTGAATCATCCCTTTATGCAGTGTATCCACACTATATATGCTACCTACCCGTTACTCAGTAACTGCCTCAGTTATCAGGTGGGCTACCATAAAGTTATTATTTGAGTTCAGTGGTTTTCATCTGGTGGCACTAATTTGCCAGGGCCTGGAAGCTCCAGGAAGTGAAGCCTATCTGCCAGAGGTAGATCATTGAGGACAGCTCCTTGGGGAAAATCTTGTTATTGGATGCTTCCTGTTTCCTCTCTTCCCCCTGTTCCTCTTCCTCCTCCTTTTCTTCTTCCTCTCTTTTCATCTCTCCGTCTCTTTCCTCCTCTCCCTCCCACCCTCCCAGCTTTCTTCTGCCATGATGTTCTCCCTAAACACATGGGACAAATGCTTCTAAAACTGTGAGCCAAACTACATCCCTCATCCCTCAGGCTTATCTCTCGGCATTATATCACAACAGTAACAAAAGTAACTGATACACACAGTGTTCAAATAACCCCTCTCTTACTTAATCATAGCCCCGGAGTATAAAGGTAGCAGTGCCAGAGATTTGAAGAGGCCAAGGAGCAGCTGTGAAGTGCTTCCTTAAGTAAAAGACTGAGGTGCAATAAGAAAGAGAACACAACTTCCAGGGGACATTGTTGCAAATGTTCTATTTCCCCGTTCTTGCTACTCATCTCTTACTGTGCCTAATTCATATATCAAAGTTTATTATATATGTATGTATGGAACAAACCATAGTGTATATGTTTACACCACCCATGGCTTTAGGCATCTACTAGGTATGTTGGAAAAAACTGTTATTAAGGAGAAACACTGTAGTTTTTGTTCCCTTCTTGCTTTGAAGTTCATCCCATCCACCCCTTGAATCTGGTTCTCAGTCTCTCTCTCCACTCTCTCTCTTTGTTTCTCTCTTACACACACACAGACACACACACACACACACAAGCACAAGCTCTCTTTTTAGGCTCCCAGCTCAACCAAGAGGCATAACTTTTTTTATTGTCCTTTTATTTGGCCCCAGCCTCACAGTAGATTCAGGCTCTTAGCCTGGCAGTGGGCAGTGGGAGCGGGAAAACACTCAGTAGCAAGAAGCCATCTCCCCAGCACTGTTGATGACTACTGCCCCATTAAAGGCAGGATCAGGGGGTCTTTTCATAAACACCCTGTAAATGTCTCTGTTAACAATACAGGCAAAGTCCAGGGATGGATTTCTCCAGGGAGGGCAAACTCTCTTTCACTCTTGGCACTGGGATGCTAAGCAGACTGGGGAAGCAGAACTGACTCCCTGACCTCTCCCCCACCCCCACATACAATCTTCATGATTTACTCCCTCTTCCCTGTGATCACAATGATCCACAGAAACAATGTGACAGAGGAAGGCTCACAGTTCCAGAGGGTTCAGGCTGTCATGGCAGAGGTGGCATGATGGAGCGCGTGGCAGCAGGAGCCTGGAGAAGCAGCTGTTCCTGCTGTGGACCTGAGAGCCGGGTATGGAACCAAAACTGGGACTGGGCAGCCACCAACAGCCCCTCCTTACCCACTTCTACCTACCAGCCAAGCTCACTTCCTAAAGATTCTGTGGCCCCCAAACGGCAGTGCCAGCCAGGACTGCGTGTTCAAAGCGTGATTCATGCAGACCTTTTGAAACTCAAGCTCTAAGACCTCCTGTCATTCACAGCAGAACGGAAGAGGAGGAAATCTGCACAGAGAGAGCTTTTGTGGGTGTGCGTAAGTAAGCACGCCCATATGCGTGGAGATCAGAGATCAGCTTTGGTGTCATTCTTCAGGAGCATATGCCACGCGTGTTTTGAGTTACGGTCTCTCGATGGGACCAAGGGCTCACGACCCAAGCTAGGTTTCCTGGTGAGTGAGGCCCAGGGATCTCTCTGTCCCTGGTCCCTCAGCACTGGGATTACAAAAGCGTCACCATGTCTGGCTTTGTACCTGGAAGCTGGGCCTTTAAGATCAAGTCTTCATGCTTACATAGCAAGCGCTTTACTGACTGAGCCATCTCCCCAGCCCCCAGAGGTGTATTTTAAAGAAACACTCTGCCTCATGTAAACTTCGAAATGGATACAGAAATACCTCCCAAGCCCCCTTCCGTAGGTTTCTGATTCCCTAACAAAAACAACTAGCTCTGATTTTTACGCTGGCATTTTAGCTGCAGTTATGCACAAAATAGGTTGAAATGACAGTCTCTCTCTCTCTCTCTCTCTCTGAGTGTATGTGTCTGTGTGTGTGTGTGTGTGTGTGTGTGTGTGTGTGTGAAACACCTCTCTTCACGCTTGCATTTGTTTGCTTTCCTCTCCCAACCACTAACACATTAAAGGAACCCAGGAAACCCATAGCCACGGCGCATTCCCTTAAGTTGAATTTTCTACCAACTCCATCCATGTTTCTCATGATTTCGGTCAAATCCTGTGTATCCCTCAGAGAATCTGCGAAATGCCGCCACATCACAGAAAAGAAATCTACCATTGTTTTGATTGTGGTTCCATCCCTGCTCCTCACATGAAGGAGGAAAGCCTCAGCTTGATACCAATATGTCCTTAACTTATTCGTGTCTCCTAACATTCCCTGCCTAAGACAGAGAGGGCTGTAGGCTTGGAACCTTCCAGCATGCCCTGGGGTAAAAACTCAATACCACTGCTTTGTTCTCAATCTGTCTGTTCTGAGATTGTTTTCAGAAATTGATTCTTTTTTTCATTTGGGGAATTTAAATGAAGTTGTTTTGTAAATATATATATTTTTTTGACATGTGTTTGCATAGAATGTGTGTTAGATTTACAAACTGATAACACCATTGGAGGGATTCACAAAATGGGGACTTGGCATTTCATCTCAGAGGGGGAGTAAGGGGAACAGGGCTGTCTCTGACATGAACTCAGTGGCTGGCTCTTTGATCATCTCCCCCTCACGGGGGAGAAGCCTTATCAGGCCACAGAGAAAGACAAAGCAGCCAGTCCTGATGAGACCTAATAGACTAAGATCAGATGGAAGGGTAGGAGAACCTCCCCTATCAGTGGACTGGAGGAGGGGCATGGGAGATATGAGGGAGAGAATGTGGGATTGGGGATGAGGGAGGGGGCTACAGCTGGGATACAAAGTGAATAAACTGTAATTAATAAAAATAAATAAAATTTTTAAAAAGGAAAAATAAAACAAAAGATAAATGACAAAAAAGAGGAACTCTGTGACCGAAAAGATGAGGCAGGTAAGACTTCCCTTCATCACTTTTGAGCTGCATTGCATACATATATCAGAGTATACTATTTACTCCAAAATAGAACCTAAAAAATTAAGCCCTTTTCTTTATGAAAGGTTATAATTTTCTTTAGAGAATTTTATTCATGTGTACAATAAATATGATTATATCCACTCCCTATTTTCTTCTTCCAATTCCCTTCATAACACCCTAACGTGTAAGAGTATGTCATTTTTAAAATTAAGTTTATTTTAATTGATGCACACAATATTTTTAAAATGTATATATAGATGGCAGCATGGAGAGCACTGTCCAAGGAGCACGTATTTAAGGCTTGGTGCTTCTGGAAGTGATGGAAACTTTAAGAGGAGGGGTCCTTCAAGGTTCAGGGGTCCCTGAGCTGGAACTGACCTGTAAGTTTCCTGCTGGGGACTAGCTTTCATGGTACCAGAAAGCGCCAAGCAAGGTTCCAAAGGAGGGAAGCAACCAGCAGTCCTACCCAGCAATGATGGCCATGAATCACATCAAAGACCAGCAAGCCACGGCTGCAG
The DNA here is from genome assembly GCF_030254825.1 of Meriones unguiculatus. NCBI lineage: Eukaryota > Metazoa > Chordata > Mammalia > Rodentia > Muridae > Meriones > Meriones unguiculatus. Next base: position 19,044,991 of record NC_083361.1, read on the forward strand.
TAGTGGCATGCATACCGTTAAGTCGATAACTCTTTCATTGGACTTAAGACCCACTCAACAAGAGGGAGGTCACGCCTGCTACTGGAAACCTAGCCAACCACCCAGGGCTAGTGAAGCCATGGATCTTGGAGGAGAACCTACAAATGCCACAGCACGCCCCCCACCTGTGTTATGAGTATTGCTCCTTATATCCACAAATAGTTCTCACCCCTCAAGGAAACTCCTCTTTGCAGCAGACCTCCAGAGACCACTGCAGAAAGCCTCAACCAACTGAAATGAAGAATTGTGGGTCGTCCCAAGGGCTACATCTCCAAATCACACCTGCACCTAAAGCTCAGGAAACACTGCAGAAGAGGCAATGGGAAGATTGTAATCTCCCAGTCTGCTTTGCTGTGAGATTATGTCTCCTAATAACATCAGGAGGCTGGGCCCACGAAATCTCACCGACATGACTGCTTAAACATGACACGACCAAGGACAGCAGCGACAGACATGCTAACGTGGATGAGGGAAAGCTGAGGAAGCCTTCATCCTACACAAAGAACTACAGGCAGACTAAGGAATGCTGGGAAATAGTCTTTCCCAGGGAAGAGAGTGCCAATTTGTTATCCAATACCAAATGGTGAGCCATGAAAACATACATACACGTAACATCATACAGACTGAGTAGTTTATGTTTATGTATGCAGGAATATATGTGTATATTCATGTATGTATCTAACAGCAAATAATGAAAAAGTAGGCTGTGAATTTGAAAGAGCACATGGGGTGGACATGAATGTTTGGAGAGAGAAAAGGGAAAAATGATGTATTTATAGTATAATCTCAAAAATATGAAAGAAAAAACAATTTTTTAAAGTTGGGATATGTGGAAGGTGCTAGGTCCCTAGCATGTGTCCTTGGAGAATAGTAGGAATCTAGACCCTTTCTCTCTGTCTCCTGTGTTCCCAGCTCTGAGGTTAGGGCTTTTCCCGCCTAATCACCATGGTATACTGCCTTGGCACAAGCTGTAAGAATGGAGCAATGGTGAGCCGAAACCTCTAAAACTATGAGCCAAAATAAACATTCTCTCTCTCTCTCTTTCTTATTCTTCAAGACAGGTTTTCTTGGCTGTTCTGGATGCAGTTTGTAGACAAGGCTGGCCTACGAACTCACGTGATCTGCCTGCTTCTGCTCCTGCCTCCCTGAATTCTGGGATTACAGGCATGCGCCACCAACCCCAGCTAACATTTTCCTTTTAAAGTTGCTTATCTCTAATATTTTTTTACAGAATCAAAGCCCAGCATAAGGGATTAATTACCACCAAATATTTCAACACACATATACAGTGAGTCAGGTTAAATACATCTATCTCCTCAAACATTTATTACTTCTTTTTTTGTTTGTTTGTTTATTTTTTTTTAAGATAGGGTTTCTCTGTGTAGCCTGTACCCCGGACTCGCTTTGTAGACCAGGCTAGCCTTGAACTCAGAGAGATCTGCCTGCCTCTGCTCCTTGAGTGCTGGAAGTAAAAGCATGTGCCACCGCGCCTGACTCGTTTATCGTTTCTTTATAGTGGAGCATTCGGAATTCTAGCTTCGTGAAATGCAGAGTGTGTTGCTGCTATCCTTGTTCATACTGCGATGCTATAGCTCACCGGAACCTCCTGTCTATAACTTAGTGCTCATTGATCAAGCCGCCCTCTCCCACACTCTACTTGGTCTCGGCTAAACATCCTTACGATTTTGAGTGAGATTACCGAAACTCAGATATTAAGGAATGACAGTAGAGGTTGTGCAGTCTAATGACGGAAGTCTAGAAGACGCTGGACTCATCCTTCCACAATGCGAGCACCGCCATGGACTGGGAAGTCCCTCTAGACTCTGCCTAGAGCAGAGATACCTGAGGGAGAGCCGTTGTTGATCCTCTGGTTCGAAGTTTGAGAAGAACACAACAGCTAATAGCTAGGAGCCCCACAGGATGCTGAAGCCCTTAGGACCAAACCAGCACACCTGGCCATATCTCCTGGGTGAGTGGGCTCATGCAGAGCCCTCCGCTCCTCGCCCTGTCCCATTATCCCACGGAGAAAGCCCTAGGGAATGAAGCATTGGACCAACAGCCCAGCTGTGTAGCCTGACAGGCAGCAATTACCTCTGAAATGCTAAGTTATTTCCACTCGCTGGTGGCTTTTACCCACCTTGTCAAGCTGCTCATGGACTACAAAGCACTTCAGCCCATCAGTGCAGCCCATTAGGAGAAAAGAGTGGCAGCAGAGCCAGCCCACAGCAGCCTGGCACTGAGCCTGGCCAATGGTGGGCGTTTGACAAATAAATGGATTAACCCACCTCAGCGTTAGCTCTGGGGGGAATGGTGGGTGCCACAGACTTAGTTTGGCTGCGTGGTCTTTTAGACCCCTCTGGCCTGACTCACAGCCTGAGCGTCTGCTTATCTACCTCCCTCTTCCTTGCCCACTGGCTGTGAGCCATCACACACAGAGCTGGCCTCCCCTCCAAGTCCTCCAGCAGATCCGGATCAATAGGGAGCTGTGTGCTTCCGCCCCTCCACACCCACTCTGTCACTCAATCATTCAGAAGTGATTCATGGAGGGCTAACCAAGGGGAGAGCGCCATTCAACACTGTTGAACACTGGATGCAGAGAACATTAACAATCCCTCAGGAAATGGCACCGACTGGTATTGACAAGCACCAGAATGGTTAGGGGCTCTTGGGATGTGCCTCCAGGTCTGTGTAAGAAGGTCCCTTGACAGCTGCCCGTGGAGAACATCGCAGCAGCTCATCTTTGGTGGGCATCAGCCCCACACCTTCCCTAGTAGTAAGATAGATGCTTTCAGGGAGATGGCATGAGTAACAGTCGATATTTTAAAATGGGTACAGGTCCCAACACAGAACCCGTGTTGCCGGTTACGGAGATGCCTTGTTGGGGATTTTCCCATGTGGTCAGTGGTTCTTTGGAAGCTCAGTAGGTTTCAGGGTGACCGGTGAAGCCGCACTCTCAAGGCAAAAGACTGCTCCTCACTGGGAGCAGTTCTGCAACCAAGGTGGAAAGAGAGTATTTCACGGAAGCCAGGACATCCATTATTCATTGTAAGACAGTCTAACCTCAGGAAAGTTAAAAAAAAAAACAAAACCAAAACCCTGGGTCTTGCTTTCTCTATTAAGCAATGTGTTTTGTTTTTTCTATTTTAATGAACAGTATTAACACTATGTATTAGGTGAAAGTATCAGGGCCTTTTGGGATCTTCTTTGCCTCACAAGCTCCAGCAAATGGGGAAATCCCGTTCTCTGTTCCCGGCTCCTTCAGTCTTTTGAAGCTCCAAAGAGAAGTGAGATTAACTTCCCCCTACAGAACCCTCCTCCAAGCAACAGCGGCTCTGTTGGCCCATTTTGAATGTTCCTCAGTAAACGAGAAGAACGGTGCACACGCTGGAACTAACTAATATACCTCCAGCATGCTGCGAGGCTGACAGATGGGGGATTTCCAGACCCAGTGGCTTCATTTAATCAGAATGTGTCACATTCTGGACCCATGCAGAAAAAGTCTTTATAAGGATGTGTCTGCAAAGACACTGTACAGGAGACCACTTGTGGGGGAAGGGGTCACAGATCACCTGTACACGCAGTGAGCACAGGTCGGTCTGTTTCCTGTGTTGACCAGTTATATGATGGCAAAGCCTTCTGTGTTCTCTTCTTCGTGCAGAAGGCCCCTGTCTCCTGCCTGTGGGTTTCCTCCTAAGGCTTGCCGTGCCAGAGTTTGGCTTTGCCGTTACGTATGAGTCACTGATTTAGATGAGCTGGATAATGTGGTAGATTTCATTCTGTGTTTTTCCTTCTCTGTCTTACTTAGACCATTACCTCTGAGGCAAATCCTGTGTCTGCTTGTCTTATACAGTCCCAAGAACACAACGATGCTGAGCAAGAAAGCAAGCAGAGATGTGAGATGGAGTCTAAAATATATAACAAGTTCATCTATCAACATTTGGACACCAGGGCAACTATCATGCATTAACTTCTCTGCTGGCATTTTAATGCATTTAGAAAAGATTCACTTCCTCCCCACACACGCACCCTGCCAACCCACAGCTATAGCAAAATTGAGACACTTGAAACAAAACTCACCTTCCTCTTGAACCCTAAAGGCCCCTGGACACAATACCATTTAGATTTCTCTACAAATGGCATACCGAACAGTCTGTATCAGGGGTGTCTGTGGTAAAACTACAGCATCTTATGTGAAACCTTTAGTTTGGGGAGTGTTTCCACAATAAGGTGTCATACACGGTTTTCATGTGATTTAAAAGACCGGGTCAGGCATCATTCTCATTTTTAAAGGTGAGTAAACAGAGATGCAGAAACATGGGGTGAAATTGTATCATTGCAAAGTAAGGAAAGAGAAGGTGACCGGTAGGGAAGGAGGGAGAGCAATAAGCAAGGAAGGGAGAGAGAGAGGACAAGGATGCAGAAAGGAAGTAAGAAAAAGGAGAGTGTTCGGGCTGAGGAAGTGGGGTCCATTTGTAAAGCGCTTGCAGGGAACACAAGCGTGAGGGTCCTCAGTTCAGGGCCCCAGGATGCCCATAAAAACCAAAACCCAGTAGCAAGCGCCTATGATCTCTTTGCCGAGGAGGCATTTCCCTGGAGCCTGCTGGCCATCCCCCCTAGGGGAATCAGTGGGTTCCAAGTTCAGTGGGAGACCCTGTTTCAAAAAACAAGGGTTAAAAACAACTCAACTTCTATCTTCCAGGCATGTGCACACATGTATCCATGCACCCACAGGCACTCACACACACGCACGCACGCACACACACAAAGGGAAGTTTGAAACTATTTCTTTAGCGGTGCATTCCTCGGCCTCATTTGGCAGCTGCAGCAGGTTCGGCGCTAACAGCTGTGCTAGCAACAGCATTAATGGCAATAACAGGAGTGTTGGTAGCAAAACAGCAGTAATTGTGGCAGCAGCAGTAACATCATTGGCTTATCTTTATATACCAAAGTTTGTTCCTCCCACCCCCCCATGGCACTTTGATACGCAAAGCTTCATGCATTCTTCAAACCCAGGGTAATTATTACGGACTCCATTCCATGAGAAGGCAGCTGAGACTCAAGGCCATCACTTTTTTCCAAATAGCAGAGCATCTAAAGAGGCCATCTCTGGTCTTTGACACAGTGGGTTCTGCCCTGGGACTGTCGTTAACCTAATATCGCTTTTCCTCTTCTTCCGACCAGCTAGTGGTTTCCTCGCTGCACCCCCACAGGTCCATATGCTGTATCTTGGAGGAAGTTTGAAGAGGGGAACTTAGGCCAGACAGACAGGTGAGTTAAGTACCGGAGATGAGATCACAGAAGGTCTCAGAGGGATTTCTCTGCTGAGAGAGCTGGGCTTTCTGAGGGTGGTCTGGCTCAGTGGCTCCCGAGAAGAGCTTAGGATCCAGGAACAAAGAAGATGAGGACTCTGTAGGCTCATCCCTTTTGCTGATGGTGTCTCTCTGGCTATATCAATTCTGCCTTCATGGAGGAGAAGTCTGACCTGTGGCTTGATGGTGGTGATTCTTATTTTCCCATTGTCTATCTGCATTTAGATCATCTGACCTAAGAAGTGTTCCAGAACTTCGAAACAGGCAGAGTACCATGGACTCCACCGCATTGGTGCAGCTCCACCCCAGGAAGCCCAGGCCACAACAGTGGGTGGAAGGCTGCTCCTTGAACACAGACTAAAGAATCCCAGACATCCTCATAGTCTCTGCAATTGCTGCATGCTACTCAAGTGATAATAAAGGCTAAAACAGAGAGACAGTTCCTGAGTGGGGAAGCATATTACCTTTTGTGGAAACAGCACTCCCCACGTGAAATACTTGACTCTGGGGGGTGCTGATTTGCAGGCCCTACCCCCCAAAAGCACAAAACGCACACAGTCCTTTCCTGAGTGCTGTGGACTTCCCAGCCTTCCTGGGAAACTGATGGGTATCATAGTTATGACCAGAACTCCAGGCTAATCTTTCCTTTAGGAATATCGAGAAGGAAAGGGTAGAGGGGGAGGGGAGAGAGAAAAAGAAGTGGAGCTGTCAGTGTGCTTCATGTTAAATAAAACCTACCAAGATTCAGCTGAGAATTTTTGCAGAATCCAAATGTGCTAGGGAGAAAAAAAAAAAAAAGGCATGGCTCCCATCTCCAAGGTTCACAGCTAAGCTGGCTTAGAATCACACATGCCAAGGTTAAAAATAAAAAGCAGTCATCCCTGAATGACACAGGCTCCAGAAAGGAAGCCTGAGGTATGCTATTTGGTGGAGGAGGGAGAAACAGGGAAGGAGAGTCTAGGCTCAACACAGAGGTGTTTATGGCAGGGTGTATCACCTAAAAGCTAGATGCTCAAAATTTTGCTGTTTCGCACTTAAAAAGCACTTCACACTGGGAAAAGGTTTCATAAACCATCTTCATATCTTCCATCGAGGAAACCCTGGCACGCAACGAGTGTGGCTGTGGCTGACCTCCAGCAGGTCCCTGGGGTTCAGTGCCTCTGCAGCCCACACTTTGGGGTCTGCTTCAGACAGCCTTTGCACTTAACTAGATGGAACACCCTCGGGTCACAGTACGGAAGCAATGGCGGGCCGTCAGCATTGGCACGAAGCCATGCTTTTCTGGGTGCCAACTGTCCCTTGATGGGCTCCCTTACAGACAATGTGTCTGCATCTTGGGGACAGCACACGTCCCATCCCAGAGCTACTACTGGTCAGGGCTAGCTGCAAAGGGTGACAAGTCATTCCTGCCGATTTCCCCCCTTCTTTGGAAATCCGACACTCTCTGTCCATCGTCCATTAGGTTCGTCTCTCTAATGAAACTACCGTTTGTCCAGTACGCTCACGATTCTACGGACCAAAGGGTCTTCTTTTATACGAAAAATAAAAGAAGTGGCCTCAGCAACTTCGACGGTACCACGGCACCCATCCACAGCCCCATCATTGTTCAGACCTGTCTAGAATGTCTTCAGGTAATTCCACGACATCCCCGAGGCTCACACATTATGCTCGTGCCCTGACTCAGTCCCTCTGTGAACCTATCCTGCACTCCTGCACCAGACAGGCTGTGAAGGCCAAAGGACGCTGGAGGCACCAGAGAATGAAGGCTATCACCTCAAAGAAGCCTCACTGTATATCCAGACACTACCCACGGGGGGGGGGGGGGACTCTAGCTGGCAGAAGTCCAAGGGAAGAGTGGGCATTCTAGGCATGTCTGACTACTAGGATCCTGTCTAGCTTTCACTCTAAGTGGCCACCTGTCTTCCAAATCCCTCTTGTTGGCTACTGGTGCTTTTTTTTTTAATAAAAGCTCCCCCATTGCTGACTGTCATTTTTTTCACATCTTTCAAACACGTTGAACAAGCCTTGGCAAGCCAACAGGGCAAGAACTGTTTTCCTGCCCCTTGTGATAGATGGGGAAAGAGAGGCTGACAGAGTTGAAGGAACTTGCTCAATCTAAGTGGCAGAGCCAGGATTAAATTCCAGGGTTCCTACCTTCACCCCAAGCTCACTAGCCCAGGACTAGAGCGGCTGAGGGAGTGAACCCCGGAATGGCTCCCATCTCCAAGGTTATCTGCCGCTGAGAGTGGCATTCTCCAAGGGGCAGGTCTTGTTCCCTGTCTCATTGCACGAACTCGGGGCACACTCTCATTTTGTCCTCGGCTTGGGGAACCTATCCAGGCACAAACCACCCCTAAGGGCCTATTGCAGTGGTTTCCGTTTTTCAGCGGCAGGTGCCATGGCGCCACAGGCCAGGGAAGAACAGGTTAGGGTCAGATCAGAGTAGGGCTGTGATCAGACCACCCTTTGCCTTGGGCAACCAGCCCCGTTCGCCCCCAAAACTGGTACACAGAAGCCAGCCCTGCAGCTAGCACCTCGGTCTGACTGGAAATGTCCCCTGCCGCCCAGGTACCCCAGGAGTAAGAGGGAAATGCCTTTCCCTTTGCGCGTCAGAGAACCTCGGGAAGAGCTGATCTCCGGGAAGTTCTGGGTGGATCCTTCTCCGGGAATCACCCCACCCCCGACTTGCCGGCTTGAGAAAGGCAAAGGATGGCTCCAGGGAGAGAGAAGACCCCCCCGCGCGGAGTGGAGCCTTCGTGGCTCCCCTTACCTGTACCAGTCCAGCCCTCGGCCGTAGTTCCTGTCGAAGAAGTGGGGCTCGGTGCCCAAGGCCCGCACGTCAGGGTGCACGCGGATAAACTCCAGCACAGCCCGGGTCCCCCCTTTCTTGACGCCCACAATGAGGGCTTGGGGAAGCCGTTTGGTGCCCAGCTTCGGGGAGCCCGAGTGGTTGGAGCCGGAGCCCGAGAGGCGTGGCGCCGGCGCGGCCGCGGCGGGCGCGCTGGGAGCGCTGGACTCGCTGGGCGTCGGTCCCGGGGGATCACACGGGCGGGACTTCGCCAGAAGTTTCTGGCCGCTCGCGCCGGGGCCTCGGAGGCAGCGCGGCGGGCCGAGCAGGCGGCTCTGGCCCAGGCCGTCGCAGCAGCACAGGAAGCTGTAACACAGGTAAGTGCAGGACAAGGACAGCGTGAAGGCGAAGAGCAGCCTGCGCGCTCTCCGCGGCTGAGGTGGCCCAGCGCGGCCCAGGACCCTATAGGCCATGGCTCCATGGGCCCGCGCCGCCGGGGGTCATGGTTTCTGGGGTGGCACCTGCGGGCGGAGCTGCTGCGTGGCCCTGCGATCGCCTAGAGGGCTCCCGTGGCTCTGTCCCCTCCGTGCGGGCTGGGCGCAGGGGACGCCGTCTCCTCGGGGGGCTGCTGGCCTGGGCGGGCACCGTGCCCGGGGGTCCCGGGGACGGTGGCGTCTCTGGGACCGGGTGGCTGCATCGCCAGCGTGTCCCCAGCGCCAGGCGACGGGGGGCTCCGGGCGACTCCCGGCGGCACTCCTCGGCTCTCACGCGCGTCGGCTTCGGAGCGCGCCCAGCGCCCGAAGAAGCCCCATCCCGGATGCTCGGAGCGCCTTTTCGGGGGGACTCTCTGCGGCCGCGCGGCTGTGCCGGCGGGAGGACGAGCGGACCGGACGGTGGCGCTGGCGCCGGCCGCGTTCCGGCTCCTCGGGAAATGCCGAGCGGAGCGCGCTGCCGGCTCTATTTAAGGAGTCGCCTGACGTCAGCCGCGCGGGTCCCCCGAGCCCGCGCCGCGCCCGGGGACCTGGCCCGCCCCTTGCACCCCCACTCTCTTATTCCTCTCAGGTGAGACACCTCCCCAGGTCCTCCTCGTGCGGGATGCTCTCTGCGGAGCCTGGGCCAGCTTGAGGAGGTGAGGGGAGGGTGGCCAGGTACAGCGTGTACTCCTGCGGGAGACTGGGCACCCCCATCACTTTGGCCTCTGGACACCTGAGTCGAGATTACGCCAACAGCCACCCCAGACAGAGACTCGGGTGCTGACGGAAGCCCCCAAGCCTGACACTTGGTTCCACTATGCTCACCCACACCAGCACCATGCGCGCACTAGCACAGGAGCAAGCTCACTCTCATCCAGACACACCCCGACACCCCACAGAAGGTGGAGAGGAGACTGCCCCTAACCCGAGGAGAGGGACACAACAAGGACACACCCCAGCCCCAGCCATCTCGCCAAACCAACACACACAGCGCACACACCGTGCAGCGTGCGCGCACGCCTGGTTCCCCGGGCGCACGGTGTAAAATGGATGGGTGGAGGAATGAAGCGAGAGTGAGATTCCGTGACTAGTTACCGAGCCCCCTAGCACCCGCGCTCTGACTCACACCCAGGCGGCGCGTTCTGTCTCGCACCCGTGGAGCACAAACCTCCACCGGATTCGCACACCACCTCATCCCTCTCCCCACCGGGCCTGGAAGGAAAGCTCGCTCCGGAGTGTCACTTACTCGTCTCCTGGCGGCTGCCCCCTAGCGGTGGACTGCTCCCCGAGGAGCTGTCCAGGGTACCTGACGCTCTGTAAGGGCCAGGGGGTAGCTGGCTTCTTCACAGTGACGATGCAGGGGAAAATAAAGCACAGAGAGCTTGTACTTCTTATGGTTGCCAAGAGGCTGTCCGCGGAACAGCTCCCAGTGACCATCCCCAGAACATGCTTGCCACGAGTAACCCCGGTGCTGTCCTTAGAGATCACCCTGGAACCTGGTTAGAATCCCAGGTAGTAACACCATCCCCTAATCACCTGGACCAGTGTGATATAGATGTCATATAGATGTGCTGTTTAGTCGCTTATTCTCAACGCTTTGACCAGTTTTGAGTCTCTGCAAAACAGAATCTTCTCTGACCAAGGCTGAGAGCCACACAAATCCATGCCTGTAGCTCCAAGATGGCTGGATGACCCCACTACCATCCTCAGCTTCCATTAGGGCTACTGATGACTTCAAGACGAGGTCTGCGCATTCTTTCTCAAACTAGAAAATAGGTTCTGTTTCCAAGCTAAGCCCACCCCCACAAAACTTTGGCCAATCTCTCTACTGTAGGCACTAGCTAGTAATATACGTTAACAGGCAGGGCGAATCTTTAAATAACTGTTAAAGGCTACTATGCTGTTACCATTTCCCCCATTTATTTGGATTATTTTTGAATATCTTTATTTAGTCTGAGAATTTCATATTGCCCCCAATCCCAGCTCCTCTCAGGACCTTCTAACATGCTTCCTCCTAATTTGGTTTCTTCTTCTTCCTCCCCCCATCTTCCTCCTCTTCCTCCTTCCTCCTCCTCCTTTAAAAATAGTGATGAATAAATAAACAAAATAATATAATAATCCACTGAGTTCAATTAGTGATTTCCATAGCTGGTTGGCTGTGGGGCATCCGCCGGAGCGTGAACAAGTTAACAGTGGCCACACCTCCAAAGAAGAAAGATTCCCCCATCAACTGCCAATAGCTCCTCAGCCAGAGGTAGGGCCTCCTGAGCTCCTTCTCCCTCTGTGCTGGGATGCTGAGTGGCTTCATCTTGTGTAGATCTTATGCAGATAAGCACCGTGAGCTACTGTGAGCTCATGAATGCACTGACCCTGACATGTTTAGAAGGCATCATTTCACAGCTCTCTTCCTCATCCTCCAGCTCTTACATTTCCTTTCCCACCCTTCCACAATGTTCCCCAAGCCTTGGGGAGCATGTGAGGTAGATGTCCTTTATAGGGCTGAGCACTGGTAGTCACTTATTCTCAATGCTCTGACCAGTTATGAGTCTCTGCATTAACTGCTGCCTACTGAAAAAGAGAAAAAGGGGGAAAAAAAGAATCTTCTCCGACAAAGCTTGAGAACCACACAAATGCTTAATATCTCCAAGTGTACTCTCCACTTTAGAACCTTAATTCTAGCAATAGCTAACATGTATCAAGTACTTGTTTTGTGCCATAATGTGCAAACTACTTAAAAGGCTTTACCCTCATTTATCTTTGGAGATAGGTATTTAAATTATTATAGGCATTATTATAAGTCCTCATTTACGGAGAGTGAAAAGAGGTTAAATAAACATATACTCAGTAATTGGCAGAGCTAGGATTAAACCCAGACAGCCTGGCTCCAAGATTCAAGGTTTTAATTACAGGGCTCTGAAGCTTTCAAACATCCTTAGAGCATTATTCACATGATTCCATCCTAGGCTCCTCTCCTGGATGTGGACAGATTTATCTAGATGGCTGCTAAAATCTGGTACCCGGGATTGGATGAGAATTCCAGGTATAGAATGAGTTCAGCGGGACCCTCAGCCCACCTCCTTTGATAAACTCTGTCTAGTAATGCCCCTGAGAGCCCATTGTCTTTTTCTTGTAGCTACATCACATCGCTGACATCTCCAGCTTGGAGCCAAGCAGCATCTCTAAGTGTTTTCAGCAAGAGCTGATGATTGAGGCATAGCTAACCCCTACTGTGCTTGAACAGTGGACTTTAAAAAAAACCTAACATGTAGCTCCTTACACATTTGACCTGATTAAATTTCATCGCATCTCATCAGTTCGTGGCTATAGTTATATTTTTTCAAATGTCTGCTTGAATCTCAAGTCCTGATTTAGCTTTCATATTCTTAAAAAAAAATAGAAAGGTTGAATGTACTCTTTTTCCCCCCCCTTTGAGTGTCTCACAGACTGAACCCAGGTCTTTGTACAGCTAGGGAAACATTCTGCTATTGAGCTTTTTAACTTTTGAGATTAAAACTCTTGAGGTTAACTCTTGAGGTTACTGAGTTGTTTTTTTAACTCTTGGTTCTTTGTGTCTTTGGGGCAGGTGTTTTGCCATTGCTAAGCCTCAGTTTCTTTCATCTGTAAAATGGGGAGTTATGAGCAACCCCCAAAGCCTGTTGGTCCTGCTGTTGCAATTCTGTAGTTATATGATTTCATTTCCAAAGAGCGGGAGCTGGCCTCTTGGCATCATATCACCTCCACACCTGATTACAATTTAATTAATTCTTCATCCAAATTGTTAATAAAAATGTCAAAACAGATATGCTGAAAGGAGTTCTGACGTGCGCTTTTGCTTTCAGCGGTTCTTCACATCACCGGCCGGCACTCCATTGTTAACATCACAGGTTGAACGGAGCATCATCGAGCCTGGCATGCCTCTTCCTTAGAAAAAGGACCTCTCGATGTGGCTGTTCCTCCTCGTTTTGTGCTTGTTTCCATTTTTAAATTATTTTGTTTTTTTTTAAACAAACTCTAAAAGTTCAGATATACCAGAAACAGGTGAGTTTTTTTTTCTCTGTCAATTCTTAACCAGAATAATGACCATGAATGTGACAGGATTTGTGAGGGAACGGGAGTAGCCGTGCCTGATTCTCCCTCAGAAGTGTCTAACAAGATTATGCTGAGCCACGTGGCTCATCGGATAGTTCTCACTTAGAGAAGGTATATGTCTGTTTTCCCATCATATACCAGACCAGATGAAGGGGTCTCAGGGCTGGCATGGAGGTTCCTCAGTGGCAGGGACCCAGGATACCATGTGCTTCACCCTATTTCCTCCATTATAAAGCCACCCCATATTCTGTGACAACTTAACCACCTGCTGTCAGCTTGTTCATAGTCTGATCGTTAGTCACGAAGGAGAGGTTGGGTAAATGAAAATGTCCTTTAAGGACATTTGTACGGGGATCACCCGCATTATTTTCTCTAATAACTGATCAGTGTTGTCACGTGCTGTAGAAGTTTCATGCTTAGTCACTGGGAAGTGGAACTGTTTGGTAGGATTAGAAGGACTAGGAGGTGTGGCCTTGTTTGGAGGGAGCTTGTCACTGAGTACGCCAGACCTAGTCTTGCTCTGTGCCTGTGGATCAGAATATAACTCCCAGCTACTTCTCCATCACTGTGCCTTCCTGCATGCAGCATGCTCTCTGCTATAATGCTAATAGACTAGGCCTCTGACACCGTAATCAAGCCTCCAATTAAATCCTTTCTCTTATAAGGGCTGCCTTGGTCATGGTGTCTGCTCTCTGCAATAGAACAGCAACTAGGACACATGCTTTCTAGCATCAGTATACCTTCCAAAGCACAGTCTTGACCTTGGATGACTATGCCTAGCTAAACCTTGAAAATAATAAGTCTAAACTTAGTTTACTTTAGGTGTGTGAGTGTTCTGTGTAAGAGGGCATATGAATTTGCATGCCTGATATCCTCAGAGGTCAGGAGAGGGTTGTTGGATCCCCTGAAAGTGTACTTACAAACAGGTATGAACTACCATGAGGGTGTTGGGAATTGAATTTGGGTCTTCTACAAGAACAACAGGTGTTCCTTCATCTCTGAACCACCTCCAGGTTCCAAACATGGAAGTATTGTTACCAATAAGGAACTTAAAACAACTGTGAAAAACAAAGAATCATCTCTATTACTTTGAAAAATCTTGTGTGTGTGTGTGTGTGTGTGTGTGTGTGTGTGTGTGGCTTGTGTAGGATGGATCCAGTTTTAAAAACAAACAGATGTGTGACCAAACCCAGTATCTTATAATTATATTTCTATGAATCCAAGCAATTCAAGTTTTTCCAGTGAAAATTAGCCACAGATTTTTTTTTGCAATAACTCTTCCTTCTTTATGACAAAATGGACAAAAAGAGCTTCAATTCCAATAGTCATATGTGCTATCAAGGGGGCTGTCTTAGCTGGCTTTCTATTGCTGCAATAAGCAGCATGACCAAAAGCAACATGGGGAGGAGAGAAAATATTTCATCTTACAGATTACAGTCCATCGTGAAGGCCTGCAGAGGCAGAAACTCAAAGTAAAAGCCGGAGGCAGGAAGAGAAGCAGAGATAATGAAGGAAGGCTGCTACTGGCTTACTTCCCCATGGCTGGCTCCGAACTCCTGCCCCTGCCCAAGAGTTACACCAGCCCCAGTGAACTGGAACCTCCCACATCAATTATTAATGAAGAAAATGTCGTATAGATTCAAGATTTAGGGACTACTTTGTTGAAAACTGACAGAGATTGGGAGAGGCTTGTTTTTAAGGACCCCATCCCCAAAACTGAAACTGTCGTGAGTCTAAGACAATCATAGGTCCAGAAGTTTTTTTTTCAACTTCTGTTTCTCTGTGTGCTCAATAAGGGTTAATGACGTGTGAGGAATAGAAACCTATCTTGGCTAAGACAAGCATAAAAGTGGGTAACCAGAGGAGCTGGAGAGATGGCTCAGAGGTTAAGAGCACTGGCCATTCTTCCTAAAGGTTCTGAGTTCAATTCCCAGCAACCACATGGTGGCTCACAACCATCTATAGTGAGATCTGGTGCCCTCTTCTGGAGTGTAGGCACACATGCAGGCAGAACACTATAAGTAATAAATAAGTCACAGAGGGCAAACCCTTCAGAGTAGACATCAGAATCGGAAAGGATTAGAAGGGTAGGGTGCTGGGCTAGTGAATGACAACAGCCTCAGTCTGAATTCTTTTCTCTTCCTCTCTCTCTTTTGCGTCACTGTTGTAATGATCCTTCCCTCCCACTCTAATGCCCTGCATTGAAGACCTTGAATTGGAAATTATAAAACAAGGAAGTTCTCTTTCCCTTACATTTTTGGACCTAATCAAGTCTTATTATTCAGTTTTGTTTGAGAGTAAGTTTGAAATCTTTTCCTGGGAGCTGAATCTTGTAAAGCGTTAAGAAAATATCCCCAAAGAGAGTGATTCCGAGGAGGCAGTGGGCAGGGAAGTGGGATCATGTGATCTGTCAGTTCCCCTCTGGAGAGACACAAAGGTCACATCTGAGCCTAGAGGGTGGGCATAGACATTCCACATTTAGAAGGAGGCAGGGATTAAGGAAAGGGAAACTTTCAGTCTTGCTCCATTGTCTGAATAAACCCAAAAGCTCAAGGTGCTGAAAAAAGGAAGGAAGTCTGAAAGACCAGGGACGCTGATGGTCTTAAGAACTAAGATTCTAAACTCTTCTTTATTCTCCACATTTGTGACTTTTGTTATTGGCAACAATTACAGTCCTAATAATAGACACCATTTGTTGCATCAGGAGCAAGGCTGAGCATTTAGATGCATTACCTAATTGAATCCTTTCAGGAAACCAATTCCATAGGCATTGTTAAGACCCTTATTTTGAAAGTAAGGAAGCAATCTCCAAGGGTTGAATTTTCCATGCTCTCCCAGAGGCTGCAGCCCAGGAGAGTCTACAACAAAAGCGTGAGTGGGGGGACTCAGCAGCAGCCTCACTCACTTCAGCAGCTTTTCTCAGCATGTCCAGCACCCTGGCTCTCAGGCCCCATGTTATTTAACCTCTTTCGTCTTGTCTCCCTCTCTTACAACTTCGCAGCCACCTCTAGCTCTGCCTGGTACTCAGAATTTGGGCTGCATGTTAAGGTATTCTTGGTTTCTTCACGTCTTTTCTCCTTTTGAGTGGCCACTAAACAGGACTCCTGTCCAGAATTTAATCCAAGGATTAAATATTTCATTTCAAAATGTATGTGAAGTGTAGTGTCAGGGAGGATGCTAGCCCCCGTCTGCTCGTTTGATCAATAGTATGGTGTAGCTCACTAGGAAAGGCCATTGTTCTTACCTACATGCAAGAAGATGAGAATGGCCACTCCTGGAAATAGACTCACTCCATCAATTTCCCCAAACACAGACCTTAGTTGTACAGGAGGAATGAATGCAAGATAGCTCCAGGGGAAAGTATAAAGATCTCTCTATTCTTGTCAGTTTGTATCGAATTTTTAACATTTTCTTTTAACTTTCTTTTTCTTTTTTCTCCTTCTTCTTTTTCTTTTTCTTTTCTTCTTCTTCTTCTTCTTCTTCTTCTTCTTCTTCTTTGAGATAAGGTCACACTATGGAACCCACACTAGCCTTGAACCTTCTATGTAGCCCTGGCTTCCCTCAATGTCACGCTGGTCCTCCTGCCTTAGCTTCCTGTGTTCTTTTATCATTTTTATCAGGCACTGCCCTCTTGATGTAGGAGCATATAAAAATGCTGAGAATCAGGAAGGAAAAACACCCTCCAGAAATGTGTTCACACTTTGTACATTGTTAATTTTGTTGGGATGTTGCCTGTACCCCTCCCATTAGTGCATTTATTCACAAATCTGTTTGCTTATGGAGCCAGTATTTTCTACTGCTTTGTAATGTGTTCTTCTTTTACTTCATAGTGCTGTGAATCCCTTTCATATCATTAAATACAGATTTATGTAACAAGGTTTTCAGGGAGAGAGAAAACATTCTATGGGAATGCGAGGTTTGAGGTTGCCATAAGCCTGCAGCTTCTGTGAGGGGAGGAGGCCTCAGCTGCACATAGCGTTCGGCACAGTCGGGGTGAAGAATCGGTCCTGGTGAGAAAGTGGAGATCCCTGGATCCAGCTCTGCCTGAAGCTGACCTTTAAAGAGGCAGTAAAGCACAGTGGTTAGGAGTGTGGCCTCTGAGAGAAGACGGCTGAGGCACAAGTGCTAGCTTTGCTTCTGGCTTAAACAGAGCACTCGGTGTAGTGCTTTCGGGATGGACTCATGCCAACGGGTAGCCTTCGTGAATACTGGTCCTGACGGACTATTGTGAGAGCTGCCCAGGTAGCACAGGTCAATACATTTTCTTTTTGGCTTGAGTTATTTTGATTGAAACAAACACACACGTTTCAGGGAGATAGGCACCTTTCAACCAACCTGAAAACTGTATCAATAATGAAATAGAATCGAGTTCAACTTTCAAAATCACCTCATAGCTCTCCTTTCGTGGATCTATTGTAGAACCCCAGGGATTTAAATATTCCAGTGGAGGTAACCAGATGCCCTCTCTAGACACAGCTCACGGCAAGTGTTCAATAAGAGCTTCCTGGATAAGGAGGCAAATAATATGCCCAAACAGCCCATTGTCAAGAGGACAACTGCATTAGCCACAAGGACCTGATTCACTTGCTTTAAAAGACTAAACCGCCTGTTTGTCAGTCACTCCTCTCATAGCCTCTCCTCTCTTGACTAAGTCTAGATAATGAACGAATCTGAGATAAACAGGATAACCATCTTGTTGCCTGTGTGGTAGGGTCCTTTGGCCCTCTTTCCCTGTACTGGATTTCCTGCCTGAAATCATCTCTTCCCACTCGGTGCTTTCACCAACGTAGTTGAATACAGAAGTGGCCTGACTAGTCTCACTTAAAATTCATCATTTCTAGTCTCAAGTGGCCGCTCAACACTTGCTCACAATCATGCTACATTTTCTCGCCTATTCAATCTCGAGTCCTCCCAAGAACATCCTTAGGACCACCCATCCTCTTCCCACACGCCTGATGCCTCCTTCCTGTGCCCTGCAGCTGCTGACTTTGATGCCACTTCCCTGGGAAATCAGAGCAACCGGAAGAGAACTCTCCCACTCTGCTCTTCCCACCTGCCAGTGTCTATGTCCACAGATGTTATCTTCTGTCCTGTTAATGTGATTTTATTGTGTGCTTTTGGATAATACTCTTCTGCTTGTGCACACATCCAATCTATTCCTGTCTTCTCAAGGACATGACCCCTGCCATCTTTCCATTTCTCTTCTGCATCATCATTTTTCCCAACGGCATACAAGTGTGGGGCTATTTATTGCATCTTAAAAAGAAAATAGCCTGTCTTGACCTCACCTTTCCCTCCCAGGGCTGCTCCATTGATATTTCTCCCTTTACAGCTCGGCTCAAGAATCATCTCTGCTCACCGACTCCTCTCGTTGGCCCTGGAGCCCATTCTGGTCCAGCTTTTACTGCTCCTGCTCCTGTCTTAAAAGACTGCTCTCTTTAAGGTCACCTGTGAGTCTTATAATGATACATTCAATTCTTTTCAGTTTTTCTTTCACTGGTAGGGGGCTAGGTAGGAATCAAACCTAGGGCCTCACTCACGCTGCCCCAGGCCTCCTCTCAGACATTAGTCTTTCTTGACCTTACACACAAGCGGTATCTGGCACAGCTGGCACTCTCTTTTCCTGGCTGTGTCCTCTGGGATGCAGTCCGCGACATCCTCCCTGCTTCTCCTTCCAAGTCTCCATCAGTGGTTTTCTTTTGTTTCCGTGACCTCTAACTTAAAGTATCCTAGAGACTAGCTTTGGGACTTCTTTTCTATCTTAGTGACACTGTAAGTTGCCAGGCTTCATATGCCACCTAGGCACTTAACAAACCCAAGATGTGCACCCTTTCCCCTTTATCTCAACAGCTTTCCACTTGGGTCTCTGAAGAACATCTCAAATCAAGCATGTCCCAAACTGAAGTCTTATTAGTCTTGACTAGAACCTGGCTCTGTCCCAGTCGTGGTCACCTAAGTAGTCAGAAACTCTAGTCTTTTCGTTGCTTAAGCCAAGACAACTCCAGTCAACCTTGAATCTTTTGTTTCTCATACCCCACATCTCAGCTGTTGACAAATCCCTTTTATTCTCTCCTCAAAACATGGCTGACCCTCACCACCTCCATTGCTGTCACCCCATCCAAGTCACCATCCTTTTCCCTCTGAATTCCACAGGCAGTACTGTAAGATCCTCCCTCCCTCCCCCTCCTTTCCCTGCTCTTCCCCCCCTCCCCCTTTCCCACTCTCCCATGCTGCCCTTTGGTTCTAAAGTTGCTGCATCTCTGAAAACTGCATTTCCCAGAATCCACTGTCAGGTACTTTCTAATCAGGTTCACTTTTAAAAGAAAGTCTTGGAAGGAGACAGGAGAAAAGATGGCTTGTTTATATGTGACATCATCAGTAACAGCAGCGGTGACTAACCATGGGCTCTAATTCATGGTCGCATAGCACGGTGCTTGTAGTGGGCATACCTGTCGACTCAGCCATACAGAACTCACAGGCTTAGCTTCATCGGTGGCACAGTCCCTCAGACAATGTGACCATGGTAACGGTATTGTATCTTCTGGCAATCACGTCCTACAGCAACTGTGGGCTTTTAATATCACCTTCCTTTCTGTTCCCACAGCCCAGGAGTAATTCCTGTGGTGTTTAATGCTTTTAAAGTTACCCAAACTTTCTTTTTCACTCCTCCAGGCCTTCCATCATTTTGGATCTCGTTCCCCACACAGAATTCTTTTGTTTGAAATACCCAGAGTAGCTCTGTCTTCTGGACAGATAATGTTAGAGCCCCTGGGAGTTCTTAAGTCCAGTCTCAAAAGCAAGGTGGATTTGTCTATTCAAAAGCTGTTTGTGGCTTCTGAGCTCACTCAGAAACTCCATTCTTAGGGCTAAAGATTTGCCAGTAAGGTTGAAAGTCTTCTGATACAATAAACCAAAAGAACTGCTTGGTTCCTAAGTCATTTCTACTCCTTCCCACACTTTCCTAGACAACTAGCAGACACAAAAGCATTTCCATCAAAAAATAAAATAAGCAGACGTATCTGACGGAAGGCCCATGAGTAAATAGACTGATTCTCTTTTTATTTTTAAGAAATCAAGTTTACTGATGCTAATGGAATTACACAGACACAGAAAACACTTAGAGTGTGCACTGGGGAGGTGGTTCTGCTGGTGATGTGTTTACCATGTAAGTGTGAGGATGGGACTTCCATCCCCAGCACGGTGTGGGGCCAGTAAGGTGGCTCAGCAGGTGAAGGCACACTTACAGTCAAACCTGACCATTGGAGTTCGGTCCCCAGGACCTCCATGGTAGAAGGAGAGAGCAACCTCCAGAACGTTTCCTTTAACTTCTACATGTGTGCCATGGCTTGTGTACTAACACATGAACAACAACAACTAAATGTATGTAATAATTCTTGAAAGTACAGAAGTAGAGACAGGAGGACCCCTCTAGCTTGTAGGCTGAGAAGCCTCGCCTGAACAAAGGGACACACATTCCAAGGAGAGATTAGGTCTCATAAAAAAAAAGTGCATGGCTTCTGAGAAGCAACACTTGAGGTTGACTTTGGCTTCTAACCTACACAGACACACACACACTTACACACACCTGCATACACACTCACCTGCATAACATACACACAGGTATGTTATGAAAGCACTGAAAGCACACACAACACACACATAAGGCACTTTAAGATACTTTTATTTCAGATTATGTACACTAAATATTACCTGCTCAGTTAAAATCAATAAAGCTACGTACAAATTGAGAGGCAGCCACAAATATCAAGAACAAAAAATGATGTACTGAATTTTGATGGGTTTTCTCTTTAACTACTTCTTTGTCAATTTTAAAGGTTAAGTCTGGTCATTTTAATTTAAAGAAAGCCATTTAGTATTTTAATAAGGGGGTTTGCTTGCTGTCTTGACAATGTCCTACATCCTTGCTATGTTTGGAAAATTTTAATCATACAAAGCATGATGGTAAACCAATTCCTCTCACTTTTTGTTGACCCTTGACCGTTACTACCAGTCTGGGGTCACCCAGAATGGAGTCATATTATTTTCCTATAGAATAAGAAACTAAAGAGGATGACGCCCTGTTGTTAGATGATGCACATAGCAAAGGGTGTTGCCAAGGGACAGAAGGGAGTGTGGTGGGTAACGTTCACTGTCAGCTTTACTGGGTTTAGAATCACGTAGGGTTTTAATGCGGCTTCACCTGAAAAGTCTGTACCACTGTTGCTAGAGAGGGCTGACAAAGGGGAAGACACAGAATGAATGTGGATGGATGGCACCATCTCATGGGCTGGGAGCTTGGACAAAATAGAAGGAGAAAAAAGAGACAGCGAGATAAACACCAGGATTTCTCTCTCCACCTCTGTTCTCTCTGCCACAGGCTCCCACAGCCATGATTCTCCACCCAAGCACCTGAGGACAAGGGTCTGGACTAGACTCTCAGAGACCATGAGGCAAAATAAGCAATCCTCCCTAGGTTCTTTTGGTCACTATAGGGCGAAGATGACTAAAGCAGATCCCAGCTCTCAACCTGTACCTCTTCTGCTTTCCATACTGCAGAACACCTCTAGGCATGGAACCTTTTTAGATACTTGTCTGAGGACACATTTCCTGTTCCAGATTGTGGGGACAGCTTTTTTGTGCCCAGTCCTGTTTCCACTTTTCCACTGCACTCTCATCTTTGATGTTGAGACCTCTCAATTTTTCTTTCTTATGGATTTTTGCCTTTATTACCTTTTTTTTTTCCAGCCTCAGCGGTATCATGAAAATGCAGGGCACATGACATTGGGCTAACAGTATAGGTAATATAGTTATGCTCTTCACAAAATATTACATCTCTGTTTTGAGAGACATGTGCGCGTACTCTGGTTCTCTGCAGCTTGTTCTGTTCATGCGGTGTGCAGACTCCTATAAACTGAACTCGGTTTCTGAAAGACATCCACCACAGACCCGCTGCTTCCACTTGATTACCACTGGGATGAAATTTAGCGGCATCTGATTGAGAAACATCCCCCCCCCCCCCCAAAACACATGCACATAGCAAAAACAGCCGTTTGAGTAAGATATAATTTTGTCTCATTTCAAGATTGTCCAATAGGAGGCAGCCTGGGTCTGTGTGGAGTTTGGTGAAGGTGTCAGCCACCCAAGCTGCTTCCAGCTCTCTGTAGCTCCGGATGTAGCCCACCTACCCGCGGAAGACAGGTGCTAAGGTCCTCAAAAGCTGTGTCCCTAGTGCAATGATGGCTTAGGGGCTGGGAGCTCTCCTCGTCTCAAGGCCTCGTGACATAGCTCAATGGTAGTGCTCTTCCCAAGTGTGTGCAAGGTTCTGAGTTTGACCCCTAGAACTTCAAATGCCAGTCATATAGAAAACAGTTTATATGTAATCACTATTTTTTTTACTCCTCTATTGCTGAAGGTGAGAATATTTTTATGTTTTTAAACATTGGTAATTTTTTTTTCTAGGATTTTTTCTCTTCACTGGCTTTGCCAATTTTCCTGAAATTTATGTTTTCATGTAATCTGAGACAATGTTCTCAACTGTTTCCAATTGGAAAAGCAATTGTCCAAGATCAGCGGCTGAATGTCCTCTCTCCTTACTGAAGAAAATGTTACAACTTTCATCTCTGACTCTTTGATTCCGTAACCCTGTGCATCAATATTTACCAAAAAAAATAATAATAATAATGTTTTCACTTGTTTTGACAACAATATTTGCAAGATTAAAAATATATATCTAAATAAAAACTGTAAGAGTAGATAAAATAAAAACCTCTAAAAAGAATGATGTGGGTTTTTTTTTTTTTTTTTTGCCAGGTTTTAAATGATAAAGTTACAATAATTACAGCAATGTGATTAGACCTAGACAAAACTGTAGAGAAAATTTAATTCAGAAACTGTTCTGGCCAGAGACCACATCCAGAGACCTTCTGGGTCTGCATGATCTGGCTGGAATACAGACATGTCTTTAATCCCAGGAGACAGAAGCAAGCAGATCTCTGAGTTCAAGGCCAGCCTGGTACAGATCAAGTTTCAAGTAAAGAAAAGCTTAGGTCCAGGGATAGTGGCGCATGTTTTTAATTCCAGGAGACAGAGGCTTGCAGATCTCTCAGTTCTAGTTTATTGCTGTTTAGTCAGTTCAGTTGAGTCAGTGAGTTGAGAGGCAGTGCAGTGGAGATGAGTTCATGGCAGTTCAGTTGGTGAAGTTCAACGACAGTTTTTACTGGGAGAGTTTCACAGAGGGAGGTTGAAGCGAGGACAAGCTAGACATAGGTAAAGACAGAACAAGCCAGAGAATGGGAAGGAGCCAGTAGAACAGATTGCTAGAGTTAATTTGAGGCCAAGAAGAGCAATTCAGTTAGAGGCCAAGAGAGAAGCCAGGTTGAGTCAGTCAGCTAGGAGAGGAGTTTGAACCAGAAGAGCTGAGTTGAACCAGCCAGCAAGGGTTCAGAAAGAACTAGAAAGGGTGAGCTTATTCAACAGTAAGTCTCAGAGGTTGAAAACATTCTAGGCCTAGATTAGCTTGTACAGAGGCTAGAAACTTCCAGAACTATACTTAGGTTAGCACACAGAGGCAGTAAGCCTCAGAGACGACAATTATTACATCAGGCAAATAAAAGATGCTTTTACACAAAACAGACAGATCAAAGGTACAAAGCAAACAGGGTTTCCTGTTCGGTGTGAGATGGAATGGGCATGGGATGACTGGAGATGGGGTAGTATGTGCCTAACAAATACCACGTGAATTAAAGCCTTAATATAAACAAGTAAGCCATAAAACCATGAAATAATTTCCAGAACATTTTGTGAGCACAGTAGTGAAAGAAGATGCATCGAAGGATAAAAGTGGTGCATTTGGTCAAGAGAATATTTTATATCTGTGTATCTAAACAAAGTAAAAAAAAAAAAAAAAGGCCTCCTATGAAATTTAAGGCAAATGTATTGGGTTTTCTGTCACTGTGACCAACTCCTGAGAGAAACAAATTAAAGAAGAAAAGATTCATTTGGACTCTTGAGTCACCTCCTTCTATCACTTCTGGCTTAGGAGTGCTGAAGCCGGTTCTGTGGTGAAAGGCATGATGGATAAAAGTTGAGAGAGAGAGATGTGAGGTGGGGACAGGGAGGGAGGGAGACAGGATGAGTCAGAGTCCAGGGTCTTACTTTCAAAGGAACCCTCTCATAGCCCTCCAGCTGCACCCCACCTTCTAAAATTCCAGCTGGAGCCCAAGCCTTCAATACCTGAGCCTTTTGTGGAAATACTTTATATCTGAACCATGATACCAAGGAAAATTATCAACCATAAATATCAAACAGAGCTCTAATGCCCTCAATATATAAACACTTTAAAAAACGGTAAGATACAATGAACCACAGTGGGGAAAAAAAATAGCCAAAACACAGGAATAGCTTTTTTTTTTTTCGGAAAAGAAGAAATGATTAATGCATGAGTAGAAAAACAGCACTGAAGTTACAAAAATAAATGTTAGATAGAACTTTTCAGTTGTCTCACTGGCCAATATTGTTTAAACGTTAAGCAACGGGCTTACGGGGAAAGTGCTTAAAAAGTTGAGCATTTACATCGGAACAGAAGTCCCAGAAGACAGTTTGGCTGGATCGTGACCTTCAGAAAATATCTGCAACTTTTTACCCCAGGGTAGAAGTTAGTTCTAAGAAAATAGATTCTAATCATGTACAAAGGTTTGTGTATAAAGAGTGATATTTTTTCAGATCACATATGTATGCACACATATGTAACCGGAAGTCATTTTAACGCTTACTGTAACGCTGCATTCGTTGATTTTCACCTTGTAATCTTTTGCTCTCTTCTCTCCCAGTTTAGAGTCGGCCAGGAAAAGGCAGATCACAGATTAGAGACCAAAAAAAAAGAGCGGTACTCGGCAAGCATATTTGAACTTGCCCCTTTAGGGCCAGCAGGGCATGGAACTCCGGCACCACCTTTAACCGCAAGCACTGCTCAGTTCCCAGTACCTGATGTAGGCATCAGATGCCCAGGACCGTCTTTAACTGCAGCTCTACGAGATCTACTGCCGCTCTTGGCACTTGCATCCATGTGCTCGCACACGTGCACACATGTACACACATGTACCCATCAACACCTAAAAAGGAAAAAAGAAAATAACAAAAATAAATAAATTTTAAAATCACCTGCAGATTAAAAAAAAAAAAAAAAAAACCCACTTGTTTCCCCATCTCCACTGACTCTTGATTCAGTTGGTCCTTGTTGGGGCCTGGGGAGGGGGGGTGGGAGGGAGAGTTAGTCTTCATTTTAAAACTCCCTGGATGATTCTTATGTGCAGCCAGGGTCAAGATCCATTGCTAACCAGAACTCCCTTTAAGTTGATTAATTATACAGGCTATTGACCAACACTGCAAATAACAGCCCTCAAGAAACCCCAGGGAAGGCAGCTGATCAGAAGCGAGCCTTATCCCCCAAGAGATTGGCTTCCCTGGACACGCTAGTACCCCACCAGCCAAGTGTCTATTTGATTTAGCACCAGAAGGGCCATGGGCGACCTTGACAGGCACACTTATTAGAGCAGGATTCTTGACTGTTCTGTAACAAACTGCCATAACAAAGCTACACACCAGTTCGACTTTCCATTTTTAGCCTCTTTATTACCTCCATCTGTTGGTGGGGGTGGCGGCAGCAAATACAGAGTGTGAGCTGCGGCGTTATCTGGTATTGTATAAATAAAGGCAGACAAACTCCTACAGCGTCTCCCACTTGTGGGGGGCTACTGCTCCTTAAGTGGGTACCTCCTTCTGGCCCTCCTTTCAGTCTCTGCTGCCTTTCCCTCCACCTCAATAACAAGTTGGCAGTTTACACTCCATTTCACACAAACAACTTTTTTTTTTTTGCTCCTCCTTGCTCACATAGTGATGGCTTGAGGCTTAGCTGCAGACCTTGGAAATGCTTCTCTGTTTTCATCAGTGACTATCTATCCCATAATCCCTATCTGCCTTCCAACCTCGCTTTTTGTTGTCTGCGGACGTGAGCTGGAAGGCTCTGTATGGCTCACGTCAGATGTTAAAGGAAGCTGCACCATCATCTAGAGCCCGCTCTCTCCATATAAAGCAAAAGAAGGGGGGAATACATGATAGTGCTTACTGTGGTGTCTACGTCTCTGCGCCACGTTCACCTAAGACCAGAGAGAGAGAGAGAGAGAGAGAGAGAGAGGAAACGGAATGGGGGAACTTCCCAGTGTCCCGAGGCAGCAGCCCTGAATTTCAGTCATTCACACGGCACCTCCTATCTGTCTTACCCGTAGGCCGGCCATTTGATTGTTTTCATAACAGTTCTCCACCTCTGCGTTTGCATTTTTGTTATCTTGTAGCCTAAGATAGCCTTGGGCTCAGAGCAATCCTCTTTTGAGCTTCCGAGGGCAGGATTGCAGGCATGTGCCACCGTAGCTGTCGTCTCATTTTTTATACGTAGATGCTGTTCTGGTTTCATTTCTGCTGCTATGATACAAGACTGACCAAGAGCAATTAGGGGAGGAAAGGTTTATTTCAGCTTGTAAGTTTCAGCTCATCACTGACAAGGCAAGAACTTGAAGAAACCACAGAGGGTGTTGCTTGCTGGCTGGATCAGAGACATATTGGCTGGCTTTCTTGTACATCCCAAGACTACCTGCCCAGGGGATGGTGCTGCCCACAGTGGACTGGGCCCTTCTGTATCAATTAACAATCAAGACAGTCATCTACAGACACGCCCACAGGCCAGTCTGATGTAGGCTTTCCCTCAAATGAGATTCCCTTCTCAGATGACTCTGAACTATTAAGTTGACTTTTAGAGCTGACTAGAATGCGTACACATGTGTATTACTAAAAGCAAAAGACCAATGTCATTTCCCAAACTTTAAGGTAAGTTTAAAAATACATATGATGTAGACCAGATGGCGTTGTTGTCATTCTCTAAGAACTGTTGCCAGCTGGGGGCTAGGTTCCAGGCTCCATCTCTCTTTGTTTAAAAGGTGGACATGCATAAAAGGTAAAAGAAATGATATTTCAGCACCAGGTTAATATGTGAAGCAATTAAGGACTGAAAAGATACTTATGACAGAACTACATTCTTTGTTTGCAGTTAGTGGCTGTGAGACAAGCAGCTTGTTTTGTTTGTTTGTTTTGATTTCTGTTTGTTTGTTTTTGTTATTTGTTGTTGTTGTTTTGTCTTTGATGTTTAAACACATCCCACGGTTGAAGAAGCCAGCACAATGCTTGTTTTTCTTTCTAGTGAGGGCCTCACCCGCCCATTTCCCTATTTTAGTTGCACCCAGAAGTATGCTTGAACATGATTTGGGATTCTTCTGCCTTTAAGCCAAGTCAATCACATAACACCAAAAACAAACAAACAAACAAACAAACAAACAAAAATCTCCATGAAATGTTCTAATTCTGCAGGCCTGGATCACAGCCCCGTGCTGAGCTTCTAAGGAGTGTCCTGCTGTGAGGACAAGCGAGGCAACTGCTCTTTTAGGATGTGAGCAACAAGTCATCACCCCCAGACACACCTGGATTAACCCTCCAAGTCCCTCAGCTCAAAAGCCCCAGGGCCTGTTAGTGAACTGAGGAATGAGAAGGCTAATGTCTGTGAAGTACCTCCAGAAAAGATTGGATCCCGAGGGCTCCAGCCAGATTCATCCAAGGATGCTTTGCTACGGTGATATTGTAGAGTGGCGGCAAAAGGAAGAGGCGTGGCCTTATTCCAGGAAGTGTGTCACTGGGGGTGTATCCCCAAGCCCATTTCTGCATCCTCTCCTGCTTTCTGTCCACCACAATTGAACAGCTGTCTTCTGCTGGACCCTCCCACTGCCATGATGTTCTGCTCAAGTACAGGAGGCCAAATGATCATGGACTAAACTCCGTACAACCATGAGAAAACTAAACCCTCTTCCCTTGGATTCTTCCAGGGATTTGGCCACAGCGATGAGGAAATAACTACCTGAGACCAAATTAGTCAAAAGCATTTGAGCCCTAAATGGTGGAAACTGAAAGTGTTTTCTATATTAATGACCCCAAGATATGTCTGATGTTCAACCTATACCTGAGCCATGGAGAAGGGAGAAGGAAGAGAGGTGAGAGCAGGCTTCTCTCTGCCCTAGAGGCAGCACAGGGCTCTCTTACCATGCTGGTTTCCATTTTACTGGGAGTCCTTAGACCTAGTTTTACAATTGCGACCTTTGTGAATCCTGGTTGCCCCCTCCCCCCACAAAAAAAAAACATGGTGAGAGGGAAGCAGCCAAGCCAACAGTATTAAAATAAAAAGTAACCTTGAATTCATCTTGATTATCAGCCCCAAGGGACACATGCAGTAAACTCCCTAGCAGGTAGCCCAACTCATTTGTGCCATGCTAGGCCAGGATGCCTACACGGGGACAGACATAAATGTTGATGCTCAGAACCAAAGTCATCTCCCAATGCACCCTCCTGCCTATAGATCTAGGAGCCTGGCCAGCCTGAGTTCAGAGCCTGTCTGTTATTACTTCCCAGGTGACCCTGACCATATTAATGGAATCTCTTAGGTTCTCAGCTTTAATCTCTGTCGGGTGGGTACTAATAACAATGAGGATTACATCTTGGAATTGTTATGAAAGTTAAATAAGAAAGGATGTCAAGAGATTGCCTAGTGTTTGGCAGACGTGAATGTGTACCCCCCGGTGTCATTATCCTCAGTGTTGTTCGTGAATCTCTGAGTGAACCACAGATAACATTCAAGCACTAACCTCGGCGGCAGACATTTCCTCTTATTTTGTGCTGACCAGCTTTAAGAATGGACTTCCTTACACAGTGAATGCTGGCAGCAGTCAAAAATCCACCCTATTCTGTAAAAAGAAAGTGTCAAATTTCACTTTCTTGGCTTTTCTTGCAACTAGGAACGCTTAAAAGTTTTCCTGAATTCTCTAATCTGATTTAAAAAAAAAAAAAAAAGCTCTAGTAAGTCTTTATATAGTGTCTTTACTGGCCTTTTGCTGAACATGTGGTTCTCACATATTTTCTCTTCATGTCTGCAACTTGTCTTTTCCCGGGGCCTTTTCATTTTATTTACATTTTACTTATATTTATATGTGTATAGGAGTTTTGCCTGCACATGTGTCTGTGTGCCTCATGTGTGCCTTGTGTTGAGGAGGCCAGAAGAGCATGAGTGAACTGACCCTGGGGAACTGGAGTTAGAGATGATTATTAGACACCATCTGTATGTGCTAGGAATTGAACCCTCATCCTCTGCAAGGACAGCCAGTGCTCCTAACTGCTGGACCATCTCTTCAGTTCCTCTCTAGAGTCTTTTGAAGAGCGAGTCTTTGAAACCTTCAACAACCTTTCTTTTCATAGACTAATGCTTTTGGTGCTTGTTGACTTTTATCTACCTGTGCGGTTCTTATCTGCTGCACCTGAGATCTAATAATGACCTGAAGGAACGGGGCAGACTACGGTCTAATGTGGTAGTTTTACTTCAGTTTTAGTGTACTTCTGTACACGAAGGTAGCCAAGGAAGCAGTGATCCAAGAAAGACGTTTCGAGTTCAGAAAAACACATAAATAAGCACCAATAAGCACACACTAAGTATTAACAGAACATCCCTTTCCCAGAACTTTCTCAGGACAGACTGGTTTAAACACAACTGCCAAGCATATCGTATAGATTATACCTGGGAAAGCAGGAAAGCAAGGCAGATGGCCATACAGATTCAGGGTACACTGAGCTGACTGGGTTCTATAGCTGTATTCTGACATCCAACAAGAATAAACATGTCTTATAGATTGAATGTAAATGTTTGTCACAGGAGGCACAAAATCATGTCCAAGAACACTCCAGGGAACAGAATGCACCTGAGGTAAAAGGCCCTTTACCGTGGAGCCTCTCTCACACTCCCCAAGGCATCGTCCACCATTGGTCATTCTTTTGACCATGTTTCAATAGTGCTGAGAATAAGCATTTGTATTTTTCTCACTTTTCTCAAAGTTTTATAGGTGAAAAAAATACATTTTATATTGAATATTTATATTAAATATTTTACATTTAAAGATATGCTTCATTCTGTTTTGTATGTAGCGATTTTTGTATTATTTCATGATTACAGAAATAAACATAAAAATGTACGATGTTAGAAAATCCTATCACAACTCACTCCTGTTGGGTAACCTAATTTTCTCATAAACCTTTATATTATCGTTATACCATATTATATATTATCATACCAAAGTATATATAATGTTTATGTTAAGACATAGAATATGAGTTTATATTATATATTATGTTATACATAAACGTATATTATGTTTTGTACATTAATACAAATTTAATCTGTTTGGTAGTTCCCAACGGCTGTCTAATAAGTCGGTGCATCGGGGCTTCAGAAGGCAGGCACATTTTAAACCCGCTTACATTGTCCCAGTATCCCTTTAATAGGTTTCCTCCGAGCTTACACAGGCAGCTTTGGTATCTGTTGCTAGACGCTAAGAAATCCTCAAGCACATAAGCTGCTTTCGGAGGTTATTTAAGCGAACATCACATGTTGACTGTGTCTGAAAAAGAGCTGGAACCTGGAAAACCTTCCCTCTGCCCCTTGAGTCAGAGACGCTTACCGCTTCCGTGTAACCCCATCTCTGCCTGTGAGGAGCTGCTCCCAGCCCACAGCAGCCAGGCCATCCGTTTCTATTTCAGTGCGTATTTTAGGGTTTACATAGATTTGTTTTTGAGGACAGGAGTGAGTCATTGCCAAGGTTGAGGTTTCAGACTTGTAGAGGTCATTTAGCTCACTCGGTGGTTCTTCCTGAGTAGCGCAAGCTGGTATCGCGTGGGAGGAAAAATTAACTTGTGCCTGCTCAGCCCCCACCTGCCTTTACTGGAGTACAGTCTTCTAGCAAGGGGTCTAGGTTCGCACACTTGGAACGACACTCCTCCCACACCCTCAGACAATGGATGGCTGCTTCGGCTCAAGCTCTGTTCATTTCAAATATTCCAAAGTTGACTATTGGGAAGTTCTACCGACTGGATTTTAAGCGTCCTTGCTTTAGAGCTTCAGCCCGCTCCAAGCTCCTCTATCCATAACTGTGTTTTCTCAGGCTCCGTGCTGTGGATGTTGCGAGGGGCTCATTCTTTGTCTGGGGTTGTCCCTTGTATTTGTGGGGAACAGAACAACATCCTGGCGTCCTCCTTTACGAGCCAATCATAGCTTTCATCCCTGAGCTGAGATTATCAACAATGTCTGAAGACCTTGTGTGTGTGTGTGTGTGTGTACAAAAATCCCCTCCTAACCTCCTTTCTAAAACAATCCTGTGTACGCCCGTGTGTGCACGTGCCTGCCTGTCTATGCCATTGCCCAGCTTTCCATCTTACTTTTGGCAGGGCCTCTCTGAACCTGGAGCTTACCAGTTAGAGTCAGACTGGCCAGCCAGCCCCAGCATAAAGATGCTCTGTTGTTGGTAAGCAGAAGCGTTCCTTCCGGCAGCTTTCATCTTTGAGTTATAATTCTGATTTCTGACACTGCACCGATTTCAGTCACCTCCCTTGTTCCCTGTCATGGGGCTACATCCTCAGCTTTACCTCCTGCTCCTTGGGTGGCACACTTTCCACGCCATTCACCTTCCGCCTCCAGTGTGCCATCCCTCCTAACCCATGGCACTGAACTGAACACAGGCTTCCAGACACGGCCTAACCATCCAGGGCACCGAGGAGCTATTTCCTGCACCCTGCAACTCTTAATGCACCCCAGGATCACGTCAGTCATTTATTTGGCAACCACATCCCGACGTCGACTTAGACTGAGCCTGTGGTCAATTAAGAACCACAGCCGCGGCTCACACCGCTTTTACTTTCACTCCATCCTGTGCTGCGGCCGCTGTGAGTGTGTGCGCGCGCCTGCACGCGCCCGTGCCATCCAGCCTAATTTTAGCCTAATACACCGATGTGGTTAAGTCTCATATCCTTGCTTCGGTGTGTCCTTTTAGAACACGGCACGTTTTGAAGCCGTATCTATCATCAACAGAAGAGCTGTTTTGCCCCATTTTGTACTGTTCTCAGGTTATCGGACTGGCAGTCCCTAACTGCGTGTTCACTTCGGGAAAGACACGCTGTCTAGAGCCCTCTGAACGAAGGTGTTGAGGGTCTTCTGAGACAGCTGGTATCAAGTCACAGGGATTCTGTGATGCCTCAGCCTCTAGCTCCCCACATTTCCAGAGCTCATCTACAGGATAGTATGAGACCAAAATGAAAATTTCGGCCTTACAGGAAAATTTGGGGCATGAGAAACTTGAAGCCATTCAGTTAAATTAACCAAAAGAGAATGTTCTAGAGATAGGCCGTGATGCTGTTTGTACAAGAGCATGCCTGCTTTCTTGCCGCTGAAACGAATACTTAAAAATGGCCAGGACAGTAAATTTAATGTTTTATTTATTCTGCCTCAATAAAAGTAGATTCATTATACAGCAGAACAATTGAATTATGCAAGTCCTATATCACACTCCTGAGATTAATCCCTCAGGATCAGGAGATGAGGTCAATTTCATGTGACTTACTCGGTGACCACATAATTCCTCCTCAATTATTCACAAAGCAGCCTGGAACTGGCCACTTAACTCTCTCTTTGGTTGCTCTGAATTTTCTTTTGTTAGAAACCAAACATTAACTTTTGTCCTGAAGGCAGGATTCGCTATGTCCCTGAAGCTGGCCTTGAACTCATGGTCTTTTTGCTTCAGCTAGAATTATAGGAGTGCACCACAAGGCTTGCATATGGCAGGCACAAGATTGGAAAAAGCAGTTCCTCAATCATCTCTATCACCAAAACAAGTTTTTAAACTAGATGAGAATGTGTCCACAGCTGGATGGCAGCCTGGGGAAGAATCAGTGACTCCATGGAATGGCTTGAGGGATTGGGTTGACCATTGTGTTGGGTTTGGGAAATCCCCATCTAAGGCAGCAGAATTCTCCCTCACATCTCTCTTATGCTTTGGGGTGCTAGGAATGGAAATGAGGGCTGGTCTATGAAACTGCATCTCTGCTCCTTGGCTTTTTGTTGTAGCTCAGGTGGGCCTTGAACCTGTGATTCCATGCCCTTGGCCCTGAGTGCTGGCATGACCAAGGCATGCACCATTGTTCCTGGAGTTCTCTTGCCCTTAGATTTTGTGTTGTAAAATTTCTTACTTTAGATCAGAAGGCCATTTTCTTTATTGGAAGCAACTGAAATCCAAGCTCTGCTTCCAATCTGTCATCTGTTGGCACAATCCTGTCATTTATCTTCTTGCTTCAAATGTGCCCCCAAAATCAATTTTTCTTGTCCTTAACATTTTTGCAAACCTTAGCTCTTTTTTTTTTTAACACAGCCTCCCTGAAACCATTCTTAGCCAATGTTTATAACTTTGTGACTGCACCTTTCATTTTTAATCCTTTGTGTGTGTGTGTGTGTGTTTGTGTGTGTGTACATGCTCTTGAATAGAGGTTTATATCAAGGGTCTTCCTCAATGAACTCTGCCATATTCTTTGAGACAGGGTCTCTCTGAACCTAAATCAGTGAGCTCCAAGAACTGCCCCTCTCCATTTCCCCATCTCCCCATTTCCCCATCTCCAGCACTAAGATTAAAGACGCCTGCTCCATATCCCACTTTTTCACATAAGTCCTCATGCCTGTTCAGCAGGCACTTTTCTAGCCATCTCCCTAGGCCTCTTCTTCCCATCTTTTGTATAATGAGATTTTTGAGATCAGATCCTTTTATTTGGGAGTCCTGCCCCCACCCCGTTTTCCTGTAGGGTATTATGTAGGAAACCACAAAGCACCCTTATTGAGTCTCACATATTCTGCTCTGCATTTTTGGTATGGCATGCTCTGCATTTTGCATTACAGTCTACGGTAATATCAAAGCCTTTCTGCCTGTCTATTAAGTCATGGTGGGACAGCAACTCAGTTAATCATGATAGGTACCTGCAAAATAGGCACCTTGGGTATTATTGTCCCCTCTGCACAGCTCAAACAGATGGGTCTCAGTGAGGTCGTATGAAGTTCTAACTAAAACTATATTCCAGATCATTCAGCTCCCAGTCGCCAGCAACAATATCAATCTGGCATCTGCCACAGCTGATCATTGTTCTAGACTGTGGATACATCAGTGAACAAAATAAATACAACAGTCTCCAGGGGACTGGCCGGCCAGCAAGGACAGACAAATAAGCAAAGATACAGAAAGTACTTACTCCGGATGGTCGTGAGAATGGAAAGGACAGGGCTTCCTATTGGGTCAGAGGGTACCTTGCTCATCAGGTGATAGCTGAAGGGCATGAAAGAAACTAGGGAGTCACGTAGGTTAAAGGGGGGAAGTGTTTCAGACTGAAGAAGGACCTGGCGCAGAGGCTCCGTGGTTGGAATATGACTGGAGTCCTTGAAGAACAATACGAAGCTAATGTGGACAGAGAAAAGTGAGCAAAGGAGACAGCAGCAAAAGGCGGGGTCAGAGAAAGCAAGAGGACACAATCAGACAGAACTTTTGTAGATTTTTTTACTTTGAGCTGAGCTATGTAGATACCCACTGGACTTCTTGGACAGGTGGGAATGGTGTTAGAAAAAAATAGATAAACTAGCATGTTAAAGTTTGGGGCTTTGGATTGGATGTGCCACTACCTAAGATGTAGGGGGTGGGAGCAGAAATTAGAGTCCAGTGTGGGGAAGTCATTAACTGGAATGAAGACAATTAGGGAAGAGCCAGAGATCTGGGAGTAGAGAATACTGGACATTGATTTATTGTGACATGGCATTTCTAGAAGGTGAAGAAGAGGCATGGAAAGATCCTGAGGGATGTGAGGTGAGTTTGGGATTCAGAAGAGTGGAGCTGGGAGCAGAGTTCACAGTGATAGTCTCACTTGGTGCTGGATGGTTTTATGTCAGCTTAACACAACTTAGAGTTATCTGAGAAGGAAGAAATCTCAATTGAGAAAATGCCTCTCTAAGATCTGGCTGTGGGCAAGCCTGTGGGGCACTTTCTTAATTAGCGATTGATGGGGTAGGGCCCAGCCCATTATGGGTGGTGCCATCCTTGGGCTGATGGTTCTGGGTTCTATAAGAGAGCAGGCTGAGTAAGCCATGAGGAGCAAGCTGGTAAGCAGCACATCTCCATGGCCTCTGTATCAGCTTCTGCCTCCAGGTTCCTGCTATTTTTGAGTTCCTGTCCTAGCTTCCTTCAGTCATGGATTATGATATGGAAGCCTAAGTCAAATAGACCCTTTTATCCCCAGCTTGCTTTTTGGTCATGGTCTTCCATCATAGCAATAGATACTCTAAGTAAGGCATGCATACCCCACTAATTCCTTCTCTTTGGGATTTGAACATTTCAGACACCCAGATGTCACAGGTTCAAAACCACCCCATTGACCTTCAGCATCTATCTCTCTCACTTCAGCAAATGGAATCACCGTCTTCCCAGAAAATGGAAGATGTCTCTGTGCTCTCCCCTTGCCTACCAGCTCCCAAGACAATTATCAACATCAGCAGCACCGTTCTATGAAAGGAATTTCAGGTCCTGTATTTTTCTTATTATCATGTACCAGGCTGAGTCCTCATCACTTCTTACCTGGTATGTGCAAATCCTCCTCATTCCCATACCCAGAAAGCTGTGTTAATGGTTTCTGGGGTGTGTGTGTGTGTGTGTGTGTGTGTGTGTGTGTGTGTACTTGTATGCATAGGTACAAGTGTGTGTGGACTGCTGGTTGGTTGTAGGTGTCTTTCTTGACCATTCTTTACCTTATCATTTGACACAGGGTCCCTCATCGAACCTGTCGCTCACCGAAGGCCCAATAATCCTCCTGTCTCTGCCTTCCCGGTACCAGATGACAGGTCACACTCCATACCAAGCTTCTTTAATTGCTTTCTGGGAGGTGGGACTTGGGTCCTCACGCTTACGCAGCAGGCATCGCACTGACTGAGCTATCACCCCGGCCTCAGTGGTTAAGATGATCTTAGATATCCACCAGCTCACATAGCGCCTTAAAACCGGGATTTCTGAACCACAGCTGCAGGCTTCAAAGTTCCATATGTCAAAGTCCTTGTACTTGCAGAGACTGATGCAACCCCACGCCGCCAGGATCTCTGCCATATCTGAATACGGAGAGGGCTGCATGCTGACTGACAATCTTCCGTCACAACAAGCCCCAGGCCTACTAGATCCTTTATAAAGCATCAAGTACATATTTTGTTTTATTTCCCTCATGTTGGAAGACAACTATTCTTACAAGATGGTGACACACCCTTCAGTGCCAGAACTGAGGCAGGAGAAGCAGGACTTTGAGGCCAGTCCAGGGGAATATAGGCAGTTTAAGGCAAGCCTGAGATATATA
Organism: Meriones unguiculatus; assembly: GCF_030254825.1. Taxonomy (NCBI): domain Eukaryota; kingdom Metazoa; phylum Chordata; class Mammalia; order Rodentia; family Muridae; genus Meriones; species Meriones unguiculatus. The sequence goes on from NC_083361.1 coordinate 19,081,020, forward strand.
AGGCACCCTTGCTTTATGCTTGCTGCTTAATTTCTTTGTCTCAAACGTGTGAAAGAGGGGTTGGGAGATGGCTCAGTGGGTAAAAGCATTTGCCCCACAAACTGGAACAACAGAGTTCAACTCCCCTGCACCCATGTTTAAAAACTGTGCGGATGTGGCAGCCAGCTTGTAATCCCAGCACTCAGAGGCAGGGACAGGGTCTTTCAGAGCTGGCTAACTAGTCAGCTGAACTGTGGAGCTCTGGGCTCCACAGAGAGACCCTGCCTCAATGACTAGGGGAGACGGAGATCAAGGAAGACACTGGACATCAACCTCTGGCTTTCACATACACATGCGTGTGCACCCACACACACATATAAACACATACACACATGTATGCACACCATACACACACACACACACACACACACATATGTAAAGGAGACATTTAGGTTATGTCTAGAAACATGCTTATTACCTTTTTTTTTTGAGAACAATAGAAAATGATGAAAAGTTTCATTTAAGAATGGGAACTTTGAGCTGATGTGTTGGTTAGTTTCTGTCAACTTGACACAAACTGGAGATTTAAAAACAAACAAACAACAAAAACAACAACAAAAAAGGAAATCTCAGTTGAGAAAATGCTTCCATCAGGTTGGCCTAGGGGCAAGCCCGTGGGGCATTTTCTTGATTGATGATTGATGAGGGAGGGCCTAGCTCACGGTGGGAGGTGTCACCCCTGAGCAACGCAGGGTGGGTGTCTAAGAAAGTGAGGTGAGCAAGCCAGGCTGAGCAAGCCAGTAAGCAGTACCCCTCCATGGCTGCCACTCCAGGTTCCTGCCTTGGTTTCCCTCAAGGATGTTACCTGGAAATGTAAAATGAAATAAACCCTTTCCTTTTCAGGTCGCTTCTGGTCCTGGTACTTCACACAGCAATGGGGAAAGCAAACTGACAGTGCTGTGGCTATTACTTGGTAGACAGATGTGTATTTAAAATGTGTAAGGCCCTGGGTTTGATTACCAGCAGCACGCACACACACACTCACACAGGTCTACACACACATACTTATTCACGAACACACGCACACACACACACACACACAAGCCAAAACTTAGCAAAACTTAGCCAAAACGTTTGATAAACGTTTCATAACCTTATATCCACTGACTGCCATTTCCCTCTTCTTTTTTATATTTAACTTCCACTACCGATGCCTTTTCCACACTGAGGAGCAAAACGGAAACCGTGAGAATCAAAGAGGACGGTGACAAGTACAAACAGATAGATAACTGTAGCTGCCTCTCACAGCCAACACTGGACCTATCTTGAGTGGCCGGCAGGACGAACCTTCGGAATTTTAACAGAAGCATGAAATGTTCATCCAAGGACACGCACAGCCCTGTCCTCAAGGAGAGGGGACCCAAAGGGACACAGTCTAGAAAGAACAAAAAGATTAGAAGCAATAGTCTAGCCTCCGTGTTATGCCAAGTCTTTAGTAGAATAGACCACAGTTTGTCTTCATTTCCACAGTCCAAAAGAAAAAAATAGTGCCTGCAACCAAAAAAAAATGTCACTGCTAATTCAATTTTCCCTTTCTGGTGTGTGTGTGTGTGTGTGTGTGTGTGTGTGTGTGTGTGTGTGTGTCACTCAGTGCCTCTGGATTTTGTAGCCATCCGCTGGCTGCTGTGTTCCGTAATTCTGTTAGGTCTGAACATCATGGCCAGTTGCTTCGGTCCTAGTAAAAAACACAAGTGAGACCCAGCAGGCCACCCTCCCACCTCCAGGGATGTGTGTGAGGAGACTGGAATTACTGGGGCTCCTGGAATCCCAGGGCGTGCAAGCAGTCACTGGTTGAAGTCTTTCCCAGAATGTTTGCCGGTCTCCTTTCCCGTCTGCCTTCAGAACCCCATGAGGAGCACGGGGTTGGAGGGTAGAACACCCCTCATCAAGCTTTTCTTTTGCTTGTTTGCATTTGTGTGTGTGTATATGGATGTGTATATATGTCTGCATGTGTTTGTGCGAATGTGTGCTCGCAGGTCTGCATGTGTTTGTGTAGGTGTGTGAATGTTTTCGCACAGGCAGCACGTGTGCACATTCATATGGAAGGCCATAGATTTATTTTGATTATCTTCTTTGATGGCTGTCCACCTAAAAAGAGACAAAGTCTCTCCTTGAGCCTGGAACTCACTGGCTAGCTGGCTGAACAATGGACTTCAGGGTTCCATCTGTCTCTGCCACTTCTCCCAGTGCTGGGCTTACAGGCATGCACCATCGTGCCTAGCTTTTATGTGGGTCCCAGGAATCCAAAGCCAGGGCCTCATGCCATCTCCCAGGTCCCGCTGTAAGCTTTTCTAACTTGCACTAGCCTAGGCTGACCTCGGACTCCGGAGCATCCTTCCTCAGCCTCTTGAGTGCTGAGATTACAACCAATTTTTTCTCAATCTTAAAAGTTGGTGCCCCGGGGCCAGATCAGACAGAGTTAATTCAACAAGGCCCAGGGCTCAGGCTCAGTCACGGTTGAAACAGTATGGACCCCTTTAAGGCTGGTGAAAAAAATCATTAAACATATAAAGCTTCCAGAATGTGTAATCCAAATCTATAAACAGATTTCCATACACTGATGTAGAGAAGGGCTCAATTATCATTCACTGCGGTTCTGTTATTGTCAGAGCAGCTGAGCTGAGGCCAATCGGCAGCCGGCTTCCTGCTTCTCCACCGCGCCCCAACTGCAGCTCAGAGTGAAGGGGACAGGAGACACACGTTGAATAATTCAGGCCCTAAATCGCCCCCCCCCCAGAGCGCCCTCCCAATTGGGTCTCATTCTCTGTAGATCAGGACGGTTCTGTGCACATCTATGGGTCTGAATCACAAAATTACCTCTATTGATTTCACTGGGGTGTGGGATATAAATTTACATTCCGTCTTCCTGGCCTCGCACTTAAATGCCAATAAGAGTCCCTTCCGAAGAGCCAGGCGTACACCTGACCTTCAGCTAGCTGTGTCGTGAAGGGGCCTCTGCTGGGCTGGGCGTGCTCCGCAGGGACTTTTCTGGTTAGAATTTTAATATGTAAAGCGTCATTTGTGAATGACTTACAACCTACAGCTGATGAGAAAACAGCCACCTCTGTACCCAGAACCAAAACCGTGTAAGTGTGCACGCTTTCCCATACGTGTTTTTTCTTGCTTGTGGATGGCATGATAGAAGCAAACCTCGTAGTGACGGCCTGATACCTCCAGACCATCTCCCTCTAGACGCACCCCTCAATTTGTGTGGTTCTTTCTCCCAGGAATGCTCCAGCATTTTTATTATATACACAAACACACGCACAGAATTGTGTGTGTGTATCTGTAGTATATACATGAGTCTACATTTATATTTATAATCACTTTAAGGTGTATGGAAAGGCTTACTGGATTCTGCTGCATGGAGAGCTGACATCAATGGATCAAAAAGCAACCTCGCTCCGGAGCTACACAATGGCCTTTTATCCAGCCACAGAGAAGGACGGAATTGTGTCACCGGCAGGAACGTGAATGCAACAACACTCATCATGTTATTCACTAAACAAGCCAGACTCAGAAGGACAAAGACAGACAGGTTTTCTCTCCCGTGTGGAATGCTGAGGTGGTATGCTGACCAGCCAGTCTTCAGCACTATCTACCAGCCGGAAGCATCGCTGGAGGCCCTGTCACCTGCCGTCCCTCTTGTGGCTGTCATTGGGGAACTTCCACATTTTTGCCATACTGAGAGTTTCAAAAGAAATGCATCCCTGTTTCAACTGGTACTTCCTACTTCCAATAGAAACGACCTTTTCCACCATCCATATAGAATTTTCAGAGTTGGGGTCTATATGCGTTTCTGGAAAGTGTCATTGTCTTTATGTCTGGATGTTCAATAGTTTCTAACAAAATGCTTTTACATTAGGTCTTTTGCGTTTGTTGGGATTGTTTCATAGCCTGGGGAAATTTTAATAACTCTTCCAGGTGTTCATAACAGGAATATATTCTAATTTAATCGCTTATATCCTTAACATGTGATTAGAGTAAGCTTATTAATTGTGGCATTCAGAACTTCAATATCCGAATGTACTTTTCATTTTCTTGATCTATCTGTTTCGGAGAAATGTTTATTAAAATATCCCTGTGTGGCTGCAAACCTGTCATGTTTCTTTCAGCTCTATCATTTTGGATTTATACGTTTTAAAGCTGTGTTGTCTGTTGAAAATAGCTTGGGAGGCAATTTTCTTTTAGAGAAGCCCACACCCTGCTCTTTGATATGTCTTAATTCCCTTCACAGAGACCCTTTCTTTCTCCTAACCTCCTGCTAAAGGTCTGCATTAAAAATTTTATGAATAGCTTGTGAAGGTCCCCTTAAATGTGTATGTCATGACCAACTTTAGTCCTCTATTATGTGTACCGTCGCTGCTGATGTTGGTCTCTTGGCCTTCGTTTGGTTTGTCAGGAATAGCTTATTCCATCCTATTGCTTCCAAAAAAAAAATCACTTTTCATTATAGGTCTAGTGATTAGCATACAGGAATATCCTGGGTTTTGGTACAATTCAAGCATGCCTGTGTGTTAGCTGATGGCTGTAAGCCACTTACCTTTATTGCGATTTCTAGGACAGGTGGATTTTTATCGTCTCATTGTGTGTGTTTTATTCTAATTTCTTATATTGCATATAGTTTATGGTCCCTTCACATACTGAATGAGCTAGGTGTGTGCCCCTCCCCCAGTTCCATACTTCTGAAGCCAGGCTCTGGTACTCTGGAGGTTCCCCTTGTATTTCCAAGGTGGATACTTCACCGCTGTGGTTAGCCTATGTCTACTCTCCTCCAGAGCAACGCAGGATTTTACAAATCATTAGCTCCCGTCTCTTCCTCCCCACATGATCTATTTCTGTTAATTTCACTTCCACCTTGTTTTTATTCCACCCTACCTAAGTGTTAGAAGAGAAGTTATGGTTGTTTCCTCTTGACACAGTGAAGGCTCATTCCCACCATCCATTTACTGAGCTGTTCCCTGAGGCTGGTAAGCTCTCTCTTCTTGCTAGAGATGTCTCTATATTCTCTTCATGATATCTCAGCTGGATAAAGTGTTCTAGGTTGACACGCCCTTTGCAAGACATGGAAGTGATAGTTCTGACTGCGACTGTGGCTAACAGTCTGTTTTTCTTCAAGGTAATTTCACTGTCTTTTATCTCTGGTGACTTTTACAGCCTTTCTTGAGTTTGCTATTTTCTGGCCTCACTTTGACTTACCCACGTGCTTTGGGACTTTATGTTTTTATCTCCTTAGAACTCTGGTGTGCCTCCCCATGTTCCAGAAGTCCTTTTGTTGAATGTTAACTGTTTTTCACTCTCAAATATTTTCTTCCAAAACTTTTCTCATATTCTGCTTTACATATTTCTACTATGTCTTGTCTACATCTTCTCTTTGTGATATTCATCCTTGTTAATATTTTCTTCCTCATCCCATATCTCAACAACTCTATTTAATTTTGTTAACTCTGATATCTAAACACATTTATTACTGAAGTTTGATTTTTCTGCAGCATATGTATTTGATCAGGAACAATTTCATTTGCTTGTCTCTCAAATCTGCTTTTTAATATTTTCATATTATCCTGGCTTTGGTGTCAGTTTATTTTTTCTTTTATCTCTTTAAATTGTAAAATTGACTTACAGACTTTTTCAGGCTGTTCCTGGTTCTGAGGTTTCTGGGATTGCTACTTTCATGGCGTGTAGGATTGGCTGAGTCTTCCTCATAGTTGAACAGTTCATATAGTTTAATGTTTTTGAATGATTTCTAAATCCTAGTAGGGATTGTCCAATGCCACGGGTGTTTCATGGAGCCCAGGGACATAATAGTTACTAGAGAAAGGTTTTATGCCATTGTCTAGAAGGAAACATCAGGGTAACTGGTGTAGAACAAGTTTATAATGTTAACCACTCACTTGAGAATTTGGACAGCCTGCACTTGAAAAGGATTTATCAAACTTCACTTGCAAAGTGACCTCATAGTGTAGGCCTGACATTTTGGCTTCTCATGGATGAGATATTTTGCAGATTTCCAACCTAGGTGCCAGTCTAGTGATAAATTCAACGGCTTTCCTAGTCAGGACTGGTGGACACAGCTCTCCTGGTCCTCCCCTTGAACATTGAGGGCCTAGCTTTACCCTACGCATAGTGCCCACCATTCCTGTAGGAACAGCAGGTGGAAGTGGGGCTGATGACCCGGTGCCAACCTCAACACAAAGGCTCTCCCCGCTCACCATGAACCGCATGCTTTTCTGCTGGGCTCTTATCCAGCACACCACAAGGCCATCGTCTGACTCATATATGCCACAAGAAGCCCTTTGCCACTTCCTTTTCCTTCAACCCAACGTGATGAAAGCCTCTTTTCTTACAAGCTTTCTGTCCCTCTAACCTGTAGAAATATTGACTTTGGTCTTCCCAAGGACTATGCCACATTCTTCTTTTGCATCCAAAGTTTTGGTCTTTTTTTTCTCTCCACCTCTCTTTCTGTTTCTCCTTGTATCTCTCTCCTCTTTCTGTCTCTGTCTCTTTCTCCTACTCCCCTCTCTCTTTCTTTCTCTTCATTACCATTCTACCTTTCTTGTTCTCTGTTTCTTCCCTCTTTCATTTGTTTCTCCCTCCTTCTCTCCTATTCTGCCATCCCTGACTATCCTTCTTATCTAAACCTGATTCCAGGGTCAGCAGAGCCCTCCGTGTCTTCAGCTAATCTTCTTTGCTGGTGTTTTATGTCCCTTTTCCCTAAAGGCCAAAACTTAAAAGTAAAATGCCTCAAAGGAAACCCTGGTTTCAGATTCTACACTGCTACACACACCCCACAAGGGAGGAGCTCAGTGTGTCCCATGCATGGGTCCAAGCAAGAAAAGATGAAAGGGGAAGGAAGGGAGAAGTATCTGTGGGAAGATTAGCACTGTTGGATCGCCATGTCTTCCTGAGAGCTGCGGAGCGTGACACTCCTGATTTCCCATCTTGGTCGTACACTGCCTGTACCAGTGTGATCAGGGCTGGTTCCGTCACCTTCCCAGCATCTGCTTCCTTGTTTTAATGTTTTAACTGAGAAATAACTAGATCATGTGTCCCACGGTTCATAAGCAAAACAGTACACACAAGGCATTGCTAGAAAGTCCTCAACTAAAAACTGATTCAATTTCCATGTTTTCTAAACTTTACCAAGTTGCAAAAGAAAAGAAAAGAAACTTTACCATAGACCTGTACTTCAAATCTTGGATCTGGCTGCAGTATGAACTCCAGACCAAGCCAGCCCAACAATCAGGAAAACAGCCAATGATCTACAGTGCCCTGTGTCACGAGTCTGGCATGTGTAGTGGACTGTAAAAGTTAAACGCATGATCAACTGAAGATATTTTCAACTTATGATGGATTTATCAAGACATAACCCCACTGTAAGCCAAGGAGCACCTATACGCTGTGACCTAGCAGGCCCTAACTTAATTGCCCAATAACTGGTGGCAGTTTTTATGGAGACGCGGGTGATGTTGGGGATTCGCATTTTTACTGCGAGCTGGATGACCTTGAGTGAGTTATTTTCTCTCTTGATCCCCTGGCTCCCTCATCTGTAATAAGTTGCACAGGGGTGTCATGTTCAAACACATTACTTCTAAGCCCGGTAGTGCAGACTGTGGCTCCCTTACCCAAAATGCTTAGAATCGGAAGTGCTGTGGCTTTTGGATTTTTAAAATTTGGAATCACCGGTAGATAGATAGATAGATAGATAGATAGATAGATAGATAGATAGATAGATAGATAGATACATGATAGATAGATGATAGATGAGAGAGAGATGGAATGCAATTCTAATCCTAAACTTCATTTCCTTCTTATCTATCATAGAAGAAGAGTGCAGAGATAACTTTGCAGAACATTTTTAGTGTATCTGTGTTTTTACTGTAGCCCCCTCCCAAGAAGTCAGGGTGGACCTCAGAGCGCTTTGGATTTTGGATTTTTTTTTTCAGGGGTGACGCTCTTGGTTTTTTCTGGGTCCCTTGTAGCGTATCCAGCTTCTGATGGCTGACCACCACAAGCTCATACTTGCATTTTTTTTTTTTTTTTTTTTTTACTTTGTCACTCAGGATTTAAGTGGCTGGTTTCTCTCTGCTATACTGAATTAATAGCAAGCCAAGATTTTTTTTTTTTCATCTTACCCCATCCCCAGACATAAAGTAGTGTCAACCTTCCAGGTACTAGGGAATGTTTGTTGAATGAATAAGTGGATGAATAAGTGAAAAAGAATAGCCTGGGGTGATTTGTTGCTCAGATTTATGGCTTATGCGTGCCAGGTTCCTGCCTGCTTCTGCTTTTCCATTTTAGCGCATCATTTTAGTTTCGTCTAATGACCATTCACTTTGCTCTCCCTGTGTGTGTAAACATGTGTGTGCAGGTGCCCGTGTCTGTGCATGGGTGTGCAGAGGCCAGAAGCTATTGTCTGCCTTCTTGTTTTCCACCCTATCTTTTTTTGTTTTTAACCTTACTTTTTGAGACAGGCTCTTTCACCGAAACCTGAGCTCACTGGTTAGGCTCGACTCACTAACCAGCAAACCGCGAGGGTCCTCCTGTCTGTGCCTCACAGCACTGGATTACAGGCAACCACCGTTACAACTGTCTATTTGCTGTCTGTTTGTGTGAGGGCTGGGGTCTGAACTGGCCTCATCACACCCGTACAGCAAGCCATCTCCTCGGTCCCCCCATGTTCTTCATGTGGGAAAACCTCCTGTTGGTTTCCAGCCAATAAGCAACTGGCCTCACGCAGGCTGCTGAGGGTAATGATCAGATTCCAGCGTCCTGGGAATCACCAAAGAGAAATGTAACTAAAGGCAACAGAAGAATCAGCTGAAGTCGAGAAGGATCACCCAGACTTCAAGGTGTTTTCTGCTATCTGGTAAAACAAACAAACAAACAAAAACAAAAACAAAAACAAAACCTCTGTACCTAGAAATGTCTACATACATCCAAGGCAATTTTGGATATGAAAGCAGACTGCAGGTTGGGCAGTTGGTTGGACTCCAAAAGACCCAGGTCCAGATCATATGTAGATCTGTGAAGTGGGCAAGTGTTTTCCCTTGTGTCTTCTTTCTGTGGAGGTTGGTGATTGGATCATAGACAAGCAGGTGACACATACTGAGCCATTCAGATTATCTGTCTTGGCACACACACACACAGCTAACCGCTAGAACTGGGCCTTAGAAGTTGGAAGCTCTACCGGGGTAGAGCGTTCAGGGGAGGTTGAGAAAGTCCTGTTGCAGAGATCCCTGGGCACCCTCGTATCCTGCAATTCCCTGAACTGACAATTCATCTTTCTCTGAGATTCCAAGAACGCCTATGTCCTTAGATCTTCCCAGGGCATTTTCCTTTTTTCCACGTAAACTAACAAGATTGGCTTTTGATGCCTGGAATAAAAAAAAAAAAAAAAAAAAAGCTCTGAAGTACAACTCCGCCAGGTGAAGATGGGGGGAGGGGCTGTGCAGCTTCCTCCTGCCTGTGTTTAGCCCTCCTCTGGTGTGTTTCTCCCTGATTCTTTGGAGCGGGCTAGACAGATGCTTGCCGTGTAGAGACACCACAAATCATCTCAACTCCTGGCAGAAAGGGCTCTGATAGCGGTACTGTGGCAGCGTCCTGGGAACAAAAAGAAGAAACATTGCAGCTTGAATGCGGAGAGGGGAGGGTCTCGGGCAGCGCCGAGTCTCCGAGGGTGCCTGGGAGGTCTGGAGTATTACCTTGAGTGGCTAGAGAGTATTAAAAGCATTTACGTTGCTCGAAAGGATGAAGAGACAAAAGAGCTAGCGCAGTGTGCTCCTGTGTGTGTAAGAGCCGCTTCAGTGAAGAGAGTCTGGGTTCTGCTACGGTAAACCCCGCCTGCAAACTCCGCAGCTTAACCAGGCAGGTTTCCTGCCTCCCTGTGACGCAGAGCCGGCAAGGCCAGTGGAGACGCAGCTCTACGAAAGCTCTTAGGGGTCCAAGACCATGACGATGGTGGAGGCCCTCACATTGACTTCCTGAGCCATCTGAGATGCAGGACCTACTTCACCCTCACAGCAGAGGCAAGAGAGAGGCATTTTTTTAGCTTGATTATTAATTTTTTTTTTTTGTGCCAGAAAGTGTGCTCTTCACTTCTACTCCATCTCATTGTTCACAACCTGCCACACAGACCCAGCCAGCCTTGCAGGCAACCCTCCTCAGGTAGATCTCTGGGAAAACACGATGAGGGTGAGTATGACAAGTCCCACGAGAACGGAATTCTTCATAACTTACTCCCGAGTGACTCTCACTAAACTCCTTTCCTTCTTGGCATACGTCTCTTCCCTTTCGAATTATCACAGCTCTCACCATAGGCAGTAAGTGCTCATGCCTTTAACCCCAGTAGATTAAGCAGAGGCAGGCGGATCTCTGAATTCAAGGTCAGCCTGGTCCGCAGAGTGAGTCCCAGGACAGCCAGGGCTACACAGAGAAGCCCTGTCTCAAAAAACTAAAACAAACCAAAACAAGCCAATAAACCAAAACAACTCGCATCACCTCTAGCACCATTCCATGACAAAAAAAAAAAAAAAAAGCTATTACAAAAGGCATATCTGAAAGTGATTTTGATTTTGACATCTTTTATTTCAAAGCTTGCTCCTTCTACAGCCTTCTCCGTTGGAGTTAATGGCAACTCCTTCCTTGGACTTGTTAATGTCAGCTTGAACCCTACTCTAATATGGCCTGAAGTTTCACCAGCGTTTCTCTCAAAATCCATCCAGGGTTCTTGGGGCCCCATAGGTAAGGAGCTCACAGAGCAAGAATGGAGACTTGGGTTTGCCTCAGTACTCACACAGTGAACTGGATGTGGTGCTCTGTACCTGTACCCGTTCCTGACCCCTGCACTGGGGATGGGAGCAGCAGAGAAGCTGCTAGAGAAGCCAAGATAGCAAGTTCTAGGCTCACTGAGAGACACTTTCTCAAAAAATAAGGTGTATGGTGATATGATAAGATACCTGAAGTCAACCTTTCACCTTTCTCATGCACAGGCACGTGAGCCAAATACTTACCACTTTGTGTCTCCTTAGTCTGAGCCACCATGCTTTCCTGATTTTTTTTCTCATTGGATTCCTTACTTATCTTACTGCCTCTGTTCTGTTATCTGCTTTCTATACAGTAGCCACCAGATCCCATGATTATCAACACACTAAAGGCTCTTTTGGTTAGTCCCATTAAGAAATACAAAATAGTCTTTCCACCCCCTCTTCCGCAATGTTCCCTGAGCCTTAGGTGCGGGAGTGTTTCATGGATATGTCCATGAGTCTGGAATCCACAGCTCTGCATTTAGATTGGGTGTGGTTTTCTGCAGCTGTCTCCATCTATTGCAAAGAGAAATGTCCTTGATGAGGGGTGAAGGCTACACTTATTTGTGGCCATAAAAACAAATGTTTATAGATTGTTGCTAGGGATGATGATGGTTTGGTAAAGTGGTGGTTGTACACTCTCCTCCAATAACCATGACTTCAGTAGCACTGAGTAGTTAGCTAGGATTCCAGTACCAGGAATTGTTTCCCTCTTGTTGATCGGGTCTTAAATCCAATTAGAGAGCTGTTGGTTACCACCAAGGTATGCCTGCCATTATTGCACCCTTGGGGTGATTGTGGCACAGTAGTCATTAGTGGGGTTTATAGGTGCCCTAGCTAGGTAGTACTGTTGGTTGCCTCCACTTTTGGAAGCTTGTGTGGTGCCTTCTTGTTCCATGAAAGCTAGTTCTCAGGAAGGAGGCATTCATGTCAGCTCCAGATCGGGGGTGTCTGGGCCCTGTTTCTGAAGTATATGGCTTTTTCAGCAACAGAAAGTTACCCTCCACCTCTGAGAGCAATGAAGGGTGCCAGCAATAGGTTGTCTGTTTTGGGGAGTCTCATGGACAGCCCTGACCAACAACTCAAAAGAGGGCTTCTCGTGTGTGATACTGAAGTATTTTTTAAGTTGTTTTTGGCTCTTGGAGGGCTCACCATCAGCCCAAATGAGAAAAAAAAAGTTCATTAAAACCATATATATATATATATATATATATATATATATATATATACCATATATGTACTAGCAGAATGTATCTCCTAGTAATGTCAGAAGCAACCCCCAAAAAGTCTCACCAACATGGCTGCCCAAATGTGAGATGAACAAGGACAAGAGTAGTGGTCATGCCAACATGGGTAGGAAAAAGCCCACAAGGCCTCAGCTCTACACAAAGAACTATAGCAACTGAGGGAAGCTGAGAGCGGGAGAGACGGCCTTCCCCAGGGAAGAGCACGTGAATTCGTGGTCTGGTGCCAAATGGTCACCCCTAAAAAAACACACACATACAAGTAAAAGTTACATGGACTGAGCAGGTTACATTTAGAAATATATCTGTACATATACATATACATATATTCCTGCAATGGCAATTAATGAAAGAAGAGGCCATGAATTTGAAGGAGAGAAAAGGGTATACGGAAGGATTTTGGAGGGATAAGAGGGAAGAGAGAAATGACATAATTATATTATAACCACAAAAATATTAAAAGTGTATAAAGGAAATAAAAAAATAGGATAGCAGTACCCGACTGAAAGAGACTCCGTTGGGGTGTACGCGTGAACACGAGAGATGAAGGGTCCCTGAGGAAGTGGGTTTAGTCCGGCTGCTGTCCCACAGAAGCATGCTCGACACAGACCTGTTTGTGCTTGCTGGGGCCATCTGCAATCCGTTCACAAAAGACAGCAGAGGATCACTGCCATCACAGGAAGGTCACAGGCCACTCAGGGTCAGGTGGGCGGGTGCTGGGCTTAAGGGAAGGGCTTCCACATGCTTAGAAGAAAGTTGGTCGTCGTAGCGTGATTATCCCAGAGCAGGAGGGTGGCCATTCCTGGCAATGCCTCAGATCGTTTGCTCTCCTCCTCAGAACTCTACAATGGCTCTCCATTGCGTTCAGCGGAAAAGACAACATCTTCACAGTGACTTTCGAGGCCCGCCACTGCGTCTTCTTCCTGCCTCACCACATTCCCACTCTGGTCTCCTCTTCTGACTCCCCCGCCCCCCACCCTTCACCCCCACAGAGACTGCTTCATTGCTGCTCTTCCAGAGCCCTGGACCTCCCAATCTCAAGGCCCTGAAGAACTTCACCTCCAAATATCACAACCTTAAGTTCACTACTTTCAGGCAGCTGCTAAAAATCACACAATCAGTGTGTACACCTTGACCGCCTTATGTGATACTGTGAGTCCATCCTACCCCTCACCAGCTCTGGCCATTACTGTGCTCCACTTTTCTACAAGTTTTATCACCTCCTGATGAACTATACTTGGGATCTTCACTAATTTCTACTTGTGACCCTTTGCACCTGAGGAATTTTTATGCAGCCCTAGAAATATAAAATAGGTATGCAAGTCAAATATTTTCTGACCATAACTCATACAGGGATTTTTAATAAAAAAATCTTTGATATACATATAATTTTACAATTCATTTTTAAAATTGCATACTAGTGAGACTTGTTTACTTTTTCCATAAAAAAAAAAAATAAATCTTGGCTGCATGTTTGATGTTGCAGGGTGAAAAGCATATTTAAAATTTTGCAGCGTTGACTGATATTTTGATTTTATAATTCTCAGTGTTGAAAACAGTGCTTTACAGGGTTGAAAAGATGGCTCAGCAGTTAAGAGCTCTGGCTGTTCTTCCAGAGGTCATGAGTTCAATTCCTAGCACCCGTGGTAGCTCACAATCTGATGCAAGAATGCGTACAGATAAAGTACCTGTATACATAAAAAATAAATCTTAAAAACAAATAAACAAAAAAGAACCTTTAGCTGTGACGTAGTGTCATAGGCCTTTGACCCCAGACTGAGAGGGCAGGTGAATCGCTGAGTTCAAGAACAGCTTGGTCTCTAAAGTGAGTTCCAGGACAGCGAGAGCTACACAGAGAGGCCTTGTCTCGAAAAACCAAAAGGAAAGGAAGGAAGGGAGGGAGGGAGGGAGGGAGGGAGGGAGGGAGGGAGGGAGGGAGGGAGGGAGGAAGGAAGGAAGGAAGGAAGGAAGGAAGGAAGGAAGGAAGGAAGGAAGGAAGGAAGGAAGGAAGGAAGGAAGGGATGCTGTTTTGCATGGTCAAAAAGCACCAAATGTCAGAGGTAAGCTTAAGACTATTTCAGATTTTTTTTCCCCTTATGATTATGTCCTAATTTTAAGGCAAACTTCATTGAACAATGTTTTTAGTGAAACTCAAATAGAAATTTTTAAAATCAAACATTCTAGCACAATCCAACACAGTTATACTAATGTTATACTTCCACGCTGAGGATGACCGTGAGAAACAACCGTTTTTGTTTTCCTCGTGTCTGTGAGAGCAGAGAACACCGAGTTTGCAGGGGAATCACTACGACTCGCGATGCCCAGTCACCTCACAGCTTAGCAGAGGTGTGCCTGGCAGCATCCGTTGACAGGTGAGTGGCACGGGGGCAGGGCATGCGCAGTGCACAGACAGCCATGTGCGTTTAGAACCACGCCGCAGTGAAGTCACGTGACACTACGTGGCGAGTACTGTAAAAAACATCCGGAATTTGCTCGTGTGTTTGATTTTGACTTCATTTTTTTGGTTGTTGCACATTCAAAAAAAAAATTTTTTTTTTTATGACTACTGACAGCCTTTTGGCAACAGCCCCATGACGTCACGACCCATTGTTTAAGAACTGGGACTGTACAATTGGATTGTTCCGTTTTCAATTCTATTACAGTTGGATTTGCTTGGGTTTCTGCCCTGAGTTCCCTGAAACGATGGACTGTAACCGGAAACTGTGAGCCTGTCTTCCCCTAAGTACTTTTGGTCAGGATATTTTACCACCACAACAGAAATAAACTGGGACAGGAGGAGAAGACGCTATGGAGGTGGGGGTGCCAGGGGATGATTTGGGACAGACTTAGGGTCTTTCCAATGCGGGACTCAAAAAGAGTACTACTAGTTCCCTGGAGCTGCCTCCTAGGGACTCCAAGTCTGAGCAGGGGGTGGGGTGGGATGGAAGAGTCCTCCCACGGAGTACTTGGTCTCATCTGCCAAACGCAGCAAGATGGTCCCAAACTTTTCAAAATATTCCCTCCATCTTGTAATTTTTAAGCATGAATATGGCTTTTATCCAGGGTAGGGGACCGAGACTCAAATGCCCACAAGACCTGGGCAGGTAACAGAACATGTCACACATGGCTTTCCTGTGAAGGGAGCGGTGGGGACTACAGCAGCCCCTCACAAAGGACAGCCCCGGAGACTGTCACCTGAGTAGAACCTTACACGTGAAATCTCCCCAGATTTCAAACTTTCTGTGGGCTGAATGGAACACCTCCGCCAGCCAGATCCAACTCCCTGCTCCCTAATTTCAGACCTTTGCACCTTTTGCTGAGCATGGCAGGGCGTTTGCTGAATTTCAAACTTGTGTTTGCCACTCTGCTAGCTCCTAGCTGTTCCTCGCTTGCTGTCTTCTGAGCCTCTGGTTGTGTGAACTCTTCACATTCAAAGCCAGCCAGCCTGCTGATTAGCTTTAAATTTCAGGAGCTTTAAGGTCTCCAAATTTAGAGGTAAGCGTGGTCTCATTAAGAAGTCATTTGATAAAAATTAATCCCTCCAGGAATATCCTGGACTCAGAAGAAAGCCACAGCGAGCTCATTAGCTGGTGTAGGTTCCCAGTCCGCCTTGGAGACCCTGATCCTCCTCTGGGTTTATCTCAGAGGCTGCAACAGCTGCCACGGAGTCTGGGGACCAGATGCCAATGATCCTACAATCTCAGAAAAGAATGTAACAGAACTTGGAGCCACAGCCAGGGCCATGCCCCTTGAGCCCCGCTTCCCTGTTTTAATCACTTCTACTTGAGCCTGAGAACGAAGGGACAGATTTCATCTTGCTGAGCAGATATCTGGGCTTACCTCGCCTAATCCTGGCAGGGCCTGTCACCCACCCAGAGAGGAGAATCACTAAATGAGTGCTGAGGGTCAACACAGGGAACTGTCCCTGGAGAAGGACGGTCCTCTTAGGCTCATCTGGCCCTCTTAGGCTCATCCTTCCCCTCAAGGTGATGGCACTATGTCTCAGAACAGGCCCTAACTTTAATCTCTCACTAACCCAGTTATAAAAGCTTTTTATGTAAGTCGGTGGTGGTGTTTGAAGCAGTGTGGCTGTATTTTTTTTTTTTTGTCTCGAATGTTTCTATTCTTATTTTTTGAAAATATAATGCATGCACATGGGTAAAAGAAAAATGCAAACAGAATAAAGGAAAAGTCTAGGGGAAATAAATCCCCCACCTACACCCTCGAATCCCAGCTCCCCACCCCAGGGCAGTTGCCATGCAGCACTAAGTCCTCTGGAAAGAAAGATGGCTGTTTTTAAATTTTCTAATTCTGTCTCAGAAATAGCCAAAGGCCAAACAGAGTCCACAATAATGTAATTAAAATGAGTGATGAGACTACACATAGAACACGTCAGAGCAAGAGCAAGATCACAAACAGTCTTACACACTGAGCACAAGAGAGAGAGAGAGAGAGAGAGAGAGAGAGAGAGAGAGAGAGAGTGCACGCAGAGAGAGAGAGAGAGAGAGGCGCAGGCAGGGAGGGAGCTTGATCACCCATCTCCCTGAAAACTGTAGTCAATTCCATAAACATTTATTGCATGCTGTGTGCCAGGCCCTGTCCCTAGCAGTGTGGGTTATACTAAGATAAATCATATAAGGTCCCTGGCTTTGGGGAGCTTACAATAAGAATAACTCACATTGGATTGGCCCCTTTCCCTTTACAGGGAAAATTTCAGGAGAGTTATGTCATAACTCAGGCCAGCCATCGCCTGAGGCATGCTGGGACTTGATCAGCCCGGGCTGGCAGGAGGGGAAAAGCAGCGGGGGGGGGGGGGGGGGGAGGGGGAGTGGGGACAGAGGGTTAGCAACCTTAGCCAGGGCTCAGAACCACTGACGAACAGGGACTTGGGCCAGAGCTCTGGCCCCTTGGGAAGGTTTGGGTACCAAGGTCAAAGAGGCTGACGCTCACTCTGCGGGTATGGGAGTTCCATCTATCAGGCAGCCGTGCTCTTGAGCCCAACTCTTCTCCTAATTGCAAGTGTGGTTGTGAGCCAATTACTTCACCCCTGTACATCTCACGAGTAAAGAGAAAAGATATCTCCCTTCTTCCAGAGCTGATAGGAGGATTAGGGAGATCTGGCAAGCAAAAAGAAAAAAACAGCATAGAGTTGTTTAAATAATGTTTAGCAAAAGGCATTGATACAGTTCTTGCATTAGAATTATTCAGTGATGACAGACTGTGGGTCTCCTCTGCTTACTACAAAGAAGAGGATCCCTTGGTAAAGACGGGTGGCCAAGAAATACTCTGTAGTTTATTCTCAGTTTCAGCTTCATTTGATGCCCCTCACTCTGGGCATGGTACCCATTCTTCCCTTTAAGTTCTAGTCTCAGCATACCATAAGGGAAGTAGCAGAATTTCTAAAATTCTAAGTCAAATGTTAAGGAAAATCAGCCCTTTATATACTGGACTCTGTTCTCTGACTCAGCTCCCATGAAGCCAGCTCACCAGGCTCTCCTGTCTCTTTCTATACACATCTCCCAGTAACAGGGTGGCTCTGCATGTGCCCCTCAGTTGCTAGCCAAAAGTAATGGGCACCTAAGCTCTGAAAGTGTGCCTCAGGGGTCCTATGCTAGGCGGAAGGTCAGGGCAGTTCCTCAGAGAAAGCTACACATGGACAGGGACCTGAAGGATTAGTTGGAGTGTCTAGATGAGAAGTAGGGAGGTCAGGAATACAGAAAAGAATATTCTAGACTGAATGTGCAGTGTGTGCAAAGGTCCTGGGGCAGGAAAGCATGCGGTGGATTGGGGGTCTGGAAAGAAGTACTGTACCTGAAAGGGTAGACAATGAGTGATAGAATGATTTTAAAACGAGACTGAAGAGGCAGACAGTAGGCAGGTTGCAAAGAATGTATGGCCATGTATGGAAACACAGCGTTACACCCCTCAGACCGCTCTGAAGGAAAGGATTATCACTCTTGACGCCTGCAGCTATCAGACCCCTCAGGCATGGCCTTGGCTGCACGTTCGCCTTGGCTCACCCACCGCCACATCCTTCATGGGGTACCACATATAAAATGAGGGTGAAGAGTTGACCCAACCCAGAACCGTGATGAGCCGCCATCAGTCCAGAGCTCCTTGGGAAGCAGCGGAAGCTCTGTGGGCTCATCTCAGACCTCCACTCTCTGTATCTTATATCTCAGATGCCTTCTCCCTTTCGTGAGCGAGGATCCCAAGGGTTCTTCTTAACAGGCATGCTTTGTGCTGACCCGTGCCTTAGTACATGCTTTCTGTAGACCCTGCTAAGAACTTGTGATTTAGCCTGAGAGCCAGGGGAGGCACCGTCAGTCCCACACGAAGAACTAACACAGTCAGGGTTGCTCAGGCTGGGGAAATGGCTCAGGGGATAAAGCGTTCACCATGGAAGCATGAGGACCTGGGTTAGGAGTCCCCCCCGCCCGGACCCTATGTAAAGATCACGGGGTATGTACTTTACCCTATGTAAAGTGCATGGGGTGCACTTGTAAGTCCAGCACTGGGGATGGGGATGGGGGAGGGGCCAGCCGGTCTAGCAGAAGCAGTAAGCTCCAGGTTCGGTGAGAGACCTTCTAAAAACTAGATGGAAATGTTAGAGGACGACATCCGGCATCAACCTCGGGCCTCCACGTGCACACACAGGTGTGGAGAACACAGGCCGACCCTTTCACGCCCCCTTCTATTGCTCTCACTGCTTTGAGACAGGGTCTCTCACTGAACTTTGAGTTCATCGATTGGCTAGCCTGGCTGGTCAAAGAGCTCCAGGGGAAAGGGCTGCAAAGCTTGTAAGTCTTTGCAGCAAGCGAGCAAGCATTAAGATAAACTGCGGCTTAGGCAAAGTAGTTTTCTGGTTTGCTTTTCTGTTTCCTCTGTGTTGGCTTCTTTGTTCTCTCGGAATTTGATAACCTGACTATCCCAGCTGGAATACTCCTGCTAGAGGGAGGGGATGGTTTTATATCCGCTGGAATAAAGCACTGGCCTACGCATAGGAGACACAGCAAGGAATGTGACAGAGGCTTTGCACAGGCGTTCATTCCCTAGTGTCAAAGGATGTGTGACACACAAGGAAGACTCTAGTGACGAGTGCTTGGAACTGTAAATCAGGGAAGGGAAGCAGGGGTTCTGGGGAGTGAGCAACCGGAAGGAGAACCCGGGAGGGCACAGCTGGAGCCCCAGCTTTCACATGACTTTTCTTATCAAGAGATTTTCTTTTTAATGTCTCCTAGCTTTTCACATGGTGGAAATGGAGGCCACTCAGCTGCAGACAGTTGCACACTCATGGAGTCCCTTAGCCCTGGGGCAGGAAGAGGCGTCTCTGGTTGTTTTGCCAGCAGTCCTAAAGGCTGGAACTGCTCTGGTTCCTCCTTGAGAATTACCCGTCCCTCCCTCATGGTCCTTGGATTAGATAGGGTTAGATTCATATGATGTCAAGGTGGCATGAAAAAATAAATGCTACGAAGCTTGAGAGTTCCTGCAGCAAACTATCAGACAGAATAATAAACTGCATTTGGGCAAATTTTACATGTTATGTGTCCTGTATTTTTTTTCTTTGGAGGGGGGTGTTGCATGGGCACACGTATGTGCACAGAGAAGCCAGATCCTCCTGTCTCTGCCTTCCCAATGCCTACGCTGTCACTCAGGCAGGTGGCTGGCCCTCAAGCCCAGGCGCTCTGCCCATTGTCTACACCTGCCCAAAGCACATAACGATGTGTGTCCAGCTTTTTGTGAGGGTGCTGGGAATCCAAAGTCAGGTCCTCGTGTTTGCACAGCAAGCACTTACTGACTGAGCCAGCATCCCAACCCCGCTGCAAAGATTCGGTGAACTAATGCACGCATGTGCTAACACCCAGCACACCCTTACTCACGGTTGGCTCCGTGTAGGTGCTCAGTAAACATTTGTTAAGTGAACGAATGAGCAAGCCCGATAACCTCCAAGCCCCTTGCCTGAGTCCCTGCTCACCCTCCTGGAACACACATTGATTTGTTCTGGATTTCTTGATAATTAATCTCTTGACAAAATTTAAGACCCGTTAATTACCCCTGATTAATTAGGGTGAACTTTTTAATTGCTTCTCTAAGCTGAAATACACTGTCAATAGGCCCCATAATTAGTGACCGAGTAATCAGTTTTAAACCAATTATCCCAGAGTAACAAGTGAAACTAGGCAAAAAGTGCCCCAGGGGCTTGGGCCAATTTCAGTGGAACTCAGAATAATACAAATTGGCACTTGTGGAGCGGAGAACGAATGCTCCGTGTGATTGGAAATACGGATACTTGGGGTCTCTGGGGTGTTTCATTTGTCTGAGTTTTTAGCACTGTATTATTGATAGCCATAAAATAGGTGTGCTTCCTGACTATCCAATCAAAAGCCTAGAAGAGGGGCTGTGCAGATGTCTTCCATAAGGTTATGCAGGCTGCACAGTTCCAGGCCCCCTTTTTAGACTGAGCCCATTTTATACCTCTGAAAATCGTGCAGCGTGACACCCTGTGGGTTACATGGCATGAAGCAGAAGGACTTACGTTCCTACAGGGGAGACTTGGAGGCGTATTAAACTTTCCCCATATGGGGAAAGGTAAGCTTTTGTGGTCTGTCTCGAGCATAGAGTTGTATCATGTTTGCATTTAATTTCTACTAATCTTACCTCTTGTATTTGGAAAGAAATTTAACAAAAGGAAATAATAACGAAATGGTACAGGCAATTCTGCTTGCCACTCCATTCAACACGGGCACACCCAGAGCGAGCCTGAAATAGGGCCTTGAACCTGCTGTTCCCCATGCTCCTCTATAAAGAGATGGTCACGCCGTGTGGAGTAATTAAGGATTAGTACCTTTGTTTTCAGTGTTATTAACTTTTTAAACAGCAGGGCCTTCTTGCCAGCCATTCACTGGGTATCCAATTGGAGGAGAGATTTCTTCCTGCAGTGACAGGAAACTGGCTGGGCTGGCCTTTCTGAAAGATGGCATACGATCTCCAACACAGAACCTTTCCTGGTAATTTTCAAGAATAATTTTGAAAATTCAGGGGGAGTCCCCCTCCTTTTCTGCCATTTTGTATTTTTTCGTCCACTGTCATTCTTTTTCAGGGCTGGAAATCACACCCAGGGCCTTATAAATGCTAGGCAAATGCTTCACTAGCTGAGCTGCTTCCTCAGCTAAACTGTTCTCCTTTTATGCCCCCTGGAATCCCTAAGGCAAAGCATAGTTCCAGTTTAAGGGAGTCTGGTACAATTGTCTTTCTCAATAGGTACAGATCCTGGTAGACCAGATGATCCTCAGGTCATGGCTAGGGCCAACTCCATCAGAAGCATCTAGGATGCTTGCTTTAAGAAAACGCAGACTCATGCCAGGTATAATGGAACACTCTTGTAACCTCAAGACTCTGGAGTTTAAGCCAAGAGGGTTAAAAGTTTGAGGCCTGTCTGGGATAGGAGTGAGTTCAAGTTCAGCCCAGGTAACATAAGATCCTGTCACATAAAATAAAAGGAAGGCTAGGGGTGTGAATCAGTGACAGAGTACCTGCCAGTCATGTGCAAGGGTTCAGTTCCCACTAAAACCAAACAACAAATAAAAAATAAAAGCACAACCTATTCATGTCAGGCCTGGTGGCAGATGCCTGTAATTCCAGAATTAAGGAGATTGAGACAGTATGGTCAAAAGTTTGAGGTCAATGTTGGGGATGGTTCACTTAGCAGTGTTTGTTCTTCATGACATCCTGGGGACCTGAATTTAATATCTAGAATCCACATGAAATACTCAGAATAGGAGCCCACTTGCAATCCCAGCACTTGAGGTAGACAGAGCCAAACTGTTAAGTTCTAGGTAAAAGTAGGAGCTCCTGCCTCAAAAAGGTGGAAAATGATTACGAAAGACATCTAAAGCTGTTTTCCATGAACTCGAACACCACACACACACCCCTGAGTTTGAATCCCCAGAACCTACTTTAAAAACCAGGCCAGAACTGGAGCCGGAAGCAGATGGATCCCAGAGGCTGGCTGGCTGGCCAAAGCAGCCAAAAAGAGAGACCTCCATGTTCTTTGAGAGACCAGGCCTCACAGTGGTGAATGATAGATGACACCTGACATCAACCTCTGGCCTCTACACGTGCCTGCATAGGCAAGCACATCTGCATATATACATACAAATACCATGCATTTGTTAAGTATTGATTAACATATATCAATCAAGCCAGCTGTGGCTGAACAAAGACGGATGAGTGCCTCCTTGTGTGAGTTGGGGTTTCCATTGCTGCAATGAAACACCAAGTCCAAAAAGCAAGTAGAGGAGGAAAGGGTTTACTTGGCTTACTCTTGTGTGTTGCTGTTCGGCACTGAAAGCAGTCAGGGCAGGAATTCAAACAAGGCAGGGTCCTGGAGGCAGGAACTTAGGCCAAGAAGATGCAGGGACACTGCTTACTGGCTTTCCTTTCCTGGCTTGCTCAGCCTGCTTTCTTATAGAACCCAGGACCGCCAGCCCAGGGATGGCACCATCCACTTGGGGCTGGGCCCTCCCCCACTGATCACTAATTGAGAAAATGCCTTACAGCTGGATCTCATGGAGGCATTTCCTCAACCTGGGCTCCTTCCTCTCCGATGACTCTAGCTTGTGTTAAGCTGACACACAGAACCAGCCAATACAGTCCTGTTCTCTCCCCAGGCTTCTCTAGGACAAAAGCCTGGGACCTTCCTTAGGAAACTGCAGCTCAGCGAGGACCCCCGCCACCTGCTTCTCATCCTCTGGGAAGCATCTCACAGATGCCATTAGCCATTCATTTGAGGCCTAATCCTCTAATCCAACTGCTTGCTGATTTGCCAACTGAGATGTATGCACAGACACAGGCCCCTTGTTCCTGCAGTTATCTCCAGCTGGTGAGAAGGAGGCAGCTGGGGAGAGAGGCTTCAGGCTTTGCTCTGTGAGCCAGAAAATCCCAGAGTGGGACCGGGATGCAGCTCTTCCATCCAGGCCCTTCTCACCCAGATGCCCACAGCCTGGAGAGGTCTAGTTCCAGAGAAGATGGCAGGATGGTTCCATACTGAGATATCATATGCATGTCATGTATCGCCCAAGCATCTCATTCTTTTGGGAAGGGTTTACTGAGTGTCTACTGCATGCCCAGCACTGCTTGGGTGGCACGGAACTCATTAAGACACAGAGCAGACTTGGAATGAATCAGACTTGGGGGACCTGCCAGTTGGTTGTGCTCCCTGTTTCCTGTTCCTTTGTCAGCCCAAAGAAACTTTCTTGCTCTATATAATTCTAGTTCCTTTTGGAGACCTTAGTTAGGGTTTCTATAACTGTGATGAAACACCATGTCCAAAATTAGGTTGGGCAGGAAAGCTTTTATTTGGCTTATGCTTCCACATTGTAGACCATTACTGAAGGATAGGAACTCAAACGGGTGGGCACCTGGAGGCAGGAGGCAGGAGCCATGGAAGAGTGCTGCTTACTGGCTTGCTCCCCACGGCTTGCTCAGCCTGCTGTCTTATAGAACCCAGGACCACCAGCCCAAGATGGCACCACCCACAATGGTCCGAGCCCTCACCCATCAATAACTAATTAAGAAAGTGCCCTGCCGCCCTATCTTACGAAGGCATTTTCTCAGTTGAGATGCCCTCCTCTCAAAGGACTTTGTGTCAAGTTCACATGACACTGTCCAGCCCAGAAATAACGATGCCATGGCTTCACACACACACACACACACACACACACACACACACACTGTGCCATCCTCCCAGGTCCCTACTACCTGTTTCCCTATCACCCCACTATCCCACCATGTCCCCACCATCCCACCATGCCCCCATCATGCCATCATGTCCCCATCACCCCACCAGGTCGCCAACCACCTCACCCCATTTTTGTGATCCCATTTCTTTAATACAAACACTTCTCACCTGCGCTTATTTAAATACGCCATCTGTTTTCTGAGCAGAACCTGACTCACAGCTTCCCTCTGAATTTTTTTTGGGGGATGGGGTAGGGGGTAGAGTGGGTTAGTGAGTAAGGGAGGGTGTGTTTCCCTGTGTGGCACCCATGAAGCCCACGGGTAACCTTAGCGTGTCCTCCTTAATCACCTCTCCCCTTTCCAGTTTGTTTGTTTGTTTGTTTTGCCAGGGTGCCTCCCTGGACCTGAAGCTCACTCTGTTGGCTAGACTGTTTGGCCAGCAACTCCCTGAGGTCTGCCAAGCTCTGTCCCTCTAACCCCAGCTCCAGAGCTACAGGTATGCACTGTCATGCCAGGTTTCGTGTGGACACTGGAGATCTAAGCTCAGGTCCTCATGTTGGCATAGCAAGCCCTCTACCCTCTCTCGGCATTCTTTTCTCAACTACTCTTGATGAGGTAGCTGAGATCAAGGTTGTAAATTGAGTCCTTGTGCAGTGGAATTTTTGTTTGTTTAATAACTCGGTTTTGTTATGCAAACAGATTTTTGTTTTAATCCTGTGTGGGATATGGGACTGCCTTAGTTTGTCCACAGCTAATACTTGCCTTGTGTGGCTTTGAGGGTGGTATGGTCTTTGCCAATTTAATTCTGAAGACTCGGAGAGGGTATAAATATGAGGCAGCCAAAAGGGGCTTGAAGAAGATGAACAGAGGAGGAAGGAGGCTGCGTGTTCATCCTGCTGTGTTTGCTGCTGCTGGACTGCTAGATATCCTAATGAGTGAGATTTGTATTTTCCCAAAGAACCCAACAACCCTAACCAACTGGAGCTAGGTCTAATGAGGTCTACGTCCCCTTTCCCTTCTAACCTTCTTTCTCTTCTGCCTAGGGCTTGGGGGTTGGAAAGGAGGCAGAGGCTTTAAGAACCCCAAATGACACAGAGTTTTACAATAGTACCTACATCCTTGGGCCACGTGTGGCACAGATGTGTCTCCTCCAGCCCACGGTATGTTGGGTTTTCATATTTGGAAGAAGAGCTGCCATCACTGGAAGAAAAATCAGCCTTCCTTAACAAATGAGACAGAGAGACAGCAGCGGGCTTCCGGTTCTGTGGTATCATGGGTTCGGGCTGGGTGTCAGCTGCTCTCTCTAAGGCAGAGAGGTTTCAGGTTTGCCGCAGCCTCCACCATTCCCTCCAGGATCCTTGGTGCAGATACTGCGCTACAATTGTTGCGCTTACTTTGCTTTTCTTAGAGGAAAGAGGAAAATGAATGTTCTCTCTTCTTGAGTCTGGTAGAAACTGGGAAGATGAAAGTTTGAATTGGGGGAGGGGCATAAGCAAATGTCTTTGTAGAAACAGACTCATCCTAAATCATAACGCTCCTGCCTACTGAAAACTCATTTTCGTTACCTTCCAAATTCAAGAGAGGATTTACATGTTGGGCACTAAAATAGCGTTTTCGTTAAATTTCTGCCTTAAAGGCATCCAACAATAGCTCAGAAAGATAGATAACAAGCGAATCTGGACTGAATTTAGACAAAGGCAAGCTAAATGGGTCCTCAAATCTCTACATGCCCTTGCTTCCCAGCACAAACTGTAGACTCCCGGACACACAGGGGGAAAGTTAGGCTGATCTAGAAAATCCAGCCAACTGAGATAGGTAGGCCTGATCTAGCCTTACTTTACATACAGATCTCTGTTTATGCCGTTGTAATTTTGCCCTCAGAAAAAGCAGAAACTAAGACTGATTGAATTTTACATTGCACTGAAGATTTTAGACATAGTATTTTGCTTTGTTGTTTTGTACACAGGGTTTCAGATAGCCCATGCTGACCTACCTCCTCTACCTCCAAAGTGCTGGAATCACAGGCCTGCACCGCAATGCCCAGCTTTCTGTAATGTAGGGATCAAACCCTAGACATACATGCTTGGCAACTCTACTGAGCTCCTGCATGATCTCTTCTAAACCAGGTAAGAATTTTATAAAGTGGCTGTTACGACTTCCATTTTAGAAACAAAGAATCAAATGTCCAAAAGAGTAGAGAAACTCCGACAGCATCTAATATGATGGAACCAAGAGTCAAAGTATCTGCATCCATCTCCGTTGTCACCACTTGAGAGAGTTAAGCCAGATGAGCGAGCTTTATTATTTAATTAATATAAGACTTTCTGGCTTTAACATGATATAGATCTTTCCATATCTGTCTACATGGGTCACCCTCATTCTCAGCAGCAGCTGCAGGGAGTCCAGGTACCAGAGCTGTCTCCCTGCTCTCTATTGGTGGACATGATCAGTTTCCCAGGGTTTCATAGCCATGAGGAACACTGCTAGAGACTATCTCCCGCCTTTGCATTCTTTTGTGGCTAGCTCTATAGAGCAAATTACTAGAACTGGAATTGCTTTCTCAGTAATGTTTATATTTAAAAATTCAATAGACCCAGTAAGATTGTCTTGGACCAATTCACCATTTTCACTAACAGGAATGTCTGTTTTCATAGCCCCTCTCATGGACAGTGCACTCTATTAATAATCTTTCACCCATGCCAGGTAAAAGTCTATGATTCTACTGATGATGATGATGATGATGATGATGATGATGATGATAAAGATGATGATAATTTGTGCATAGGTCACTTGTATTTTTCCCCTTAATTAGGGTGTTGCATGTCTTTGCCTTATATTATTATTATTATTATTATTATTATTATTATTATTATTATTTTGGTTTTGTGAGACAGGGTTTCTCTGTGTAGCCCTGGCTGTCCTAGGCTTCTTTTGTAGACCAGGCTGACCTCAGACTCAAAGAGATCTGCCTGCCTCTGCCTTCAGAGAGCTGGGATTAAAGGTGTTCACAACTGCACCCTGCTTGTCTTTTGCCTATTTGAGGTAAGGGTGCAGCCCCTTAGCTCCCATACACATTGAGTATCTCAGTTCAGATAAGGTCATAGGTTCTTGAGAAGGACTCTGAAAGGAACTTGGAATCATCCCAAAAGAAAACAGAAGTCTCCAAGTGGTAAAGCTGATAAGAATGGGTTCAACCCGGGGTGCTTGCTACAATGCCAGGGCTAGATAAAGAACATCCTGGCAGCCAGCTTGTGTGTGACAGCATCTCAATCCCCTCCACATCGTATCCATGATTGGAAGATCTGTAGATCTGCGGAGTCATGTCCTGCTCCAGGGAACATAACACTGACAAAGGAGAGACGCATGAGACAAGTAACAAAGTTGTCACTGCATAAAGAAGTGTGTGACTGAGCACCAGGGGACTTTCAGAACTCAGGGCTAAGTGCTGGTGAGCAGACAACAACAGGTCCATCCCAAATGCACCTGTTTCTTCCCAGACAGACTACCAGCCACAGTCAAAAGTGGGAGAAGGGCTTCCGAGACAATAGAGGATATTCCTTTCTTCATAAGAGAAAAGGAAGATTCTTTTTGTCTCATTTTCGTAGTTGAGGCAGGCCTTGTACAGCCATGTCCCTTTGAATCTGGAGGGTGTCAGTCCCAAGACACCTGAGATGGCACTCTATTTGCATACATTATTGACACATCCTGTCACACACTGTGAATCTCCAGATTACTTGGAATACCAGTTACAACGCAGACGTGGTGTAAATGGCTGTTAGGCTGTGATCCTCAGGGAATATCACCAAGAAAGAGAAGTCTGTGCATGTTTAGCACAGACACAAATCTTTTTCCAAGTTTCTTGGATCTGTTGTTGGCTGAATTCAGCAACGGGGAGGCTCCAGTTATGGAAGGCCGAGTACGCTAGCTGAAAATGCAAAGTCTGGGCTGGCAGGATGGCTCAGCAAACAAAAGTGTTTGCACGAAGTCTGACCACATGATTTCACCCCTAGAACTCACATGTGAAATGAGAGAACTGACTTCCACAAGTTGCCTTCTGGCCTCCACGTGTGCTGTGCCACGTGCCTGTTCCTTAATGAAATACATAAATAAGTGTGGGAAAAAATTAAGCATAAGGGCTAATGATTCACACCAGGATTTCCAAAGAAGCAACAGAGAACGTTGTGTGTTTAACCAGCACCCAAATAGTTACATTTACAGAGGACTCTCTCAGGGACAATGGTTCTCAGAGGGATCCCTGATAGAGAGGCCACTCGTGACAATTCTGGTTTATCAGACTGGAACTAGGTCAGACACTTCTTTGTGGTTATTTGGTTGGTTGGTTGGTTGGTTTTCTCTCTGACAGTGAAAGCACCATAGCATCCATATTGAAAATCACTGGTCCCTCCGTGGCCAAACCTGACCAATAACCAGAATCACGTGGATGCTGAACCACTTTTGTAATCTAGGCTGTTGGCAACTGCAGAGCCTGTCTTCCCAGCTGATTGGGCTGATGGAGCAGTACTGGATGGGTCCCCAGCATGGGCTGTTGTGTCATTGCAACTGCTGGGAATTGGTTCTACAGCCCCCACTATGCCCACATCTGCTGATGCCCATGCCCTGCCATCTGCTTAAAAGTCTAAGGATTAACGATTGAAGTCTAAACCATCCCTAGCCTACTTCCAGTACCTAGCACAAGCTGACTGTTGCAAAAACAAGTTATTTACAATATTACTTAGAGGATGATGATGAGAAAAATGCCTGCAAATGTTCACTGCAGATACTTTCTTAAAATGTTTTCAATCCTCAATGGGTTGGATCCACAGATACTGAAGTCAGCCTGCCTGCCGTGACAGCATCACCTGCTGTGGTTGCAATGCTCAGTGGAATCACTCACAAGTTAAAAGGCTCTCACAGGAAGACCAATCCACACCCAAGAAGACTGACTGTGAGAAAACAGAGACATTCCAGAAACAGGAGGGTGTGCAGGGGCGGGGAATCGTCTAGGGAAGGCTCCTATCTACTGTGTTCCTTGCTGTGTTCATCCTGAGCTGTTGACCCCACACCTACCTTGTACAAGTACAACAGAGAGACTGTAGTAGGCTTGAAGGGTTCCTTTTGCCTTTTCAGG
Source organism: Meriones unguiculatus (assembly GCF_030254825.1). Taxonomy (NCBI): domain Eukaryota; kingdom Metazoa; phylum Chordata; class Mammalia; order Rodentia; family Muridae; genus Meriones; species Meriones unguiculatus. The sequence goes on from NC_083361.1 coordinate 19,109,975, forward strand.
TTTGTTTGCTTTATCTTGTTTGTTTCTTTGGCTGTTTATTTGTATTTCTTTTGCATTTTCTCCAAGTCAAAGTCTCACTATGTAGCCCCAGCTATCCTTAAAGTAGGGAGCCTCCTGCCTCACCTAGGTAGGAGTGCCAGGCACCTGGGGTGGTTTGGATAGGATTGACCCCAAAAGGCTCAAATGTGTGCATGCTTGCTCGTTAGGGAGTGGCACTACTTGAGAGAGATTAGGAGGGCCTTGCTGGAGGAAGTGTGTCACTGGGGGTTGGGCTTTGAGGTTTAAAAAAAAACCAAGCCAGTCCCATTGTGGCTCTCTCTCTCTTCCTGCTGTCTGAGGATTCTCTCAGCTGCCTACCCAGCAATATTTCTGCCTGCTTGCCACCATGCTTCCTGCCATGAAGACAATGAACTAAACCTCTGAAACTGTAAGCCGGCCCCAATTAAATGTTTTCCTTTATAAGAGTTGCTGTGGTCATGGTGTCTCTTCACAGCAATTAAACCCTAACTAAGACAGCACCTCACCTGACTCTCCTTTGTTTAATTTAAAAACAAAAAACAAAAAACAAACAAAAAAACTTTGTAATATCATCACTATTCTGCACAAAACCCTTCCTTTCTTCTACTGATTGGTCAGTCCCATTCCCTTCCCCATGCTCCGTGCAGACCTGTTCTCTGAGCCACTGGTCTTGCTGATCTGACTTTCCACCCTTCTAGTGACAGACTCCAAGAGTGCCATAACACTGGCTTGTTCCCATCTTCAGTTCCATTGGGAGCAGGGTGCCTGGTTCAGAGACATGAATATGTCAGTACTCTGTAGACCAAAGGCTGCCTGGGGTACCCTTCCCCACTCAAACCCACACCTACCCAGATTCTTTGCCCAGGAGTGTAAAATGATATCTTGTTAGTATTTTCATTTGCATTTTTCTTATTATTCATGAACTTGTTCACCTTTTACATTCACACTTTCTTCTACTTCTTAGGAGATTCTTACCAAATTGATTTATTATCCCCATTTTGTCCTTTTAGACTTTTCTGTTGTAAGGAGAGATAGCACATGAGGATTCTGTCTAACTGGCTTCTTCCAGAGTGGAAGTTGATTTCTTTGTTGGTGAATGTTATTGCTCGTTCCTTTAAGCTACACAAAGCCCAGAAACAGGCCTCTGACATCCTTGCATGTCCAGAGTCTCAAAACTAAAGCACACGCTCTGACTAAATTTGTCTTCCACAGCCTGAGACTCAGTTTTCTACGGGTGCCTCCTTCTTGGACCCAAGCCAGGACTGTCACTCACATTTTCCAGGGGCTCATTGTTTACTCACGGTTTCGGACTCATTCCATCCAAGTGGCAATCACAAATAAACAGAAACTTCATGGCCCTCTCAGTCTGTTCTTACTGCTATAACAAAACATCTCAGGCTGGGTAATTGAGAATAGTCGAAATTGGTTTATCATTTTTTCTGGAGCCTGGGAAGCCCAACACCAAAGTTTCAACATGTTGGGTAGCTGGTGAGGATTTGGTCCCTGCTTCCAAGATGGCATCTTAAATAATGTATCCCCCACTGGGTGGAAGGACAAAATGGCAAAATTCTATGGGAAGCCTTTTGTAAGCAAAGACATTAATGTCGTTCACAAAGGGGAAGCCCTCATAACCTGAAGTTCCCATGTCAGAGGATTGTAGCCAAAGAGAATTGTGTGACAGCAAGAACTTTAGAGAGGCCCAAATCATGGCTTGAACTGCAATATTTCTTTCTCAAGGTTCTGCTCGATATTTATTTCTTCTGTGTACCTTGACAAAAACTGAAGAGAACAACTTAAAGGAGAAAAGATTTATTTTGGCATCACAGTTTCACAGGGTCCAGCGCATGGTCCCTTGGCCCTAGGGGCTTGGGTAGAATGCCGTGCTGTGGAGTGTTCTTGGCGAAGGCAATTCTTCACCCCAGGGTCAACAGGAAGCAGAGAGAAAGGAAGTACCTGAGGACCTTCAAAGTAGTCACATATCCTCCAGCTAGAACTTCCCAAACTTTTCAGAATCCTGCGAAATAACGTCATCAGCTGGGAAACCAGGTCTGTAAACCAATTTATGGACAGACGCTGGGTCATCTGAGATCAGAGAGCTGGAAGATCCAGCGTCTGGTGGAAGCCCTTCCCGGATTTGTATTTTCCTTCTTTCTCATGGGTCAGGGGGGAAAAAAGAGCTATTGAGCCCTGCATCTCTTCTTGTGCATGTGGATGCGTGTGTTCAGGCCAGAGACTAATGTCCGGTGTCTTCCTCAGCCATTTTACACCATTTTTTTTTTTTTGAGACAACATTTCTCTCCAAACCTGGAGCTCACTGCTTCAGCTGGACTAGCTGGTCATCAAGTCCCAGAGGCCTTTCTGTCTGTGCCTCCCCAGTGCCGAGATGACAGGTGTGTGCCACCACTCCGGCTTTTTTACGTAAATTAAGCTCAGAACCTGCCGATTGCATAGCAGGCACGTTGCCATCTCCCCAGTTACATGTTACTAAACCCATCCGTGAGGGCCCCACATTATATTTCAAAGGCTCCACTACCAAATGTTAGGGTATTGAACATTAGGATTCCAGCACGTGGATTTAAGCAATAAGGATACTCCAACATTCAGTCGTGGTCCCTTGGAATTGAAAAAACAGGAAACACACTAGGGAAATCATTGAAAAATCCACAGGGACAGCAGAGAATCCAGTTAGGACATGTAACCCAGGGATGTTGGGGGTTGGTCTGATACTTGTATATTAATGCTAATTACTGGCCCTCAAGATCTGGTTACTGCCTGGGCACACCTATCCTTGTTGTGTAAACCTGCCTGATTGGCTGATTACATGGCCTATGCCTGCGCAGGGCAGAATGGGGTAGATATGACTAAGGTTCCTGGGCTTTAGAGGACAGGAGAGTCATGGGAAGAGATGGACAGGAAGAAAGGAAAAAGGAGGCTGCCACCGTGGATTGGTGGAGAAGAAACCACTCGGGCCTGGAGGAAGGACTCCAAGGATGGCCTGGATAGTAACCACACCAAATATAAGCAAGTATTTCTAAGATGATGGCTGGAAGGTAGCCCAGATGAGGATGGTTAAGGTGGATGGCATTGGTTAGGGGTTGGGAGGTGAATGGTGATCGTTATTGAGACAGCGTAGGTAGAAATATCTGCCCTGCCCAAGGTAATAACACTTTACTAAAATCTACCACGTGTCTGTGTTTTATTTTGATGATAGTGACTTAGATAATAGCACCCTGATAATCATAGGCCAAATAATAACAAATAATATATAGTCCAACCCTCTTTTTTTTTTTTTAATTTACAACAACACATGGCAAAGACAGGAGCCAAGGAAATATGGGAACCCTTGGATGAGGGTGGTCCAAGACGAAGAAACATCAGCAGCATCCCTGCACCTGCTGGAAAGCAGAAGCTCAGGCCCCGCCCCACACTCTCCTTCCTGAAAGTCTGTCACATACCGAAACAACCCCTCCCTTTAGAAGGAAGCCATCCTAGTCCATCCATCCTCCTTCTTCCTCTGGTCCCTTTCCCTGCTTGCTCTTGCTTCAACACTACCTTCCACAGATGCGAATGGCATGGACAGATAGAGACAGACAGTCAAGAGGGGTTGTTAAATAGAGAGTGTGTCTCCTTGACCGGCATCACCCAGCAAGGGTGCCCCATCATGAATATAGCCCCACTAGGTTCCTATGAATCACGACCCCGGGGTAGTTCAGCTTTCCGAAATCGACCTGTGTTCCTTTTAAAGTGCCACAGCTACTATTCCTGTGGTTGGAGACCTGGATTCCGTGAGCTGGTGGAGACAGGCGCCTCATGTAGGTATGGTCTGTGTAGTCAAGGTATCTTAGAGTTCAGTGGGAAGAACTGGTGGTCAGTTGTTCAGGGCAGCCCTTGGGACCACGGTATCACACTTCAGACCTTTTGTTTTGTGTGCAACATGCATCTTTTTTTTTTAATTTGTCCCAAGAAATGCAGAAATGCTCACACCCCAGATCAATAGTTTCTGCAATGAAAATTCTCTACCAACATGCATCCCTCTCAAAAAAAAATCCCCTCAAAATATAGGTGCGTGACACACCGAGGGACTAAGATCAGTCCACAGTCACAACCGCACCCCTGTGGGTGAGGGGTTGTCAGGGCTTGTGTATGCTTTGGGGTGGAGCTGACCTAGCCCACATTCCTTTACGTCTGCCCTTCTTAGGGGGCTCTTCCTTACATCATAGGTAACTGATACCTAAGAAGGGCTGGGCTCTTGTGCCATTCTGCAGCTTAATGATGCACCACCCAATTAAGCCGTGTTCACCCGTCTACCTGCGGAATCTTAACAGCCATCTTCCCCTAACGGATTGTATTCTTCCTTCCTTTGTTTCATAGTTACAAGGTCTTTCAAATTTCCTTTCTGCCAAAGGCTTGGCCCCTGAGGCTGTTTCTTATCACTCCTTCCTTCTGCAGTGGGCACACTGTACATTCTTCTTCCCTCACTTTACACAGAGCTTCCTTTCTGTACATAGCCAAGTCCAAAGTGCCTGCAGACTCTCTCAGACTGAAGACTTGGTTGAGTAAAATTCCATTGTGCGCACGCACACACACACACACACTCACACACATATACATACATACATATATATACTCCACAAATACATATATTTGTGGAAGCTGGAGGAAGCAATAGGACACATGTAACATGAAAGTAGGGAAAAGCTGCTTGGGGTCTAAAGGATACAAAGTAAGGAGAGGCGTGGGGAAGACTAGGGGTTAGGGAAAATAGCAATGAATAGGCAGGAAATAGGCAGTGGAAAGTGGACGGACAGGAAGGGGAGTTTAAATGGGAAGAAGGATGGGAGGATAGGGAATAGGGGTGTGCTGGAGGAAGGGTAACTCACACTAAGGATGTTTGGGGAAAGCCATATTTTATAAACACACACACACACATTAGATTGGAGTTACCCTACACAGGGGATTTGCTTATCCCAGAAGCTGTGGGTTGCCAAATAAAAAGCTCAGTACCAGGTATGAGCTACCTCCTTTCAATTTTTGGGTCAGAGGTGTCCTGGAGGCCCCTAAAACAACATAGGTTATTACCATTGCTCTTGATTGCTCACCAGAACTCAATTGGAAAGACAATTTCTAAAAATAAAAATAAAAAAATCACACATATTGGTTAGAAAAGATGAATGAATCAAATTAGAACCAGCGGGGATACCCGCTGAACTGCAATAACAACCAGCATGGCAATATACACCCACGGGTGTAATAATGGCACAGACGTTACGGGGTTAACAAATTGGTTTCTGATTGAATTTAAGGCCTGATTTACAGGAGGAACCACATGTCTGGTGTTAAATCTGGCCAAAAAAAAAAAAAAAAACATTAGTTGGCTCACAGGTCCTTGGAGTAAACCTACTGCTATCATTGTGTCAAAGGACATAGCACCAAACCTCGTATTTTTCTACTGTGGATTATCGAAGGCCTCACACCCCATGAGAGAAGTCATTTCTCTGTGCAGTGGATAGGGGTTTAAACTGGAAACTCATAACTGGTCAACTGATGGCTAAGTAAGTAGATACAACTGGCCAGGGGTCAAGGACCACTGCACTCATGAACTCCGGGCAGCTTTGGTTGTTTGCACAAGGTCAAGCAATCAACATACCAGCCTGAGCTGGGACAGTCTTTGAACCTGATTAGTCGTGAGTGTCTGAATTAGCCATCATCCACCACACAAAGAAACTTACTCCTCTAATGAGGTCTGAGAACCATGCTAATCTGCAGTACAGAGGTAAGAATTCAGAGGGCACTTTGCTGCTATGTCCGTCCAGAGCTCCCAACCATAGGTCCCAAGGATATACGGACAGTCGATGGCTTCCAGAAGAGAGAGAGAGAGATGGTTTTTGAACGGTACAGATCCTTGTAAGCTGATCACACTCCAAGAGATTGATCCACACCCAAGAGTTTACGGGCAGCACAAATTGGACCCAATGGGGTTATATTTTAAACAAAAGAGTATATAAAGAGGATATAGAGTTACAGACATAGGGTAGACTTTGGAGAAGTTAGGAGAAATGCCTGTGAATATTATTAAAATACATTATATAAAATTCTCAAAAAATAATAAAAATATTTTAAAAATTAAAAAATACCATAATTAAACCTAATACTTTGGATGCTAGTTTTCAAATAAATGAAAACTTAAAATGAGACTTTGCTAGTGATATAAAATTAGCTTAATTAAGAATCGTGTTCTTAGGGATGGCAGGATTGTTCAGTGGGGGAAGGTACTTGTTGCCACGCATAACACTGTGGCTTTGTCCTCTGGAAGGGCAACCAGTTCTCTTAACTGCTGAGCCACACAGCTCCCCCAAATGAATTTCTTTTCAAGATTTTTCTTTGACGATAAGGATTATATCAGAGATAGGATAACCAAAGAAATCTCAGTTGACTAGTGTATCTCTTGATCCCTCACTTCATACAATGAGAAACTGATTCTACCACTTGGGTTCATGGCTAAGTAGTACAGACAGACTTTATCATGTCTCTCCTCCTATCATGGTTGCTGAATAGAGATGCTATAGTCATTATCAACTGAGAATTTCTGTATTCATATGGGCTCTACATTACAGGGTCAGAGTCTTGGAGGCCTCTGAAGGCAGAGATTTTATGATCAACAGCCATTCTTCTGGGATGGTAGTAACATTGGTTTATCTCCATATTTATTAATTCAATATACACAGGACAAGTGCTGGGTAATCATAACCTGTTACCACAGAGGTAAGTACTCGCATTTGTCAACACTTCCCCACCCCAGCTTTCCTCTCTTCTTTCCCCATCTTCCCTTCTCAAGCTCCACACATCCATGAGCTTCTCAACAGAGAGTTCCAAACCAGCTTCGGCTAATAAAGATTGGTAATACACCTTTATCTTCTTGAACTACTTCAGCTCAAGTCAAACTTTAAAGAAAAAAAAACCCTCCCCAAATTGTCCCCACCAATTAACTAATTAACTAACAATCCTGCCATCCCTAAAAACACAATTCTTAATTAAGCTAATTTTACATCATTAGCAAAGTCTCATTTTAAGTTTTCACTTATTTGAAAACTAGCATCCAAAGTATTAGGTTTAATTATGGTATTTTTTTAATTTTTAAAATATTTTTATTATTTTTTGAGAATTTTATATAATGTATTTTAATAATAGTCACAGGCATTTCTCCTAACTTCTCCAAAGTCTACCCTATGTCTGTAACTCTATATCCTCTAATAAGCAGCTGAGCTTATCCAACCACTTAAGTTGTACTTTCTGTTACCGTAGGGCACATGTTCTGGGAACTTTTGATGACAGAAATCAGAACTGGATCTTTGGCCCAAAAACCTTACCTTAGAAACGAGCAAAATTCAGTGTACTTTGTGTGCTAGTGCATCATTTTGCATGTATCGATTATGTGGGGTGGGGGTGCATTCTAGGGTGCCCATCTGGAGGCCAAAGGGTAAGTTTCCGGAGTGTTTTTCTCTTCCCCATGTGTGGGTTCTGGAAATAGAATTCAGATCTTCAGGCTTAGTGGCAAGAACAATCACTTTTTTTATTCCCACAACAAAACATCTGCAGCTGAGGAAATACAGGAAAAAAAGTTTTCTGTAGCTCACAGTTGGGGAGGCCGAAAGTCCAAGTGAGGAGCCCATGGCCTGAGATCACATCACCAGATGGGAAGCTAAAGTGAGTGGACTCCCTCAGTCCCTAGAAGGTATGCCCCCCCCCATTGACCTAAGTAGCCCCTAATGTGCCATAGTATAAAATAAGACTCCAAGCCCTTGGGGGACAAAATGTAGCCAAACCATAAACCCTTCTGTCCCCTGCACATGCTTCAGTAACAGAAAAACAAAGTCATTTGCAGTTCTCCTTGGGTCTCAGCTTCTTAGTAAAGAAACAGTGACAGAACAGCATAAATATAATACCCACGCATTCAACACACATTCATGTTGAAGCATGGACAGCATAAAAGTGCTGCAAAAACAGGACCCCTGGCTACAGAAAAGTGATTTGCTGAACCTGACTCTCATCTGTCCCTGGAGAACTTATTAAAAATACATATTTCTACTGGGCACGGTGGTCCATGCCTTTAATCCCAGCATTTGAGTGGCTGAGACAAGAGGACCATAAATTCACAATACAAACAATGATTGATCCAGAGAGAGGGGAGGAGAGGGGTGAGGGGTGGAAATGAGTCCTGCTGCTCACCTGAGATTAAAAGATACAAGTTGTGGTGGAATGAAAATGGCTCCACGGGTTCTTGTATTTACATGCATGTTCTGCAGTTGGTGGAACTGTTTGGGAAGAATTAGAAGGTGTGGCCTCGTTGGAGGAGGTGTTCCCTGTGGTGCATTTTGAGATTTAAACATCCCATGCTATTCTCAGTTAGCTAGTATTTCTCTCTCTCTCTCTCTCTCTCTCTCTCTCTCTCTCTCTCTCTCTCCCTCTCCCTCTCTCTCTCTCTCTGTCTCTCTCGTTGCTGTCTCAACATGTAAGCTCTCAGCTATTGACCTGGTGTCATGTCTGCTGCCATGCTCCCTGTCGTGATGGTCAAGGATTCTGACCCCTCTGAAACTGTAAGCAAGCCCCCAATGAGCCCTTTCTTCTACATGCTGCCTTGGTTATGGTGTCTCTTCACAGCAATAGAAAAGTAACTAAGATGCCAGTGAGTTCTGTCAAAGCAGGTTTGGCAATAAGTGCCAGGAGAATGGGATGATAAGGAAAGAAGTCACTCGGAACAACAGGATGGGACTTCCAGGAGGACGTTGTATGAAATTCTGTGAGAAAATGCAGGCTTATCACTCAGGCTTCTTCCAGGGGAAGGAGCCGCACCTGTTACTAAGCTGAAGGAATATAGCCTAAGGAACATTTTATAAGGCATAGAGTTGATTTTTTTAAAACGAGTCGCTAAGAGGAGGGAAGGAGACTCAGAGACATGACTCCATCCCAAAAGGGTCATGGCAACAATGGAAGGAACCAGCGTTACTAAAACTCTAAAGTTCAGAAGAGGTGAAGCAAGACAGCTGGTTGCTGATGCTGAAGTCTCTCAGGAGACTGGGTCATCCATGAGTTCAGAAAACAAAACACCATTGACTGGATCTGGGAGGAGGGATCTTCTTAAGATAGGAACAGGAAGCCAACAGGAAGCCTCCATTGTGGACAGAGCCTGCCAGTAAGTAGAGAATGTGCCTCACAGTAGAAATATAATTGACAGTCTCAGGAACAGCATCATAAAGACAAGTACAGAGGGTTGCCTTTGCAGCCAAGAACCATCCATTTAAAAGGTGGCCAGTGTGTGGGAAAAAAAGATGGACTTTTTCATAATTACTTTCCAAAAGAAGTTTATTCTGTCACCATATTCCTATGAAGATGAAGCTCAGAGGGATCAAGTGACTTGTGAAAGGTCAGACAGTAGCTGATGGAACTGGATGAGCCAGCATTTATTCTGAGTAGACCACAGCCCTCACAGAGCACACGAATGAGGACCTTGCTTTCTTTTCTCCACTCATTTTCTCCTGGATTTGGCTTCTACCACATTTTGGACCCCCAGAAGGGATGCCCCCAGATATAATTTAGTTACGCAAACGGTAAGGTTTTCCGTTTCTGATTTTTCTGAAATATGGCAGGACCTGCATGTAATTGAGGTATGGTATCACTGATGATTGTCTTCCCTGGATGGATGAGGGAGTGGTTTACAGCTCCAAAATTTGAATCATTGCCTCGGGAGCACATGAGAAGGTTTCCATCGGGGTTCCAGACCCATTCTGTAAGGCTAAGGAGCCAATGAATACTGGGGGTGGGTAGAGAAATGTCCACAGATCATAGTAAGGCAGGCTGGACATCTGTGGTGAAGACTGCCACCAGGCAATATGCTTGTCACCCATGCAGAAGGGTGAAAGCCAAGTGGGGGGTGGGGAGAGCAGGTGCAACCCTGGACTTGGGGAAGAAAGGAACCCATTCAAATGACAACTCAGGCGCCCCATCCATATTTCCACCACTTGGAGTGAGCCCCCCACCCCCAGCCTCACTCTGCAGCCTCCTGAATCCCACAGGAACACAAGTTTTCAAGCCTTCTCCCTCACCCACATGCTACTCCAGGCTTTCTTCGCAAGATGCTTCAGAGTCATCCATCGTCCTCACCTCTCCTCTAGTCTGGTCTGGCTTCTGCTCCACTCCTCTGCAAAAGGAGCTTTCATAAGAGTGACATGTACCTGCTCAGAGCCAACTCCTGACACTAATGACTATGGCTTCCATCTTTAAATACTCCCTTCTATTGGTTTCTCAGACTTCAACATGAATCTAGGTCCATTATACCTAGGCTCTACATGGGTGAGAGTAGTTCAGCTTCTAGAAACAGAAACCAATTCCTAGAAACAGGCTAAAATTATCAGGAGGCCTTTGGACTAGCCTGTGGCATGTCGTTGATCCCACCAAATTCTCCAATTCTCCAGCCACACTCTTTGTAATAGGACCCCTTTGCTCCTGCTGTTGCTTTGGCCATCAAGAATAATATTGTACAAAGTCTTTCAAAAGGATTGCCTTAGCCTACATCCCTCCCTCCCTCTCTTCTTCATCCCTCTCTCCCTCCATGCCTATAAATCTAGTGAAAGATAAGGCCCGATAAAACACAGCAGATTTGCCCTCGATGTCCTAACTGACACCACCCCAGACCAGCTGATCCAGTTCCCAGATGACCAACTAGGCCAGCGAGGCCAGCAGAATTGTTTGGTTGAGTCTTCATCTAACGGCAGATCCCTGAGTTTAAAAAGATTAGTGATCCATAGACTCATGAGAAACATGCTTAATGTTTCCAGTCAGGATGCTGCGATTATTTGTTGCCCAAAACTCTGTGGCAATAAACAAACTGATCTAATGTATTAAAGGCAGAGTTAGGAGCCATGCCGCCATGCAGAGAAAAAGGCAGCATTGGGGACCCATGTGGTAGGAAGTTATGAGCAGGAGCAACTGTAAAGACGGAGCAGTCCTAACCTGCTTTTGCTGTTCTGTTTTCTCCTCCGTCCCTGTGGAGTTCCTCCTGCCATTTGTCTCAACCGTTTAGAGCCCAGAGAAAGAATACGATTGGCCCATTATGAGACTTTAACTCACCACTAGCACCTTGATCGTGATTGACAGCTACACCAAAATCATACACCGCGGGCTGTGGTAGTTCTGTAAGGAGATACAGAGGTAGAACAGCCTCAAGATGAAACATGAGTCCTGGCAGACATGAGAAACAGAATCTTCTACTAGCTCTGGATCTTCCTTCAGGTTTTATAGCGTACATTTGTCCGTGAGCCAGGACACAAGGAGTGTTGGCTGCGGTTGGGTGACAGATTGAGCCTCCAAAAGATTCTCCAACAATTGGAATTGCAGCCCAAAGCTAGCAAGATGAAATTAAATATGGATTAATGTGAAGGCCTGCACTTGTGTTCAGAGGAAGTAACAGCTGGTGGGGGATGAGATAAGGATGTTGATGTTTAATGGTAGTTTATGTGGAAAGATTAGAAGCTCAGTCTGTGCCAAGAGTGAGAAGATGTCAAAGATGGTGGACAGATGCTGCTGGGCTACAGAGAGGGCTAAGGAACGGTGTGACCTTTGTGGGCTGCCCACTCACCTCTGTATGGCCACTCGGTCACACTGATCGCCTAAGACTGACCGAGTGCCTGGCACACACCAGACCAGCTTGCGTCAGCTGTCTGTCTCAGTTCACTAACTCACACAGCCAATGGTGTTATTCCCACCTTCCAGGTGACGAAAGCAAAGCAAGGAGAGGTTAGGTAACTTGCTCGAGGACACACAGCGTTGATGGAGCCATTCAACCAAGCTGAATGGCTGCAGATCTTACGCTCACAGCCCCTGACTCCCCTAACTCCCAGGAAGTGTGGCAAAAGGCACAAGGGAAGACAGAAGAGAAGGGCACAAATTTACGGGCACTTTCATCCTGGAAGGTATCAGAGTCGCCATTTCAAACACGGGACTTCATGGGAATGGGGAGAGCATGCTGGGACAATAACTGAAGAATGTGGGCCCCGGCATCCGTACACACGAGAGTGAGAGACGTCGGGATAATATCTATTCTGCTTAGCTGCTGGAGCTGGCGCTGAAGCAGTGGGTAGGATTTACCGCAGCACAGATTCACCTCCGAGTTCTGAGGCTCCTCCTGATGTACGCTGCACTTGCACTAAATCTCAGAACGCAAATATGATACCGTTTGCTAGGCTTTTATTATGTGATAAGAACTTCTCAGTCGTGTCAAAGAAAGGCTTTTTTTTTTCTTTCTTTCTTTTTTTTTTTTTTTGTAATAAAAAAGCCACAAGAGCGGTTGCTATTAAGTCGCTTACTCTCTACTCATCACTGCGCGGTTTTGAGGAAGAGGCGCACAACAGCACTCCTGCCTCATCAAACACCACAGGCAGCACAGAGAGGCTAAGGAAACAGCCAAGGTCACCCAGCTAGGAAGACGCAGGAACAGAGTGTGAATCGACTTGCCCAACCCCGCTCTAAGGCTGCAGGTCTCCTGGGACAGCAGGAAGTCATGGTGGAGACGTCTAGACATTAGAAAGCATCTTCCCCCACGGAGCAGACCAGAAGGAAATCAAAGCCTCCTCCCTCCCCCGTTACCTAAAGCCCAGGGCCACAGTGTTTAATTCTGGAAGGATACCCACGGACCTAAACAGCCCCGCTCGGTGGGGCTGTGCGGGGGACCCCGCCCTGACCTGGGTTCTGGCTGTGCGGCCAGGCTGTTCCACTCAGCAGGCTCCCCGCCCTGCTGGGCCCGGCTCAATGTGTTTTATTAAAAGGCAGCGTTTATCCTGCCTGCTCCTGGCAGGGCTGCGGTTGCAGTTTATTAGGACATCATTTGGAGTGTAAATTGTTGCCGGTTTATAAAAAGGCTCTCGCCGAGCTGCTCCGCCGGGATGGCCCCGATCCGAAGCTTGGGGCAGACAGGCTTTAACTAAATCATTGATTTCCCTAGGAAGCAGCAGCAGGCAGGAGCCTCACACCCCGTTCCTGGAGGGCAAAGTGGCGAGGCTCCTTCCAGCTGCCTCCAGCGCGCGCATGCGCCTCCTGCATCCCAGATGCCCAAAGTAGGGTGGGAATCTTTTCTGGCTCCAGGGACTTTTGAAAGCAGCTACTAGGGACCTCTGCTTCACCCTCAGTAAATGAGGGCATTGTGAGCCACCTCACAGTCAGGCAGATGTGGTGCTAAAGGTGATCCTGGGTTTCGATGCTAGATTCAGGAAAGAAGAGTGAGGGCCAGGGCTCATTCGACAACAGGGCGCAGCGAATAAAGCAGCTTGCCAAACCTGACAAACCTCGGTTCTAAGCCTGGGACACAGGTGGTGTAGCGTGGTGGAGAGAACGGACCCGCAACACACACACAGGCACACAGCCCCCCCCCGCCCCCATCCACACAGGCACAGAATAAATGTGAAGTTCAGATTGACAAGGACCCACTTTTTGGAAAAGTGTGGATCTAAAGCCAGCTGCCATCACCACCCCTAAGTCTCTCCCGGGTGAAATCCCTGATGCTGTTTTGAAAGTTAGTGTGCACAGTAATGGGTTTGTTTCGTGGCGGCGTTTTCATTCACGTGACATTATACTTCCTTCCACTGCGCACCCTGCCGCCCTCCTGTGGCCCTGCCCTCTAGAGCTGGTTCTGTCCCTTCCCTGAGCTATCACACACCTCTAGCTTCTGTCCCATAATCGATGTCCTCTCTAACCATCCCACACACCGCGATTTCTTCCTCCCCTCTTACGATCTGCCGTCGAGTTTCATGATGTCGTGTGTGGTGTGTGTGTGTGTGTGTGTGTGTTTATGTGATTTTAAATCTAGTTTCCGCATACATCAGAAAATATGCAGTTTGTTTTTTGAGTCTGGCTTATTTCACATAACGAAATGACTTACATTGAACACATTATCGAGTATTTATTATAACCATAATGTCTTTTATTGAGAGATACTTAGTTCCTTAGCCCATTTATTGGTTGGATAATTTTTATGCTTAAATTTTGCAGTTCTTTATATATTCATGATAATAATCCCCGGTCTGAATTGCAGTTGGCAAAGGTACTTATTTTATTTATTTATTTATTTGTTTTTCTCTTTCTGCAGGTTGTCTCTTCCTTCTGGTGATTGTTTCTGTCCCATGCGGAAGCTTTTTTATTGCACATAATTTCAGTTGTCCATTCTTGGAATTGTTTCCTGTGTCGAAAAGGTCTTTTCTGAAATGTCCTGCCATGGCTATATCACGAAGTGGCTTCCCCTGGCAGTTCCAGGGTTTCAGGTGTCCCATAAAGGTCCTGGATCCATTTTGAATTGTCTTGTTCACAGTGAAAGCTGTGGATCTGGTTTCATTCTTCTATGTATGGAAATCCAGCTCTCTCAGCATCATTGTTAAAGATGCCTTCTTTTCTGCCAACGTATGACCCCTTAATCAAAACTTCAGTAGCTGTAGCTGGGTTTATTTCTGGGCCTTCTAGTCTCTTCCATTGTTTTGCACATCTGTATGCTGGTTTTGTTACTATGCTTCTGTAATAGAACCTGATATCAAGTATTGTGTTACCTCCAGCCTTGCCTTTTCTTTTTTTTTTTTCTTTTTTTTTTTTTTTCTAATTGCTCTTTCACTTTGGTCATTTGGAGTCTTCATGTTTCTGATGAATTTTAAGATTTTTTTTTCTTAGAGCTGTAAAACAATTTTGTTGGGATTTTTGTTTGGGTGTGAATCTGTTCTTGATGCTGTGGCCATTTTCACAAAACAAATCCTGCCAATCCCAAGTGTTAAAGGTCTTTCTCCCTAGTCATGGCTTATTTAGTTTCCATCACACACTTTCATTGCAGTTGTCTGTAGGTTCCTGCTGACTCCGGTGGTGGTGGTGGTTGCTGTGTGAGGAATATTGTGAATGACATTCCCACCAGCAAGTGTGCTGTTGCTATGTGAAAATGATGCTGATTATATGTGGTGACTTTGTACCTTGCTCAAACGCGTCTCTCAAAGAATGTACCAGGTCTTTCTGGAAGAGTCCTTCAGGGTCTTTTAAGTATAGAATCATGCTCTCTGAAAATCTGACTTACTCCTTTCTTATTTATATCACTTTATTTCTTTCTCTTGTCATATTGCTGTAGCTAAGACTTGAATCACTCCATTGAGTAACAGTGGAGAAAGGGGACACCATTTTCTCATGCTAGATTTTGGAAGAAATATTTTCAGGTTTTCCTCATTCAGTAAAATGTTGGCTTTAGGTTTTAGTTCATTGAGGTAAGTCCCCTCTATTCCGTACTTTAGGGTTTTTATGAAGAAGGAATATGTAAGTTTGTCAAAGTCCTTTTCTGTACCAGTTGAGATGACCGTGGGCGTTGTCTTTATTTTCTTGTGTGCTAAATTACACACACTGGCTTGGGTATGTTAAACCAACCTTGCTTCCATGGAATGAAACCAATTCACTTCATCATGTGTTCTTGCATTCAATTTGCTAAACTTTTATTAAGAAATTTCATGTCTGTGTTCATCGTGGCAGCTGGTTTATAGCTTTCTTTCTTCGTGTCTTCATCCAGCCTTTGGCTTCATCTGCTAAGCCTGATGGTGTCCTTTCTCCTTCTATGTTGGGGAGCAGTCTAAGGAGCATGACTGTTTGGTGAGGTTTGGCAGTGGCTCTTCCCAGTCCTGCACTTTTCACTGGGAGACATTTCTGCTTTGAGCTCATTGGTTTTCATGGATGATCAAGTTAAGTTGTTAGCCTATTGATTTCATTTTGGTAAGCCATATGTACCTAGGTATTTGTTCATTTCTTCATATATATTTTTTCCAATTTCTGTTAATACTGGTTTTTTTTAAGTACTCTCTAATGACTCTCTGGATTTTGTTGGAATCTGTAGTAAGCTACCATTTCTCATTCCTAATTTTATTAATTTGGATTGCCTGTGCCTCTTTCTTTTAGCTAGTCTGGTTGCGGATTTGACAGTCTAGTTAATTGTTTTCAAAGAACCGACGCTTTCTTGGATTGTGACCATTGTTCTTTTAAAATCCCTTGTTAACCCTCTGCTTTACAAGAACAGCAATAATAATAGTTATTATTTCTTGCCATCTATTACTGCTTTGAGGTTTGGGTTGTTATTGTTTTACTAAGACCTTTAGATGCATCATTGGGCTGCTTTTTGAAATCTTCATATATTTTAAAGCACTCATAGCAATAAATTTTCATCTTAGAACTGTACCCCAAAGGTTCTGATGAGTTGGATTCCATTTTCATCTGATTCCAGGAATTTTTAAATTTCCTTCATGATTCCTTAAGTGACTCAATGGTCATTAAAGGGTCCATTGACTGGGCTCTATGTATTTATGTAGTTCTGTATGTTTGGCTGGGCTTTTGTTTGGTTGGTTTTTTTTGTTCACTTTGCTATTGATTTTTATGGTTACTGAACTATGAGTGGATAAGATACAAGAAATTACCTTGATGTGCTCATATTTGGTATAGCTTGATTTGTGCCCTAGCATTGTAGGTAATCTACTTTAGAGAAGGTTCCAAGGGCTGCTGAGAAGAACGTGTCTTCTAGTGGGTGGGATATTCTGTGGAAATCCACTAGGTCCATTTTGATTTATAACATAATTTAACTCTAAAGATTCTTTGTTGAGTTTTAATCTGGATGACCTATATAAGTCAAAGTGGTATATTGAAATCACTACTATTATTGAATCAGGACTTATTTGATGTTTTATGTCCATTAATGTTTACTTTATGAAATCTGGAGCCCCAACAATCGATGTGTACATGTGTACAATTGTTATATCTTCTTAATGAAATGTTGTGTCAGTATGTAATGGCCTTCTTTATCTCTTCAAAGGTTGTTTTGAAGTCTACTTTATCAGATATCAGAATAACGGTTCCATTTGCTTGATAGACTTAATAGATTGTTTTCCATCCTTTGACAGAAAGTCAGTGATTGTCTTTACCAGTGAGATCTGTTTCTTAGAAACATCACCTCATTAGATCTAGGTTTTAATCCAGTCAGTTGACATCATTTTATGAATGAGCTGAGATCATTTACATATAAGGTTATTATTGAAAAATGTTTCCTAATCCCTGTGTTGGTGATTTTTGTTGTTGGGTGGATTATTGTTTGTTTATTGTTTTCTACTCTATCAGAACTAGGAATTTGTTAGTATTCTTTGACATGATGGACCATATTCTAGCTTTCCTGTTTACATCTATTCCTCTCATAAAATTTATTCTTTCCTATGCCCTCAGGATTTAGCTATTCTTCCTCCTCTGAATATAGTACATATAGTATTCCTTTAAGCATCTTCTCACAGTGCTTCTACAGAGGCCATAAGCTGCCACAGTTTGTGATTACCTTGAAATAGCCTTATTGTCCCATCAATTTTAAATTTTAAAAGGTAATTTTGCTGTGAGCCACAGAGATCACTTGGTGGCTAAGAGTATATGCTCTCCTGTCTTTTCGAATTTCTAATGAGAAATCTTTTGTTATTCTAGACTTGATCTTGACCCAAAAGCTGAAAAAGAATCGTGTTGGTTTGAATTAAAATAGTCCCCATGGGCTCATATGTTTGACTGCTTGGTCCAGCTGGTAGAACTGTTTGGGAAGGATTGGGAGGTGTGGCCTTGTTGGAAAGGTGTGTCATAGCGGGCAGGCTTTGAGGCTTCAAAAGACTGGTGCTATTCCCAGTGCTATTTTAACTTGTAGTCACTGGCTTTTCTGTTTCCAACATTTCTATTTGATTTTTTTTCTCAGAATCTTGATTTCTGTGATGAGTTGTTTGTTTTGGGTTTGTTGTTGTTGTTGTTGTTGTTGTTGTTTTTCCTGTCAAGCTGATTTTACCATTCTAGATAATCTGGCACAGAGAGTGAATAAAAGATACTAGTTGCCACAATCATAGTGCTGTGTAACAAACCATCAGAAGCTTATTGATTTATTCCAATAATATTTTTGCTTAAGCTACAAGCAATGGGAGTTCAAGCTATAGATGATTCTGGAAGCTGCTTCTGGTTCCAGGACATGATTGAGTTTGGGTCTGACCAAGAGTATTTGTCCTAGGATTGAAAAACCGGTGGTGGTAGCCATGATGAACAAAGTTCTTTACATTGTAAATCATAGGAGTTGATGGAGTGGGATCCAATGGTATAATTAATATTAGGCCTTGTTAGCTATAAGACCTGTGCTTATGTCTAACAAGTACAACACCAGTGGAGAAGGAAAGTACGATCTCCTAGGAGCAGATACAGATAAAAGATAGCCTCCAATATCACAAAAGATATTTGTTTGGTGACTGAACCAAGAAGAGCTAGGCGAGCAGTCCATTCCTTCCTGCCCCTGTGGAGGATATTTTTCTTCATCATCATCATTGTCATCACCATCATCATCATTATTGGCTTTTTGAGACAGAGTTTCCCTTAGCTGTCCTGGACTCTCTTTGTAGACCAAACTGGCCTCAAACTCACAAAGATTCCCTGAGTGCTAGGATCACAGACATGCGTCACTGCACCTGGCTTCTTCATTATTTTATAACTCTACTCCTGTACCTCTTTTTCTTTAGACTCTGTAAACATGTTCATTTCACTTTTGAGGGAAAAAAAGAATGAAAAGTGGAGGAGAAAAAAAGGAGAAGGAAAGAGGAAAAAAGAAGCTAAACTCAAACACCGAACTATAGTCTTGGAGTCTGGCTAACTGGGGGAATACCTTCCAGGCATGTACAAAGCCCTGGGCTTGATCCCCAATACCTCCATCAAAAATGTCCCTTGACCTTACTTCCTTGGTGACTTTTCTTTGAACTCCAATATATCTTCTTTAAAGACGTGCGATCTAAATTATCAAGAAGCTGCACATCCAGGAGTGGAAAGATGGCTCAGTGGTTAAGAACACATGCTGTTCTTTCAGAGGACCTGAGTTTGGTTTCCCAGAACCCATGTTAGGCAGCTCACAACTGTCCATGGATTCTTACACACTCTGTGGCCTCCACAAGTGACATGCAAACACACACATGAATTTAATTTGAAGAAGAGGAAGGAGGAGGAAGAGGAAGAGAAGAAGGAGGAGGAGGAGGAGGAGGAGGAAGAGGAGGAAGCTGGACATTTACCCACCAGATGGGTAAAATGGACAGTTTGCTAGAGTGAGGCATTCTAAGGCTGTGGAGTCAGAACACACACATTCCCAGTGAGGATGCAGCCTCTGCAGAGAGAAGTCTGGAAATAACTATGAGAATTTAAGATGCACTTACCCACTGAGTCAGCAATTCTACTTCCAGGAATTTATCCAACAAACATCTTTGCACATTTCTTTGGGAAAAACGTATTGGAGAATAACAACCATTATAACAGTGTTTGCAAGAATAAAAAGCTATCCATAAGTATGATACAGCCACTCATAAAACACGATAGGCATTGAAAGAATGAAGCTGGTCTGTATTTTATGACTTAGAAATGTCTCCCAGATATATTAAGTTGGGGAGATGTTGAGCAGCATGAAGGATATGCTCTCCTATGTGCGTATGTATGTGTGCGTGCGTGTGTGTAAAACATCTCTGTAAGAGTATATTAAAAACTGCTTTCTCTGAGCACAGTCTCAAGTACACTGCTTGCAGATCCCTGACTCTTGAGTTCACATTCCCAGTAGACAAAACTACCCCTGAGACACTAACTTAATGACTCTGTAAAGAGCTAAAATTACATTTTAAACAGCCCACTTTTTGGAGCCCACGATCTTACACTGTGAAAACCTGTTCTTCCTCCAAAGTGACCACTCCGTACTCTGATTGCTATTCCCCAGGTCGCACCAGGAAAGGCACAAAGGCAATTAATTAGGCTCTTTTTCTTCAAATCAGTCCCCTTCAAGAGATGCCTGACCCAGACCACCTGACATTTCCATAACCCACTTGCCACTTCACGCGTGCCAAATGACTTCTTGTTGTCCCAAACTTGGAGATTTTAATCTCGTGTATTAAGCCAGCAGGGCCCAGCAATTCCCTGAATGCATTTTTATTGACTTTGTAAATCAGACTTGCCCACGTCAGGGACCATGACCGGGAAAGAGGTGTTTGTCTGTGAAATTGGCTGGACACACACCATTGGCTGTGATGATAACCAGTGATTTGTGGGGACAGAGAGATGAGCCACATGCACTAAGCAGATTAAAATATAACAAAACAAAAAGGTTCCATTACCAAGAATGCCATCAAAGAGCGTCAGGATGTTTGTGATACAGGACAGAAAACCAAACTGACTCCACATCTGGAAGGAAGCCCCGGACCAATGCTTCCTCCTTGATCAGCCAAAGAGAAATTGTGGGGATGCTGACACAGGTAAAGCCATAGTTCCTCTGAAGCCCTTTGGCCAAAGTCAGAAGTTGTTTATCTCTTGCTTCCGTCAGCCCCCGTGGACAAGGTTGCACATAACTCCATGAATCTCTGCAAGAGTCACTCATGAAATAGGTAATTTAAAAATGGTCTCTTCCCACTGACAATGGACAGTAGCCTGACCCGTGGCCTGACTTCCTCTTTCGCTAGCCTCCTTCCCTCTTCATCCTCTAGGCCTATGCACCTGCTGCTGTTCATGCTTCTGGAAATGTTCTTCATCCTAGTAACCCCAAGGCTGGATTATTCACTCCAGCCAGGATTCTGGAGAGATGCCACCATTTTAACAAAGCTGTCCTGGGCTGGACATGGCCATGTGTGCCTGTGGTCCCAGCACACAGGAGAAAGAGTAGAAGGGAAAGGAGGAAGAAAAGCAACAGCAGTCACTGGATCTGAAATAAAAGCGACCCTTCTTCTCCATCTCTCTACTTCTTCTCTTTATCCATAGCATTTGTGCGAAGTGGTATCATAGTGTGTATTCTGTGCTTGTTTGTTTTAGGTTCTGCCCTCCAGAGAACAAGTGTTCTTGTCTGTTCTGGTTGCTGCTGAATGCTCAGTGCCTAGAATGCTCACTGTACAAATGTTTGACGGATGAATGAATGATGTATCTAAATTGCTGTTCTTTTCTCTCCACCTATGTGGCTTAATTCATTCAAGTATTTGTCCAACAAATGTTCGCAGAGGGACTGCCACAAGCCAGGCATATGCTGAGTGCTGGGTCTCAACAGGATCATGTGATGGTAAGTATAATATGCCAGTGTTCTCTGCAGGTTTCGGCGCAATTTGGCATCAATTGCCAAATTGTTACTGGGAAGAATGACGTGTGTGTCTCCACCGTGACAGACAAGGTGTCCTGGATATGGTGGTGAGACAATTACTCAAAATCCCTTATCCTCCTTCTGTGGGACTTTCTTCCCGCATCGCACCCTGAGTCTTACACAATCACAGCTTCCCGTCTGTCAAAGTCGGAGGATTCCGGCCGGCCATCACTACTAGATCTTGGCTTCTTGGACACACGGAGGTTTGAGGGTTTTGTCTGCATTTCCCAGCACCCCTTACAGGCTGTATGAGCATGTGACTAGTTTTTGCCCAATGGGATGTGCTCTTAAGCAGTACGTAGGTTTCGCAGTAGTCAGGCCTGCTTTGCCCAATGGAAATAGACTGTGAGCCACGCAGCTCACATAGAATTTCTCGTGATCATGCTTTGTACGTAAAAAGAGAAACAAATTAAAATTTTTTAATATATTTAAACAATTGTATTTGTTATTGTTCCCATTACTGTAGCAAGATACCAGACAAAAAGCAACTTCAGAGAAAGCGGGGGTTTATCTGGGCTCCTGGTTTGAAAAGGTAGGAAAGACAGGCCTACCTGTCTACCTGTCAGAGACAGGCGCTGGTCGCTTTGTGTGTACAGTCAGGAGAGAGCAGTGAGATAGTGTGGCCGGTTTAAAACATCAAGATCTGCCCTGAGTGGCCCACTTTTCCCAAGACTCCACCCCTTAAAAATCCCACAACTTTTCCAAACAGCACTCCTAGCTGGTGTTCCAACAGCCTGCAGGGAAACAACAAAAATATGGCCAGAGAGCCTTCGTTTCAATGTGTAATCACCATAAAAGCATTACTACATCCTACTCTCGTGGGTCCTCAGACTGTGGTAATAATGCTGAATTTCTCTCAGAAACAGCAGATCTGTGTTTTTATTTCATAGCTAAAATGTCATCTTCAGCATATCCAGGTTGTTAAAACACACAAGCTTTCCAATAACCAAATAGAGTTCTTTTGTAATTTGAATTAGAACCAGCGAAAATTAAACACAAATTTTGTTTCCACCATCTCACTCACTAGCCACTTTGCAAGTGCCCAGTAGCCTCTGATCTTAAAGAAGACCAGAAGATCAGCAGGCACTGCTCTGTGGCCTCTCTCTTCCGAATGCTGGAGGATGGAGGCAATCAAAACAGTAGACTTACAGGTGAGAGTCGTATCTTTGAGTTGGCAAAGCCACAGTCTACACGCCACTAAACCATTACATGCAGAGGAAACAAGCCTACATTCTCTTCAAGCCTGTTTTCTGGTCCCTTGGCTGTAGTTTACCCATCACCTAAGAAACCTGCAATCCAGGGCTTTGGTCGCAGCTACTCTAGAGGCTTCCAGGACCTCCACTCCCAAACCTTCACCTGGCTTTTATCTCTAAAAATAATGATACTTACTAATAATATCATCAGCACTGGAGTTTCCCAGCCTACACATCACTTCAGCCACTCCATCACGGCTTAGCAAATTCTTGTCTGAGACTCCGATGGGAGCCTGAAGTGGGTAGAGGTGCCTAGGTTTGAGTTTAGACTCTGCCACTAAGATCGTTAACTTCATCTGTCAGCTTGATTGGACCACAAGGCACTCAGATGGTTGATCTTCTCCTGTTCTGGGTGAGGATGTTGCTGCTGAGGTCAGCACTTGAAAGAGCAGACTGAGCAAAGCAAACAGCCCTTCCTCATGTGGGCGGGCCCCACCCACTCACTTAAAAGCCTCATCCTCCCAAAGGCAGATTCCTTCTTCCCAGCAGCCTTTAAACTGGGATTCTGGCTCCTTGCTGTTTTCAAACTCAAGCTGAAGCATTGACTCTTCCTGGGGCCCAGGCTTGCCAGCATTGATACTGTAATGCAGCATCAGCCTCCAACCAACCCCAGCTCTTGAACTTGGTGACCGAATACCTCAGGAGTTGACAGCCTCCAGTCACACCAGCCAGTTCCTTAGGATAAATGAATGATTGAGAGTGAACAAATAAAGGAGTGCTCTAGTTGTTCTGCTCTTTCTATGCAGATCATCACGACTGACTACTAACGGACCGTGTGACACCCTTGGTACTTTACCTATAAAATGGAGACAAGAGCAGGCCTCTGCTACAAGTTAGGTATGACTGTTGTGTTGTTATTACAGGCAAGGTCTGTCAGCCATTGCTGAGAGAAAATATAAGCCAAACACGTGAGTGCAAGGGCGGGAGTGGGGGTTGGGTTGGGGGAGACAGCAAGTTCAAGGTTTCCAGCTCTGCCTGGTCCCTCAGCATTCAGAGAACGCTTTGTATCCACCCTTGGCCATCTCTCTCTCTCCTGTTACCTTCAGCAGCTGATGTGCTTCAAACCCACAGTATTACCTCCTCTTGCCCCCTAAGTCGGCCCTCTCCCCCTCAGGTTAAACCCTGCCATCTATTTCGCAGAGAAAATTATGGCTCTCAGGCAAGAACTTGTTAATTAATTTTGTTTCATCCTCTCATGCTTTTGATCTTGTGCCCTCTCCCTCCTTAGGGATGTTCTCTTCACATTAACTTTTCTCTCTTGATTCTGAGTCTCTGCCTTTCCGGCAGCCCTTTCTGCTTTAACCAGCCGCCATGCCTGGGGCCAGCTCGTTGTTAGACACTTCCTGCTGCCTAGCCTCTTCTTAACACCCCACCTGCCAAGTTCTCCCAGACACTAGTCTGCTTCTGCTGTCTCATCTCCCTTCTAGCATTCTCTACAGAGCAGCTCAGGAAAGAGACTAGGCTACTCCCATTGCAGAGGAAATAACAAAGCAGGTGGAAGGATCAAGGCGCATAATCCCCACGGCTGGACTGTGCTTGCACTGGAGCAGAGTAAGAAAAGAGGAGCTTGTTGGAGGTGAAGTCTGGAGAGCGGGTATGGTCCAGGTGTGACAGGGAGCTGGCTTTGGCTTTTAGAGTAACGAAGAATCATAGCAGGGTTTTGAGAGCAGTGGTAGCTGGCTTCCAGCCTCTAACTTACATTTTAAATGGCTCCCTTTTCAACAAAGTAAGTGTGCAAATGAGAAATCCATGAGACGGTAACTAGAATAAGGCACTGGAAATATAGTTCAGACAATAAAAAGTTTGCTTCATAAGCATAAGAACTGAGTTTGGATCCCCAATACCCATGGGTATAGTGGTGTGTGCCTGTAATCCTAGAACTTGGGAGGCTGAGACAAGAGGGTCTCTGGAGGCTTGATGGCCAGCTACTACCGCCAAATAAGTGAGATCCAGAGTCATAAGGAAGCCCTGCCTCAAAAATAAAGTGGCAAAGAATAGAGGAAGATGCCTGACATCAACTTCTGGCCGACTTAAACACAAACACACACACACACACACACACACACACACACACCAAAAACATAGCAAAAGAAAATAATTACACTAATTCAACTCTGAATTAGTGAAGGCAGAGCCAAAAGGATCTGCTGGTGTTTGGGATGTGAATAGAAAAGAGGAGCCGTTAAAAGGGACTGGATATGGTAGCACCAGCCTATAATCTTAGCTATTTGGGAAGCTGAGGCAGGAGAATCAAGGATGTGGGGCCAAACTGGGGTACAAAGGGAGAACCCCTATCTCAAAAACAAGTCGTGAAGAGTGCCCCAAAGTTTTGCGTTTCCCCATCTGTAGTCCAATCATCTAGCAGCCTCCCAGGTCTCACATTGCCTCACATTTAAATGAGCATCAAATTTAAAATTCTGACCCGAATTTTTGCATAAGGTGCAAGAATCAGCATATATGATAATATAATCATGACAGGAAAACAGGGGTGAGAGTAGGTGGTGAGGCCCATCAGCTGTTGGCCAACACATAATATTATAGATGAATGGATAGATAGATAGATAGATAGATAGATAGATAGATACATAGATAGATACATAGATAGATACATAGATAGATACATAGATACATAGTTAGATAGATACATAGATAGATAGATAGCTGTGTTTGCCTGTTATTTGGCTAGTGAAGAATGGCTACTTGAAGAAGCATTCAAAAGATTTATAATTGGTCATCTTTGAGAATGAGACTTGAAAGTGGGAAGGAGTAGAGCAAGAACATTGAGTTCCATGATTATTTTATGCTATTTTCTTTCAATTATTAAAAACAACGAATATAAATTATCTTTATTAAAACATGTGGGAAGTAATTGAGCTTGGAGCTTTCTCCGTGCTGGTTGTTATGACAGTGTTGGAGGGTACTTTGTCAGCAAATTGGGAGGAAGGCCATCAATAATAGTCTTACCCAGTTGTGAACCATGTGAGCAACACCGCCAATTTGCCAGGCAGGATGTGCCCTCTGCTGCAACAGTGGCATATCTGTTATTGGGGTAGCCAGCTACTTTCCGGTTGGATTTGAGACCCACTCTACAGGAGACATAGTTCTGGTATTATAAATCTGGTCAAATGCGCATTCGTGAGAAAGTCATGAGCCTTAGAGAGGAACATACTGCTGTTATTTCACTAAATAGACATGGTATAAAATCTTCCAAACATTTAGATTGGTGCTGTTCTCAGCCTTGGTCAGAGACACTTCCGGTTGTAGGAGGCAACAGCTAATACAGAGGCTCATAATTCGTCAAAATACAAAGAATGGTGATTATTTACTGCGTAATGCTAAATGAGGCCCCTATTTTTGTGTCACTCCCTCCAAGGCCCAGAAGAACATCTCAAAAGAGATCAGAAAGAATGAAAGATCTAGAAGATGGGGAGGAATGCTGTGAAAGGCTCTGTTCTGGATATGGCATGGCCATTGAACTCAGACTCATCACAGGTATGGATGGTTATTTGCGCAAGACAGAAGCGGGAGCCTGTCAACATCTCATCACGGATGGGGGAAACTGATAAGTCCCACCCCTCCTCGAGGAGCTATAAACAGTTAATGGTTGGTGGGAAAGGAGGAGACATTTTTCTTCAGTGGTTCAGCTACTGGAAAGTTAAATAACCCCATGCCCATTCAACCCAGTAGATCACAAAACAAAGAAAACCAGCAGAATGACATGAAAGTGGGAGGAACAGGTTCAGCAGGAATTAGGGGAGGCGACAGAGGGCAAGAAAGAGGTGTGAAGGTGACCAAAATGCTTTAGTGCACACATGTATGAAGCTATGAAAGAATGATGAAAGCATGGTCGCGAAAAGTGGGAGAGGCCCTTCTGCCCCAGCAAGTCTGTAACGCAGGCTTGCCGTGTCCTCCTGTACTCAAGCAAAAATTGCATTTCTTCCTTTGTTCAGGTTTTTCCCGATTCCCTTTATTGGCATGATAATGCTGATCTTGCTATAAATTTTTTAAAGGGCTTGGGCAAAACATAAACGTTTGGGCTCCCAAGTGATGCTCCCTGTCAACACCGTTCAGAAGTTTATTTCCCATAATACCACTTCAATGCAGAAGCCCGGAGCTGCCGGCAAACCTGCTGCAGAGGTTTCCTTTGACATAGACTGTGTGTGTGTGTACATGAATGCGCTGGGTTCATGGCTGCTACACAAAGACAGTGACACGGCTCAGTGGCATTGCTCCTAATTGTTAGGTTGCCTGTTAAATATCCACCTGAAAGCCAGACTTTGGCCTAAGACTGTAGCTCAGTTGGTAAAGTGCTTGCCTAGCATACACAAAGCCCTGGCTTTTGTCGCTAGTACTCCCTAAATTGGGTGTGACGGTACGTACTTGTAATCCCCAGAAGTTGAAGCAGGAGGATCAAAAGTTCAATGCCTTTGGCTTCATAGACAGTTCAGGGCAAGCCTGGGCTACCTGAGATCCTGTCTCAAAAACAAACAGAACAAAAGGACTGAATCGCCTTGACAATCTTATCTCTATGTCACCACCTCCCTTCCGCACTTATCCCGTACACCTGCTCCTTTGAGGTCCCTTTTTTCTCTCAACACTGCAGTGTCTAGCCTCCTGGCCTTTGCCTGTGAAGGTATCCTTGACCCCTGATCTCCTTTTTCATTAGCAATTGCACAAATAAGAAACTCCATCATGACACATCCATGCAAGCGTTCAATGCACTTCGACCGTAGGCACCCCGTCTATTTCCCTCTCTGATCCCCCTTCTTCGTCCTCCTACCACATTCCCAGTGGTTCCAACCTTTACTAACATTTCTCCACCACCCCAAGATTCCACATGTAAGAGAAAACACGGAGTATCTGTCTGCATCTGACTTGTTTTTCTTAACATAATGGTCTCCGTTTCTATTTATTTCCCCATAATCGACATCACTTTATTTTTCTTTATGGCTGAATAAAACTCCACTGTGTGTAAGCACTATGTTTTCCTTATCCATTCAGCTGCTGATGGGCATTAAGGCTGGTTCCGTGCCCCGGCTAGTGTGAAGGGAGCTGCAGTAGACGCGGGCGTGCAGCTCTTTCTCTGCTGACTTAGCGTCTGCTGGCTGTACCAAGCAGTGTTGTGGCTGGGGCGCGTGAACGTTCTACTTTGAGATATTTTGAGAAACCTCCATACCGGTTTGGACAGTGCTCCCGCCAGCAATCTATAATTGTTCCCTCTTCAACCCTCTCGCCATCATTTGCTGTCACATGCTTTCTCGAGGACAAGCCTCTCCGACACGGGTAACAGGAAGCTTGGGATGGTGTTGACCTGCATGTCCCTGGTGAGTCGCCTGTCCAACAGCTGATGGAGCATCATGGCTGTGGGTCTCTGCCTGTCCTCCTCTGCATTCTTGTTCCCAGCTGTAAAAGCCCACATGTTAACCTTCTATGTTTTAATCTTATGTTGTTGGGATTCATAAGCGGAGCTTTGGAGCATCTAGGGCTAAAAGAAGTCTTGGGGATGTGGTCCTCAGGATAGGACTGGTGTCTTTACAGTCAAGAGTGGCCCGAGCTGGTACACTCCCTTTCTGTTGCATATGATACCTTTCACAATGAGAATGGTACAGCAAGAGGGCCCTTGCCAGGTTCCGGCCCCTTGACCTTAGACTTCCTGGTCCCACCCTCGAGAACTGTAAGAAATACACTTTGTAAATTACCTAGTCTGGTAAATTCTGTTACAGTCACATGAAATGTGCTGAGACATCAGCCCTGGCTGCTTCCATGAACTTTTCTTTTCTCTGTCTTTAGACCACAGAACTGTTGTAACTGCCACCATCCACCGCAGCCCTGAAGGCTGCCTAAGGAATGAAAACCCTGTGCTCTGCCTCACGGGCCTTACATTCATGTGCTCAACCTGCAAAGCTGTCTGGGTGCAGAGCCTGAAAGCACCACAGTAAGCAAGATGCTGAGACACCATCATCTAACGGGTAACGTGGACAGGCAAACGAGAACTGGCCACCGTGTCAGTCGAGGATAGGTACAATACACAGAAAGGACATACATAAATAAGAATGACTAAGCAGGAGAACAGTGTGGATTGAAAGGAAGTGGCATTTCAGCTATGTGGGAGTTTGTGAGGTGAGTGGGAGAGGAGAAAGAGTGTTCCACAAACATCCACTGGATGCAGACGTCTAGGAAAGAGCGGAGGGAGTGGTACATGAACTAAATGACAGAGATACTGGAGGGTGGCGTGGAGCAGAAGGAAAGAGAGGCGAGCAGATCAATCAAGGTCCCCAAAGACTTTGCGGATCTGCCAAGGGAGCTTGGACTGTATTGTAAAAGCAATCGAGGGTGGTGGGAGATTCAAAGCAGAGGAGTGATCAAAGCTCTGCTTTCTTTTTTTTTTTTTTAATTATTTTTTCCCTTTTTTTTTAAACTTTTCGTCAATTACACTTTATTCATTCTGCATCCCCCCATAAGCCCCTCCCTCCTCCCCTCCCAATCTCACCCTCCCTCCTCCCTCTGCATGCATGCTACTCCCCAAGTCCACTGATAGGGGAGGTTCTCCTCTCCTTTCTGATCTTAGTCCATCAGTTCACATCAAAAGTGTCTGCATTGTCCTCTACTATGGTCTCCACAAGGAGAGCAACAGAACCAGAAAATTTGAACACAGGGAACTTCCCAGAGACTCATACTCCAACCAAGGACTATTCATGGAGATAACCCAGAACCCCTGCACAGATGTAGCCCAGGGCAGTTCAGAGTCCAATTGGGTTACATAGTAATGTGAAGAGGGACTGCCTCTGACATGAACTGACTGGCCTGCTCTTTAGTCACCTCCTCCTGAGGGGGAGCAGCCTTACCAGGCCATAGTAGAGGACAAAGCTCTGCTTTCTTATAAATTCACATTTTAGGAAATTTCTTGTTTGTTAAAATAGACGGGGATAGTCAGGAAATAACACAAGACAGAGACCTAGGATGCCTCAAGGTTACATCTTACAGAACATTCATACTGGGTTTCCCCATCTCTGCGACGTTCTCACATTCTTGTGGGTTATCATCTTTACTAGTTATTCTCATTAGAAAGATCTGCTGGCGGTCTGGAGCAATGTCTCAGCGGCTCAGAATACTAGCTGTGCTTTCAGAGGCCCCACGTTCAGTTCCCATCACACAGGCTTACAGCCATCTGTGACTCTCATTCCCAGGGACTCGTGCTCACTTCTTGCCTCTGTAGGCACCAGGCACACACATGATACACATATATACAAGTAGATAAAAACACTGAACACGAAAAATAAAAATAAATACATTTTAAAAGATACATAAGAACAAGACACAACACATTTTGTTAATTTTCAAAATACAGTTTCTGTAACTCAACTCACCCACTGGTTCACCAGTAAAGGGACAATGACCCTCCTCTGAGTGCACAAGCCTATATACCACTATAAACATGGCATCCTTCCACACGCAATAAATACCAAAGTCTGTTTTTTTCCCTCACTTAACAAATATCACCATTGTTTTCCACATTATTAGGATTGTTATTCAAGGGCTTCATAGAGGAAACATTCATGGTGAATTATTTTTATTGTGCTTTTTTTGTTCCTCGAGTAATAATTCCCAACACAGACCATCTAGAAAAGGAAAGTACATGATATTAGTCAGCTATTAAAAAAAAAAGGCATTTGCCAGGTAAACATTTCAGTAAATGCCCTTGTGGGTTTTTTCTTTTTCTTCCTTTATTTTTTTTTCATTCTCCGTACATGTTTTTATTACTAAAAAAACCTCATTTTTAAGAAAGAAAAAGAAAGACACATTTATCTTAGAAATAAACATGGTTCCTACCACTTTTGGTGCCTGCTTCTCATTTAGCAATATATTGTGAACATTTTCTCTGTGATTGATAAGTGTTTCTCTGTATAGTTGGAAGCCCATTGGCGTTCTGCCCTCCTCTTTTATTTTAGTCAGGGTCAAACTTACCAAACTCTCTCATTGCCCTTACCAATCTCAAGATCTCCAAACTACTAACAAAGCCCTGAGTTCTATTCTATTCTATTCTATTCTATTCATTTATTTATTTATTTACTTATTTATTTATTTATTTTTATCCTAATCATAGCCCCCTCCCTTCTATCCTCTCTGTCCCACCCTCATCCTCTCTTTCCCATATACCCATTCTCCTCTCCCTCAGAAAAGGGGAGCCTCCATCCACCCATCCCAGATCTCAAGTCCTATCAAGACTTTGCACATTCTCTACCACAGTGGCCTGGCCAGGCAGCCCTGCCAGGGGGAAGTGATTGCAAAGCATGCAACAGAGTCCTTGTCAGAGACAGCTCTCACTCTCTTCCTCCATAGGGGACACACATGAAGACCGAATGACCAGGTTATTAATCCTTAAACTGGTAAAGGGAAATGTCCCACTACGCCATAGGGCAATGTAAGATGTTGTGGTGGTTTGAATAAGAATGATCCTCATAGGCTTATGTATTTGAATGTTTAGTCACCAAGGAGAAGCGCTATGTGAAAGGATTAGAAGAATTAGGAGGGCCGGACGGTGTGGTACATGCCTTTACTCTCAGCACCCAGAAGGCAGAAGTAGGCAGATCTCTGTGAGTTCAAGGCTAGACTGGTCTAGAAAGTGAGTTCAAGGACAGCCAAGATTACACAAAGAAACCCTGACTCAGAAAAGAAGAAGAAGAAGAAGAAGAAGAAGAAGAAGAAGAAGGAGGAGGAGGAGGAGGAGGAGGAGGAGGAGGAGGAGGAGGAGGAGGAAGAGGAGGAAGAGGAAGAGGAGGAGGAGAAGCTGTTGTCTTGTTGAAGGAGGAGTAATCTTGTTGGAAAAAGTTGGTCACTGGGGGTGGGCTTTGAGGTTTCAAAAGCCCATGCCAAACATAGGGATTCTCTCTCTCTCTCTCTCTCTCTCTCTCTCTCTCTCCCCCCCCCCCCCGTTTGTCTCTCCAGATCAGGATGTATCTCTCACCTACTGCTCCCTGCCATGAATAACGATAATGGAATAAGCATTTGAAACTGTAATCAAGACCCCAGTCAAACGCTTTCTTTTGTAAGACTTGCCTTGGTTGTGGTGTCTCTTTACAGCAATGGAACACTAAGACAGAAGTCTAGCTGGGTGCTGAGTTTCCACAGTCCTGCCTGATATTACGACTCTCCATGAATCTCCTTGTGGTATCTTAACAACTCTCCTCCCAGGAATAATCAATTTTTACATCTGCTACACACACATTTAGGCTCATGCATTTCTCAAGTCTACATTTATCATATGGTATCAGAGTTGGTTTCTCTCTCTCTCTTTTTATTACAACTGTTCACAAAAAAAAAAGTCTGTTGACACTGTTCTGTACATCAGTGCTCACACATCCCTGTGCCATTCAAGGAAAGGTTGTGAAAGCCTTAGTGCTTACAAGACTCACAGATTTATGGAGGATACAGAGAGCTGCAGCCATGTGTAACACCACGGGGCAGGTGTTTTGTTAGACAATCATCATAGAGTGTTGTCATGGGGCAGAGCAGAGCATCACCTTGAGAGCTGGGAGTATAAAAGGAATGAGGACAGCCAGGGGGCTTCTTGGAAGACACAGAAAAGCTGATTCTTCCTTGTTCAGTGTACATGAGCTCTACTGAGACTGCTACTGCTCTCACCAAAATCACAAATTCTACCATTGCCTCTCTTCAGTTCACACTCTACAGGATGTCTCTGTAGGGCTTTGCATTGTTTACTCATTTTTTCATGTACTTATTTGCCAGATATTACCTGAGAATATTCCACACGCTGACAAAGGGAATGCAGGGTGGGTCCTTGCGTTTTTTGTAGAATGTCTCTCTTAATCCATATTTTGGACCCTTCAGTCATAACATTTGAATATGGTTTGTCTCCTCCA
Source organism: Meriones unguiculatus (assembly GCF_030254825.1). NCBI lineage: Eukaryota > Metazoa > Chordata > Mammalia > Rodentia > Muridae > Meriones > Meriones unguiculatus. The sequence continues at coordinate 19,142,329 of NC_083361.1, forward strand.
AAGAGGACATTCAAACCTGGTCCCTCAATAGCCAATATTTACATCATTGTTTAAAAATAAAGGCCAGCATAAATGATATAGGAGACAATAGATTTCTTTTGGTTTCAGGAGGTTCACTGTCATGGCAGAGCGGGCATGGTGAAGCAGCTGAGTTCACATCATGGGGCCTAGAAACAGAATTAGGGAATGGCAGGACCCAGCCAGCTTTTTCCTTTTTCTTCTTTTGATCCATTGGGACCTGCAGCCCATGGGATGGTGCCACCTACATTGAAGAAGGGTCCTCTACCTCAGAGCTTTCTGGAAACGCCTCATAGGCATCCTGAGTGGTGCACCTCACCAATCTCCTATATGAATGTAAGTCAAGCCAAGGTTACAGTGAGGTTTAACCATCAGTTTCCAGTAACAGCGTTAAGAAACTGTGTAGACCTTAAGAGAGGACTATGTCACTAAGAAAAACTGATAAACTGTAGAGATGGCTCAACCAGGAAAAAGCTTGCAAGCATGAAGACCTGAATTTGATCCTCAGAACCCACATTAAAAAAACAAAAAAAAACAAAAAACATGGGATTGGAGTTTTAGCTCAGTGGTAGAACGCTTGCCTAGCAAGCACAAGACCCTGGGTTCGGTCCTCAGCTCTGGGAAAAAATAAAAAATTAAAATAAAAACACAGACATGGTACATGTAATCCCAGAGCTAGGAATATTGAGATGTCAAAGCTCTGAGGCTCATTAAGTAGCCAGTTAAGTGTATTTGGCAAGTTCCAATACAATGAGAGACTGGAAAAAAGAGAGGGACAACTAATGATTGTTCTCTGGCCTACACACACACATGAACACACATCCACATGCATGAGCAAGAGTCTTCCTCTAGAGCGGCCTTCAGTTACCTCAAGAACAGGCTGTTACAAAGTGAGCCTGGCTCCATGTCTGTCTCTTGCACATTTGATCCTTCCTCTAGCATCTGTGACAGAGACCAAGCTCTCAGCAGAAGCTGGGACTCCTGAGCCAAAATAAACCCTACAACTCGCTCAGTCTCCACTTGGTCTCCGGCGTTCTGTTATATCAACAGAAGGCTGATTAATACTCTCCTGTCTGACTTCATTTCCTCTCTGGCCACTAGGTTCTCCCAGAAATCCCATTATTTCGGTGCCTTTAAGAAATCAGTGATGATTATGAATCTTTACTCCCAAAGCTGATGTTTTCATCCAATCTCCAATTTCCAGAATGCTAGGTATTTTATGCAGAAAAACATTTTCATGGGCCGGCTATGCACTCATTACTAGAGAAATGGGATGAACAAGGCAATTTTCCTCCTGTCAAGGAGCGCCATTAGAAAAGTTACATATGAATCTATGTGGACCTAGTAAACTTCATCCGAACGTGAGCACCACTGTCCATCCTTGAATACAGAGCATTCTTTCCCCAACAGGTTCCCGTGATTCCGCTGCACAACCCAGGGGGTCGCCACTTATAATAATCTACAAAGTACACGAAGCCCTCCTACAAATGACCAGTACACAACCTACACAGCCTAACGTGACAGATTTCACTGGATGCCATGCGCAGCCTAGAAAGCGACAGGTCAGAACCGGTTATTAACCCCGGTGGCTCAGTCGGTGGTTTCCTTGGTGATTAACCTCTGCTGCGTTGATGGGCTGGCTATGGTATTTCCACACTTGGCTTACACAGTCCTTTAAGAGCAGAGTTCTAAAAATACAAATCCCTCTCGTTAAGTGAGGAGACAAAGCCTTGAAGAACTCCATCTTCCCTTTTCATCAGGGTTCTAAGTAGATGCAAGTAAACCACTCCGCTTCAGTCTACACCCAGACTGATGGGTTACGCGCTGTGTCTTGCTTGCCCTGCACTGGTATTTTGAATTTAGCTGCCAACTAATTTCACATAAATAAATGCACTTTCAGCTTCTTTTGGAAAAGCTGGAACAAATGACACTGGGGCCACATTCCCACATGCCACTGAAGTGTAAGCAGGGAGCAGCAGCCTCCTGAGACAGCAAATGTCACACACAGATACACCCTGTCAAGGAGCCTGCTGCCTCCTTGACCTGGCTGGCTTTGTTTTGTCACCCGCTTGACCCTGAGAGCCAGTCACTCACAGTAATTTCAATTTAATTTTTTTTTCATTTAGAAATGATTGATTTTCAAAGTCTATTAATTTATTGGATTTTCTAGTGATAACAAGTCTTGACTATGGGATAAAAATAACCAAGAGGTCTAAAAATAAACGTGCAACACAACAGATCCCAGAGGTTTTGTTGTTGTTGTTGTGTGTGTGCCCACACTTGCAGAGGACAGAGGAAAATATCAACTCTCCTATAGTTGGAGTTATAGGCAGTGCATGGTCCTGGGAACTGAACTGTTTCCTGGCAGAGCAGGAATCCTGCTGAGCCATCTTTCTAGCCCCACAATCCCCCTCCCCCAATTTTTCATTATACACGATCTATTAGTCCTGAGGAAGCCACGGCCCACCCTTCATTTCTCCCAAGAAGAGCCACCAATGATGAATGTATTTTCCAAATTCATCTCTGATTTACCTTGAAATGAGCTCAGATATCTCCCAGAGCCAGTAATCAGCTGTATCCAAAAGGCAAGGTTTTCCCCAGCAGGGGAGGGTCAGGCCACTTTAAATTAACCCTTTGTGACCTCACCAGACAAGTTCCTGGAACTAAGTGCAAACCTAAGATGCAGCAGCATGTCCTCGTAAGAGAAGTCCAGATGTCCAAAGATGCCCAGCCAAGGTGGACTAGGCACACTCCAGTTTACTGTTCTGAGCAGTGCAAATGGCCTGCCTTCGGGGAAAGTATGCTTCAACACATACACACACTCACTCTCACACACACACACACACACACACACATTGTATATTGTGCAATTACTGGGTTAACATCGGACTGTGTGTGCGTCCATGATTCTTGGCACACACCTCAGCTCTCCTCATTCCTCTACTCAGGGGATACAGACAGAGTGCAGCTGACAAAACAGGGACATCAAGGGATTTCTGCTCTGGCGCAGTATGGACAGAACCAGCTAACGTTCCTCTGAGTGCGGCAGTTGGCACATGACCTCTCCAAGGAAAGGAAACATGTGGCGGATGCAATGGTGTGATGGGGAGACGCTGGTAGAACAGTACCATCCTCCTCACCCTCAAACCGCTTCCCCTAGCAGAAGTAGTTTGGGTTCCCTGCAGGGAAGGAGAAAAGGGTGGATTCCTGGCTTCTTCCTGGAGACCTGCAGAGACACACAAAAGCTTGAGCTTCAACTGTAATCAACTCTAAATCAGCCAGGAGACATCATTCCTTCATACCCACCAAGGAAGTAGAGCCCAACAGACCCACATAGCTATCAACTTCCGATTCACCAACCCCTCCCCGACCAACACCGATAAACCACCCTACAAAATGGGTTGGTCTTCACAAAGGGGAAAAAAATCAACATTCGCTTCAACATCCAGCACAGCAAGCGTCAGTCTCACCTCTTGGTGGCTCTTCCTTCATCTTCCTCCTATCACCCTCGCCCCCGGGTGGAAGAGAATGTGCTTCCAGAGTTAACGCTTCCAAAAGGCAGGCTTTGAATGAGTCATCCTTCTTTTCCGGTTCCATCCTTCAAAACATCATCCCAGGGCCTCTCGGTGCTCTCAGTGCTGGGTGCTAAAGTGAGATCCAGCCACTGTGGAATTGGCTGACACATACCTTTTGCCTGCCTTGCTCTCCCGCTGCCCCAAATCACTTCCATTTGGTGTAGGTGGAACCATCATCTTTCAGAGGACTCCTCATTTCTTCTGGAAGCATCGCCTGACCTTCCATTTTCTCTCAGTATGCAAGTGCTTGGATTAGCATCTGGCTAGTGTTCACTAGCCAGATGCTAATCCAAGCCTCAAAGACTCAGATTAGAAGCACCAGCACACAGTACAGTCTAGAATAGTGTGATTGAGCATAATCTTGAAGTGCACAGGACTGAAGACTGCTATTTTTAATGTGACTGCTATTTTTAATGTGACAGTTTCACTATATTACTTCCACACGACCTTGAACTCAACATCTTCTGTCTCCTGGCCTCCCAGCACCCGAATTATAGGCTAAATGGGTTGGTTTTTAAATCAGACTCAGGACTTCTTGGCCACACCCACTTTCAGCCAGTCAGGGACAAAGTGAAGCCTCTCCCTTGCAGACATGAGTTTGATGAGAAGTTTCCACAGCCGGGAAGAACCTATGCCTTCCTCATCTCTGTTACCCACAAGACACTTCTGAGTCCCTGTCTGAAAGGCCTTGGATTTGTCTCCAGTGTCTGTGACAACCCTGAGACTCCGCTCCTTCCATTATCCTTAAGGCTCCTCTTCTTCCCCTTCATCTCACCGCCCTCACCAGCTTCTGGATCCCCAAAGTGACCCATGACTGGAGGCCTCTTTATTTCATCCTTTTTCTCCTTAAGGGTGGTACTGCAGTTCTCTATTATAAAGATCTCAGCTCTTGAGAGAAGCAACATGAAGCCCACAAATATACCCTGGACTCCAAAGAAAGGAAGCCTACAAAGTAGCCTGTCAAGAAAAATCAAACTGCTGCCAAGCAGAAAAGAAGAGGAGGAGGAGAAGGAAGGAGGCAGCTGGTTTTAAACACCAGCTCTTTCCTCTCCATGTGTGCCAATACACATCTTTCACCTGTGAAACCAGAATGAGCATCATATTTAGAAGTTAACTGAAGAGCAGGAAGAACTGTCTAAGACAAAAGACAATACACAAATTGGAAACTACTTTTAAGGCAACCAGAAGAAGGCAAGACAAATACAAGAGAAAGAATCAGGGATGAAGGATATGAATGAGGAAATTCACTTCCTTCTCCTACCAAACACAGAAAAAAAAAATGGTAAAATAACAAAAATCAGAAGCAAACTATAAAAAATCTCAGAAGAAAACCAAACTATGGTTTAAGAAATGAAATTGTTTGGATCTAAATAACAATAATTATTGAAAAATGAAGACATGACATTCTTTCAAGTAACTAAGATCCACACAGAAAAATATTGAGAAAAAATTAATTCCTACTCATATTCAAACTATGGTTCAGCCTCATACTGTACCCTGTGCCACTAAATGATTTTTACAATAGCACAACTTGGAGTGATGACCAAGAGTTCTATATGTACAATCAAGCCATCATTTGGAAAAATTCACCAGATATATTGGTTTTAAGCATGCAAAAAAACTAAATAAGATACTTGAAGACACGGGTCAGAAAAATAAACTCATAATCAAAGATACATCCTCCGAGACATGATGGGCGAATGCTGTCTGTGTAACAACCATGAGGGTGTGATCTCGGATCCCTAGCACCTGCATAAAGCCACACATGGCAGCTTGGATCTGCAACCCCAGAGCTGGGCACAGAGACAGAAAGATTCTCGGAGCTGACTATCCAGCCAATCAATGTGAAATACCAGCTTCTAAGTACTGCAAGAGACACTACATAAAAGGAAAAAAAAGATGGAGAGTTGATAGACACATTACATGTGCAGGCAAGTGCACTTACGTTCATATGCATTTACATATGTGTGCCACTGTCCTGGGTACAGACATGTAAAGCTCTATACTTAACAAGGAGAAATCGTGAATGTTAGCCCGACATAGAGAGAAGAAAGACACTCCAATATTTAGTATGTATATAAAATTTATTATCTACTCCACACACACAAAATTTGCTTTCTTTAAATAATTGTTTTAATGATGGAATTAAACTGCAAACCCTTGCAAGGCAAAAGTCTCTTAGTTGAGGTTTTTAGTGCTGTGAAGAGACACCATGACCACAGCAACTCTTATAAAGGAAAACATTTCATTGGGGTTGGCTTACAGATCATGGGTGTAGTCCATTATCATCATGGCAGGGAACATGGCAGCACACAGGCAGACATGGTGCTGGAAAGGCAGCCGAGAGTTTTACATCCAGATTGGCAGAAAAGCAGGAAAAAAGAGGAAGAGGAAAAGGAAGGAGGAAGCATGTATTAAGTATCAGCAAGAAGAGAGAGACCCTGGGCCTGGCTTGAGCATTTGAAACCTCAGAGCCCACCCCTCGTGACACACTTCCTCCATCAAGGCCACATCTCCTAATAGTGCTACTTTCTGGAGACCGACCATTCAAATATGAGTTTATGGGGTTCATTCGGATTCAAACCACTACAGTCTCAACAAAATTTCTTATCTATTACAGCAAGGAACACTTCAGATTGTATTTCTGGGATGGATTTTAATATTATAATATAGGTTTAAGAATGCCCTTAAACTGTGCGCAATGGAACATGCTGTAATCCCAGCACCTGGGGAGGCAGAAATAGGTGGTTCTCTGTGAGTTCGAGGCCAGCCTGGGCTACAAAGTGAATCCAGGACAGCCAAGGCTACACATAGAAACCCTGTCTCAAAAGGAAAAAAAAGGAGTGACCTTAAAAATAATTAAGGTGGAATAAAGTGTAATTAATAAAAGTTTAAAAAATGTAAAGAAAAAAATAGTTAAGGTGTTTGCTGATAGAATCAAAATTAAGGTGAGTGCCCCCTCCTTTTTGTTTTTGTTTGTTTGTTTTACAGAAATCAAAACAACTTACTGAAGAAAGAAAATCTTAAAAATAAAGGAAACATTAAAAACAAGATGTCAAAAAAAAAAAAAGCAAGAGGACATAAAAATATCTCTTGGCAACAGTCATAAGAATGTCCCCAGGGGGTCTGAAATGAAGAGGAAGTGGTAAGGATAGATCCAAATTCATGTTCAACAGCATTTTAGTAGTACATTATTAATTACCCAAAGGACATGGAGGTGATGAGTCAATGAGAGGGAAGAAATCCAGATGTGTTGGGATTCATCTGTAATCTCAGCACTCAGGTGGCTGAGGCAGAGGGATCCTGAGACGCAAGACCATCCTGAGATACACGGTGAGAATCTATCTCAAGAGAGAGTCAGGGAGGAGGGGAGAAAGACATCCAGGGCCCCAGGTTCATAGCCTGTGTGACCCATGACCGTGGTGCCACCAACTGAGAAACATTCAGAAAAAGGATGAGTCTGGATTTGGCCATATAAGTGACATTTGCATGAAATGCTTTGATGTATGTATGAAGTAGGATGTTCAGATATACGGCCTGGGCCACAGAACATTCACTGCCATAGAAGAACAAAGTCCACCCTGCCAAGATTTGTACCGATTACTATACCTGGAGGGATTTCTCAGTACAAAACTTTATGAACAGTACAGAAAGATTTATAGAGAGTTATATAGTCCCCACCAAGGAATGGGAACTATGTACACTTCAGTCCAAATGGATGGATAACTAAAGCCAACAAAGCATGAGTGATTTATGTCGGCAGTTCTGATGCTCATTTCTGTAAAAGAAATACTCCAAGACAAGACGGCGCCTCTGATCCCCAAGCTTATTTTCCACTCTGGGCCTACCGCTTACCAAATATTGGTGTGTCCATTGGCACACTGGAGACAATCCCTATCTGTTTGGGTTGTGTGAGGATCAACCTATATCAGAAGACTGCCCAAGACAAGGCATTCCATCAGCATCACCCATTGATCTTACTGAGGTCCAATCTCGAGTGTGTTGGTTGCAACATCCCATTATTCTGCCTTCCTCATTCCACTGTGGAGACAGGTACCACTATTGCTTTTAATTTAGGCCTTATTGATGTTGGAAAAGAAGTTGTGCCTCATAGTTCATGCACTTGCTGAAAGGTCTGATTAAATGCAAATGTTAATGATGCCATGAGAAGATTTAGCCCCTCTCTGATAGAGTTCAGAAGTCCCTACAAGATACTAACTACATGTGATTTGAAATTGGGAAGCAAAATATTTAATTACATATTTTGATATATATGTATGTAGATGTGTGGATTTTTTTCTATTATATTTATTTTTCCCAAATGATACACTGTTTGGTTCGAAATCTAACGCCTGAGAAGCCTACCTTTCCTCTGAAAATGACCTTATCTGATTACAAACACAGCCTTGGTGGAACATTCTACCTAAGCTTTGTTTGGTTTCACAGAAGCAAATGGGTGGTGGGAGGCTTCCCAAGGAACTAGATATTAATTTGTCCTCATTGACCATGACTGATGACAGCCACTAGGCTTCCTTGAGAGCTGTCCAAACTTAGGACAGTGTCCATGGCCTGGAGAGAAGCAGAGGCGTGGTTCACCATCTCTTGGTCTCCTAAGCTGGCTTCAGTAATGGTGGACAGAAAAAAGACAGCTCTTGAGTTGCGCCTAAGGCATCCCCCAAACAGAGACGGAATATGTCGATGAATCACGACACTGGCCTTCTATGCATGATCTCAGAGTATGTGATCTGTGTACACCCTAACCCACATTTTCCTCCAGGTGTTCCTTTGGCGTGGTACAGACAGGCTTACAGTTTGTGGTATCCATCCTGACCTGGTCTCTCATAGGCTTATGACATGTCCCATTGATTGTCACTAGCGGCCTTGTCACATGGCTTCTAGAACTTGTGCCACAGAGCTGAATATAAGGGTGTTCAGATTGCTGAGGGTAAACTACAACCGTGGTCTTGGCTCACTTCCCTCTTCCTACTATAGGAAGATGCTCTCAGAGCTTCCCCTACCTCACCCCTATCTCACCAGCTACCCACCAGTCAAGACACATCTCAACTTTCTCAGCTTACTCCCATGTTCATCCATACAGCACACGGAACCCTCCTAACCTGCCAACTCAAACAGCCATCAATCAACTCCTGCACACAATGTGGAAATGGAATGCTCTTCCTTCTGCTCAATACAACCCATAAGAGAAGTCAAGAAATCTTGTGACACTTCATAGAAGACAGTTAACCTAGTCCTTCATGGTCCACAGCTCATGGCACTTCCACTATATACCATCCCATAGCTTTGTGCGTGCCCATCTCACCATCTTCAAGTGGAAAAGAAGATCATGTGGGGGGTGCCCATGTGTGTGCACATGTATGCATATATGTGGCTGTACACAAACATTTGTATGTACATGGAGGCCAGAGGTCAACAGTGAATGACTTCCTCAATTGTCCTTCACCGTAATTTTTGAGAGATGCCTCTCATGGAACCTAGAGCTCACCGATTGAGCTAGGCAGCTGGCTAGCAAGCTCCAGGGGAGCTTCCTAACTACTCCTTCTCCCAGTACTGGGATTGCAGAAACTTACAGCTTGCTTTTTTGTGTGGGTTCTGGGGACCCAATTCAAGTCTTCATGCTTTGGGGCAAGCACTTAGCCAACTGAATCATCACCATAGCCTCGGTTTACCATAGGACTCTTGCAGTCTAAACTGCCAAGAAGCTGGTCCTGATGATACTCAGTGAATTTTAGCAAACCTAGAGAAATTAAGGTCAGGGAGATGGTTCAGTGGCAAAGAGCTTGTCATTCAAGCATGAAGACCTGAGCTTAGATCTCCATCATGCACGTGAAAGTATATATGACTGCAGTTGTCTGCAACCCCAAAGCCAGCAATGGAACACGGGGCACGGACCGGCAAATCCTTGGAGCTGTTTGGCCAGACACCTAGCTAAGTCAACAAGCTGCAGTTTCAGTGAGAGGAAACTGAAAAAATAAGGTAGAGAGCAACCAAGGAGGACATAAGCCTCTACATGCACATGTACACACATGCACAAAACACTTGCTTACACGTGTGCACACACCCATGTGAACAGACACATCCCACAAGCACAACATGAAGAGTATTCAACACGACACACACACACTCATAAAAAGAAGGTAAAACTGAGGCCCAGAGAGACTGAGTAACTTTTGCAAAGTCACACAGCTGGTAATTAGTGGAGGGGGAGTCAAAGTCAGTTGACGTTTCTCATCGTCAGTATCAATACATTCGCCTTCCATCCCCCATCTACTATCATTTCTGAAGGCCCATCAGTCTCTTCCCCCCAAGTCCTCCTTGTCAAATAAGGTGTACATCACACCCTTTGCACAGTAAGTCTTGTGGAGCCCAGATGGTTTCTGCTGGCTCCTGATTGGTTCAGCCAAGCTTTTGGCAATTTATGTAGAGTGGTCTTTTGCCCCTTTGGGATGGTGGGTCCTTTCTGGTGAAAATGTCTTTGCTTCTAAACTGGATACTCTGAATAAAGTCCCCAAGCCTATAGGTAAGTTACAAGAAGGCTTGGTGAGAAGTTGGAGTCTTCTGTATAGTTTGGCAGGAGGCTAAGCGTGGGTGGGGCTGTGGGTGCTGGGATAGGCAGCATGCCAAGATATTTAATCCAGGTTTGCTCGATGCAGAGCAGACATCAAGCTAGAGCAGGCACCACAGCCTTGAGCTGCTGGCTCCAAGTTCTCCTCGGAGCCTATTTACTTATGGCTGAACCAGAGACCTTCCTGAGACTCAGCTGCCCCCTTAACCTGGCAAGCAGCCACCTAAAATGGGGTGTTTGCCAAGCAGCAGTGTCCATCTCTAAGTCCCTTCCCAGGGGGCTGGGGACCTTCTGCATCAGAATCGAAGCAAAAGTTATTATGTTTTTAAAGTGTCCCTGGCTCTAACTGGGCATTGCATGACAGGGGCCCAGAGTGGCATCTTTAACAGATGACTCAAGCACTCTATTTCAATCTGTTCCCAGTTCTGCTGTGACAGTCGATTTTTTTTTAAGCCTTGTCATCTTTCAGAGCCATTAAGTCAACAGGCACAGCCGTCTGGCACCGAGACATAGCTACGGCTTCACAAGGTTTAGCAGACGAGCCATAAAAGGCGTTTCTCTCCTTCGCACCCACTCACCTCCTACACCCACCACTTCACATTAAAAAAAAAAAAAGCCAAATGCTTTTACTGCCCAAAACATAAATAAGTAATAAAGTGTGCGCCTCCAGGGTGGTGCCCTGGATGTTTAAGGAATCTGCAGAGCCATCCCAGTCAGTTTTTCATACTGACACTGCATGGTGATGTCTCAGCAAGCACATAATGGCATCGCACTGTCTGAGTCCAAGCCCCAACCTTGTCTCCTACACACAGTGTTGTTTCAAGACGCAGCTTGGCTCCTGTGAGCCTCCATTTCCTCATCTGCAACATTACTAGCATCAACAGAACTCATCTCTGTACGTTTTCAGTTAAATGGGTTGATGTGTGTAGTGTGGATGGCTTGGGAGGTAACAAACAATTCCCTCTGGCTGCCATTAGAAAAAAAAAAAAGAACAGGGTAAGGTGAACTGAATGAGGAGCCTCAGCACAAGTACAGATGATTGGGGGCTGGGGAGATAGCTTAGCAGTTGGTTAAGGGTGCTCGCTGCTCTTCCAGAGGACTAGAGTTCAGTTCCCGGCACCCATGTCAGACAGCTCACAATGCCTTTAACTGTAACTCTGGCTCCAGGGAATCTGACAGATGGATGCACACACATACACACAAGACATACACACACACACACACACACACGTCATACACACACATCACACACACACACACACACGTGAAAATCTAGAAACTAGAGGCAAGAATAAGGAATGGAAGCAGAGAGCACACAGCTGCGATCAATTTGGTTCCCGTAGGTTGCTGGGAAAACTTTAGTCTCATTTCTTGCACAATGTCAAGGTAAAAATAATACACAAATACAGGAGACATACAACACTGACTGATGAAAAAGAGATCACGAATTTGAAGAAGAATGGAGAGGGGTAGATGGAGGGAAGAAAGGGGTGGTGGAAGAAAGGGGAAGAATGAAATGTTGTAACTGAAATACAATCCCAAGAATAAACAAAAAAAACATTATTTTTAAAGGTACTGGATTTCCTTGCTCCTTCCAGGCAGGGCCAAGGGACTGAACTCCTTGGTGATGAGCAAGCTCCCCAGAGAGAGGTGCTACCTAAATAAAAGTTATTTTTTTTTAGTATCTTTATAAGCAGCGAAGGTAAAAGGCGTGCTTTGAAATTAATTACAGAGAACTGGCTCTGTTTCCAAATTCCTCTTTGGCCTTATAAAAATGGCAGTGAGATTTCCCAGCAGGGCAAGAGAAAGAAATGTTTTCTTATTGAGGGACTGTGGGCCATTTCTCATTTCTGCCTCCTTTGGGCAAGAATCCCAGGCGCTGTGACCTCCATTTACAAGGCTTCAATGGGGAAATAATAATAATAATATGTTTTGTTCCTCCAAGATTGTCAAGTGTCGAGCAGATATTAACTAATTAATTCTCCTAAGTCAGCAAAGAAAATTGCTTTCAAAGATTTCTGAGCACTCTTGAAATGTAAATGAGGTCACACCCTAGCCTGTCCCTCCCAGGCCTACAGCATGAGAATGGCTACTAGATCAGACAGAATGAAAGCCAAACTCCATCTTGAAGGCACCACTGGGCAGGGGGCCTGCTAACTCTAGTCCGGCAGTTCTCAACCTGTGGGTTGCCGGTCGCCTAGGCCCATCAGGAAACATAGATGTTTACGTTACAATTCATAAAGGTAACACAGTTACAGTAATGAAGCAGCAACAAAAACAGCCTTATGGGTGGGGGTCTCTACAATATGAGGAACTGTATGAAAGGGTAACAGCATTAGGAAGGATGAGGACTGCTGCTCCATCAACGGGCTCCCAGGGGCTCTGGCATGCACTCTCTGTCCCCTCTACCTGGCATTCACTGTATGTGTTACCCTCCTCACACCTAAGCTCTCAGGTATGTGTGTGCCCTCCTAAGAAAGGCCGCCTGGACCTGCTCTGCAGCATGCACGCAGGCTCCGTGTCTCTGTTTCCTTTCCTGTGAGATGTGCCTAGAGTCACATTGTCCTGTGTGTTTGTTCTTGGTGTATCAGTCAGCCTTCCTTTCATGTAACAAAACGCCTGAGGTGATCAGGTTAAAAAGAGGAAAGATTTACTTAGCTTCACAGCCGTGGAGGATTCAGTCCATAGCCAGTTCGGTGCCTTTGAATCCTATGCATAACAGGACATCATGGGGCATGTGATGGTTTATGTTGACTGACACCTTGACGGGACCTAGAATCATCTAGGAAATGGGCCTATGGGCATGTCTGCTCGGGATTTTTTGATTAATTTAGCTGAGGTAGGAAGACCGACCATAACCCAGGAGGCACTATTGCTGGAGCTGGTCCCTGGACTGAATAAAAAGAAGAAAGCAGGTTGAAAAGTGACATCTGTCTCCCTCTGCTTCCTGACTGCGGCTACCACGTGAGCAGCAGCCTCAGGATCCTGCCTCCATGCCTTTCCCACCGTGATGGACAGTGTCCTGAAAATGGAAGCCCCAACAATTTTCTTCCTTAAATTGCTTTTGTCGGGGTATTTTAACACAGCAAAGAGGAAAGTAACTGTGTGATGGAGCGAAACCTCACACCTTAGCTGGCATTTTCCTCTCCCCAACAAAGATGTGTCCCCAGTGACCTGAAATCTTTCACTAGGCTTCACATTGTAAGGTCACCACTGCTGCCAACAGTGCCAAGCTGTGACTAAGCCTTTGACATGCAGGCCTCTGAGGGCCATTCCATGCTCTAGCTGTGATACTTGGTCACCGCTTTTCTGGTTAGAATGAGACCTGGGGGGCCTTTAGTTGGGTATAACACACCTGGGTATAAGTGGCATATAACAGATAACCAATAACTTACAAATTCACAAATAAGTGTAGGCAAAGGTAATTTGACTCGTGTGCCTATGGCCAAATTAGCAGAGGTGAAGTGGCACTTTGTGCATAAGATGCCACTTCTAAGACGCTCAGACTCTTCCACATAAGACCTCGGGGCTGAGCTTGTTCCCAGGCCACTCAGCATTTTCTTGAGCACACTCAGATTGCTCTCATCACATCAGATCCATGTCCTTAGAGGACAGCTGCTGTCTCCAAAAGCATATGTTCTCACCTGGTTCCTAGTACTCTGCCTGCTTTGGGGATGCATTATGGTCCCATCATGAGAGGTTGGGGATGGGTAAGTGTGGGCTGGAACCTTGGAGTTCTCTCCCAACTCTCTTGAGGATGCAGGACCCAGTTTAAGAGTGTGAAAGACTCGCCAAAACAAGGCCCCAGTGATCCAGAATTAGACACAGTGTCCCCCTTTCCATTGGCCCAACAAATTTTCTAGAGACTAGGAGCTCATAGTTACTACTCATTATTGTGGCATTCACAAGACAGACTTAAACATCCTTGAATTTCCCTAACATTCAGAAGAGGCATTGTTGGGCCAACTTTACCAAAAAATAAACTGTGGTCCAAAGAATTTAATGTGCTCAGTCATAGAATGCCAAGAAATGTGACTGGACTTGAATTCAAGTCTAGCAAACATCAATGCTCTGTGACTCCCACACTCTTTCCATAACCTGGGTTCACTGTTATGTCAACATTATCTTAAATATTAATTTAATAGTTATCTTAAAGTTTGTGTTAATGGCAAGCTGGTATGGGCCAAATTTTCTCATAAAACAAGCCTGTTCTAATAATAATATTTAAGAATAAATCATTATTCTATCTTAGTCTCTATATTGAGTTATCTCAATTAATTCTTACATCAATACTCCCAAATAGGTGATGATCAGCTCCCTATCTCGGTTCAAACACAGTCTGAATCTTTCCCACCTCAGGTCTTGTGCCATTAAAGCTTACTCTCTCTAGCTGTCATATTCTGCTCATGTGTCCAATATTTTCCTTACAGTAAGATCTTCACAAGTATGCAGAATTTCCCTTTTAATTCAGACTACATTGCTTCCTTTTTGCCACCATCCAGAACCTGCAAATAAGACCATAACTCCTTGGTATGATGTAAAAACTCAGTGTGACTGTCCTCCATCTATCATTCTCCCCTGGTTCATTCTGCCCCCCCCCCCACACACACACACGCACACACTGGCCTCTTTGCAGTTCCTCCGAGAAACCGAATCTTATTCTTCAAGCCCACTGTCCTTCCAGGAATCTGGGGAATTTCACAAGTCCCCTGCCTTCCTATCAGAGAGGTCTTGGCCCAAACATCCCTTCTTTAGAATGGCCTTCCCCTCATCACTTAGTCCAGCCTTACTCTCTGGCTTCATGGACAGCTTGTGGACCCTTCCAGTCCTCCCCCAAATAGACTGAATTTGCTTCTCCCTCAAAGCCTCCATGGGACACTGTGGCAACCCTCAAGACGCTCACACACACTCTAACGTGTGTAATATTGTCCTTTCCTTAAACCTTCCTCTCTCTTGATGCCAAGGCTTTAATATATATTAAAACTTTTTCTTGATAACCCCAACTTGGCTTCATAAATAAAAAAGAAATATTGTATTTGCCATTGTCATCTTCATTGCAAAGATTTATTGACCACTGCACTTTCTATACACAAGGTATCTTACAAGTGCCTTATACATATTTCATTGGACTCCTATGACAGCTCTATGACCAGTGCTATTATTACCCCCAGTACAGGAAAGGGAACACTGAAGCATAGGGAGGCAGATTAAGTATCCCCTATTGTGGCATGACTAACAAGTAGGAAACGTGACCTTATTCCCTTCCTACCAATGAGTTTTTGGGTTCTGGCAGAGCGTGCTATACCAAAGCGGTGGAGATGTAATAACAAAAAAAGAATGGTCTCAAATCAGTAAAAAAATAAGACAACATGAAGTTGGGAGGGGATGGAGAGAGCAGGTGTATAACTCGGAGGAGTTAGGGAAAGAGAGATATGATCACAATGCATTGTCTGCGTGCATAAAATTCTCAAAGAATTAATATTATACTTTTTAAAAAGAAATTTGTTCTGAAAGGGAACACACAATAAGTCATAACTCTTAATTATGACTGAGCTGAACGCTGGGAAGATGAAGTGCAGGGTGCCAAGAGAATCAAGTATACGGACACTAAATGACCCTGGAAAGGGTTTCCTGAGGAAGATACCAAGCCAGTGCGAGAAAAGAGATCAGTGTTTAGGCAAAGAAAACTTTTCCATGCAAAGGCTTTGGGCAGAAAGGATTTTGCTGCTGACGAGAATTCAAAGAAGGCCGTCACGGACCCAGAAGAAGTTGCACAACTCCAGGCATGTAGAGTTAGTTCCAGGCTTAGAACTTTCTCCAACGCCATATATTAGTCAGCTTTCTGTTCCTATAACAAAGTGTCCGAAACAAACGACCTAAAAGAAGGAAAGACGTGTTTCTCTCATGGAGAGAATTGTTTACATTACAAAATTGTTTACATTTCCATCCACCTTCACTGTCCCTGTTGTCACGGTCCCTATTGTTGCGAGGCACGGTGTGGTGGATCACGATGGTGTGGAGCCCACAGTGAAGCAAAGAGCCTCACCTCGCTGCACACGTGAAGCCAAAGGACGGAGAGGAGGAATCCAGGATCTCAACATCCCCTTCAAGGGTATTCCCACACAATGATTGAACGCCTTCCTACAAGGTTCTCCTTCCTAAAGGCTCCAGAACTCACAGCCAGTCATCCAAAGCTCCCTACGCAAAAGGTAGCGCGCGCATGCGCACACGGTGGCTTATGTTTTCAGGGAATACAGGCATGATTTTAAGACATGAGGAAGTGGTTCTGTGTGCTCTGGCTACCGCATCTCTCAGCCTCTCAGTCACCCAAGTCAGACATGCTTCCAAGCGAAAAGAGACAGTTATCTTTAGACTGGTAAAGAAAAATCCCACCTGGGGGAAGCTGGATTTAAAAAATAAGATATTGCTCTTTTTTTTGCACCAAGAAGGGTTTATACTTTCATTATTGGTGTTTGGACAACGGTTATTAAAAACACACAAAAAGATAACATGAATCTATAGCCACAGATTTTTTTTAATCTTTATTTTTACTTAATCTAAACCCAATAAACTGATGCTCACCATAGCAGGACTAGACTTTTAAAGAGGCCCCTTCTTTAGAATTGTTTACATTTTTAGATAATAATAGATGGTGTGATTTTCAGGCTAATTGTATAAGCAAATAACTGCCTGGCTCCTGAACAACAGACCTGCTTTGTTTTTACTCTGGGCTGTGGAAACTGCGGAGTTTACAGCAGAGCTCTTTCTTTGATGCTGTTCCTGGGCCAGAGATGTTCAGTCTGCAAACCTGGACAAAGCCACGGAATGGAGTCTGCCTGCCTGGAGGTCTCCGAAGGGCCAAACCCCTATCAGAGACCTCTGGGGATCAGACACTTGTATGCACAAAATGTGTGGTCATTAGCTACAGTAGCAATTAGCTCTGTAAAGAACACAGGAAGGAACCAAAAGGTGAAAGAAAGGGAACTACAATCTGCTGAGCATCAGATTTCTCATTAGCAACAATTTTTAGCTGCAAGATAACAGGTCGGCTACATGCACGCCCATGGCAACAGTCAGAATGCCTAAAGGAGGGAAAAGGGTGTGACAAGAAAACTGACAAAAGCCTGAACAGATGGATAACTGTGGGAGATTGCAGAGGTGAAGATCAATTTGCTTATAGAAATTCACACCCAAATTTCTCAACCCTTTGAAAAAGCCAAATAATTCCTAATGTGATTTAAGTTAGCTGAGGCAACTCATGTTTACTGTCTTCAAAACTTCAGCCTTGCAGGGCTGGGGAGACGGCTTAGTCAGTAGGTTGGTGTCCTACAAGCCGTGGAGACCTAAGTTCAGATCCCCAGCACCACTGTAAAAAGCTGAGTGTGAAGAAACTCACTTGTAGCCCTAGCACACGAGAGGCAGAGGGTCCCTTGGACTTGCAGCTCAGGTGCCATAGCTGAATCAGCAAGCTTCAGGCTCAGTGAAAGACCCTGCCTTAGATCGAGAGAGGAAACGATGACACCGACATCAGCCTCTGGCCTCCGCAGCACGCACATACAGTATACACACTAATAAAACAATTCGCATTGCACGCACAGCTGTTGGCACCATTTTTCAACCTCCCTGCTAACCACAACATCTAGAGTGCTTACGAGCCGGATGACCTTGAACAAACTGTTAACTCTCTCCGTTTTTCAGCTCTCCTTTCTGCTAAAAGATCTGCGGCATTCTGCTCCCGTAGGTTGCTATAAAGGCTAAATGAGTTTGATCATCTGAACTGCTTAGAAATGTGTCTGGTAGGCTCCCACCAAGACTCACACGCGTACGTGTTGGATATGTCATGAAAGGAGAATTGCCTAATCATTTAAGCCTGATTTACAAAACGCAAAAGTAAAAAGCAGCACTCAATGTCACTGTGACAGACGCACATGTCAACGACTTATTAAAAAATTAAATCTTTATATTCATAAAAGATTAACTCTCTCATACGGGGGACACAAAACGGTTGACATAATATTAATCATTGTGATTGACTGTCTATATCAACTGGTTAAGCAGGAATTTTACATGTTGTATAGTTAGAAGATACACCTTAAAAATGCAAGAGCTTTTCTCTGTGCTGGTAATTATTACATATTACTTTTGTTAATTAAAGAAATTGAGACATGCCAGTTGGGGCAATAAGAGAAGGACATGGACTGCTGGCCCAATAAATCTGTTATTTTAAGTATGGGGTGGCAAAAAAAAAAATAGCGTGCATCGTTCTACTTTGTGTAGGTGGGTAGTCAGGGAAAGACTGGGAGTAGACAAAACTCTAAAAAAAAATATTGGAGGGCTTAAAGAGACGGTTTAGTCTTGAAGAGCACATACTGCTCTTCTAAAGGACCCCGGTCCTGTTCTCAGCACCTTCCTCAGGAGGTCAAAGTCACTTGTAACTCCAGTTCCCAGGATCCAACATATACTTCAGGCTTGCATAGGCACCTCCACACAAGTGTACATAACTACACACATGCACACACACGCATCACTGACAATTAAAAATAAATATTTAGATTAAAAAAAAGAACTACTGCAAAAGTCCAGTATAAAACTGAGCCAGCAGGGGAGTCTTTCCTGGGGAATATTTATTAGTAGAACTTCGGGGGAGTGAACAAAATTTGTTATCTAAAGTCCAGAAAGAGTCAATGTTTTTACTTCTTGGCTGAGAAACATGGGGTTGGAGATAGATTGGAAAAGATGACCCTGAGATTAGTCAAGCTGATTTCCTTCTTTGAGGTGGACTTGAAATGTAGCTCAGGTTGGCCTCAAACTCATGTCGTAATCCATGCTGGCCTCCAAATTGCGAACCTTCTGCTTCAGCTTCCCCCGTGCTGGCATGCACAAACTCAAGTTGATTTTGTAGTGCCTTCACAATACTCAAAGTGTTAAAGTTTAGATCAGACCCTCCAGATAACTGTAGAGATTGAAACAATTAACGCGGGGGTCATTTGTTGAGCCATGTATATTGGAACGCCCAGAGTAAAGGTGGTCACTGAGGGAGAATGTGAAGCTTAAAGGAAAAGCAAGACAGAACCTCATAAGCACTTAAAGCTTAAATTTTAAGCTCTAGAGTAAGGATGTCAAGTCTGTGAGAAGCATGAGCAATTGATGGAGATTCAGGAGTACACAGGACCATGACCAGCAGACTTGAATGCCAAGGAAGGACCAAGTTAGAAATGTATTCAGTTACATGGCTTCTAGGTCTCGAGGAGAAGCATGGTCAGTGACCTGTGGACTGAGCAGAGGCATTTCCCAGTTTCCTGGTTACACGGACAGGAAGTGAGTAACTGCACAATTGACACTATTTCTTGGTAAAACTGAACAGAAGCTTAAACTTAGAGATCAGGCTAACATGGATTCAAATCCCAGCTCTTCTGTTGGACTTCTGTCAATCATTTCACACCTCTGAGCAGAACTCACCTTGTGTGTAGAATAATGCCAATGTTAACTTTGTAGCCCTTGTGGTAGTTGAAATCATTCATTTTATGTTGCTTACACTGGCACCTAGCACACAGTAATGGTCAGCAAATCTGGGATGTTTTTGTTATTTTTAATAAAACAGATGATGAACCCATCTGCTGAGAAAGGATAGGAGACACAATGAAAAGCAGAAATAGCTGCTGTGCATACTTAAACAGATAACTTCCCACAGCTTAAAAATAAATGACCAGGAAGTCAGGCTCAGTGGCGTACGCCTGTGATCCCAGCACTCAGGGAGGCAGAGTCGGGCAGATCTCTGTGGGTTCAAGGCCAGCCTGGTCTATAAAGGGAGTCCAGGACAGCCAAGGCTACACAGAGAAACCCTATCTCGAAAAAAACATAAAACAAAACAAAAAAAAAAAAATGAGCAGGAGGGAGAGAGGATTCAGCTGAAGCAGGAGGATATAAGCTTGAAATGTACCCACACATCCCACAAGTAAGGCAATGTAACGGCTAATCTTGGTTGTCTGTTTGAAGCACCTTACAGGTGGGAGCCTCAGCTGAAGAACTGCCTCCATCAGATTGGCTTGCTGGCAAGCTGGGGAGCATTCTCTTGATGGTAAACTGATGCATGGCTCGCAGTGAGTAATCCATGCCTGAGGCAGGAAGCCAGGGCTATGTAAGAAAGGTAGGTGAATGTGAGCCTGGAAGCCAGCTAGTAAGCAATGCTCCTCAGGGATTTCCTCTTCAAGCTCCTGTCTTGACTGCTTGCCTTCCTGGGTGACAGATTTTAACTTGTAGTATGATAATCTGCAACACAGATAAGCTGTAAGACGAAATGAGCTCTCTCTTCTCCAAGTTGTTTTTGGTTACAGTTTTCAAAAAAAAAGTAAACCAGGAAAGCCACTGTTCTCAGAAATACCCAGTGACTGAGCCATGGCCTTCGGTGGAATACATGACTCGTGGAAGAATATTGCAGAATGGCATTGGTTAAAGCCGCCTGGTGAGGGCAAGGACAGATCGGAGCAAACTAGAAGCGCCCAGTATATCTGGAGAAGAGGCAGAACTGTGAGTTACACTATGGGAATAGCAAGCTGATTTGTGGAGATTGTGGCCTTGAGTCAGAAGGACAGATTTAGAGACCCCCGGCCATGTTTCTTCTAGTTCTGCTTTTTTATTGTCTTTCTTCTTTTTTTTTAACTTTTCACTTTATTCATTTAGCTGTTCACTTTACATCCCCATCATATTCCCCTTTCCTCCTCTTCCCTCCCTCCCCACACCCCTAGCCCTCAGGAAAGCTCCCCCCCAACCCATCCCAGCACTTCAAATCACATTAGGACCGAGTTCATCCTCTTCCACAGTGGCCTGGCAAGACAGCCTCACCAGGAGGAGGTGATTGAAAAACACGCAACAGAGCCTGTGTCATAAAGTGCCCCTGCTCCCCTTAATTGGGGAGCCACAAGAAGACCAATTTTTCCCACCAGGTATATATATATGTGTGTGTAGGGGGCCTACATCCAGTCCATGCATGGTCCTTGGTTGGTGCTCCAGTCTCTGCAGGACCCCTGAGCCCAGGTTAATTTGTTCTGTTGGTCTTCTTGTGAAGCACTTGTCTCCTCTGGGTCCTTCTATCCTTCTCCCAACTCTTCCACAAGGCTCCCTGAGCTCTTTGGCTGTGAGTCTCAGCATCTGTTTTAAACCTTTGCTCTGTGGAGCCTCTCAGAAGACAGCTATGCTAGGCGCCCATCTGCAAGCATAGCAGAGTGTCATTGTTAGTGTCAGGGGTTGGCTCTCCCATGAGGTGGGTCTCAGGGTAGGCCAGGGTTTGGTTGGACATTCCCTCCATCTCTGCTCTATATCTATCCCTGCACATCTTGTAGGCAGGGTATATTTTGGATCTAAGTTTGGGTGGGTGAGTTGGTGTTCCCCTCCCTCCACAAGGAGTCCTGTCTAGTTTGAGCATGGCCTCGTCAGTCTCCATGACCCTCACAGCTAGTCACCCCCACATCCTCCCTGGAGTCTGCCCTGTTGTAGGTCTCCAGCTTGTCTCCAAAATGCCCCCCCACGATTTCTCTTTTCTCTGCAAGCCCTCTGTCCTCCCACCCCTGTTCTCCCCCATATCTGCTCCCCACTCTTGTTTCCCTCTGTACTCCTTCTCCTATCCTGTTCTGTCTCTTCAACTAATTCCGATGCATATTCTATTTCCCCTTCTGAGTGAAATTCAAGCATTCTCCCTTGGGCCCTCCTTACTGCTTAGCTTCTTTGAGCCTGTGGAATATGGTTATCCTGTACTATATGGCTAATATCCACTTACAAGTGAGGACATACCATGTGTGCCTTTTTGGGTTACCTCACTCAGAATGGCCTTTTTCCAGTTCCATCCATTGGCCTGCAAATTTCAAGATCTCCTTGTTTTTAACAGCTGAGTAGTATTCCACTGTATAAATGTACACATTTTCCTTATCCCTTTTTCTTCTATGATCAACATCCACTCCTATGAATCTATGGCAGGTTCAACAATCACTTCTCAAGATGTTAACTGTAGGTAGATATCTTAGAGGCAGGAAGACACTACATTAAACACAATCTCCAAGGTAGTTCTATGGGCGGTTTTTTATGCTAACTATAGTAAACTCAAAGGAATGAGGTGACGGGACCAGGACTGGGACCTGCACTGTAAACCCAAAGGTCGAGCAGGTGAGCATGCACATACCACATGCAGAGCATCATGGCAGGGAGCCTCTGAGATGAGCCAGTAATCAAGGCTTCCGGGTAGTCACGTCCTCGGATATGATCTGGATGGAAGAGCCAGATCTACAGTGGTTCCAACATAGGTGACAAAGCGATAATTTCAGGGCTCACATTACACAGAGACTTGGACTTCCATCCCCGGCACTCACTCGCTCAATCTGAAGGAAGCCAGCAGCTACGTCGTCTCCAAGTGGTTTTCCCAATGAAAAAACTCAAGTGGAAAAAGAACTGGGGAGGTCCTCTTGCCAACAGTCAGAGAGAAACTAATAACCTCAGTGACACTGTTCCACAGTGTCAATAACTTTATCCTGCCAACAATCACGTGAGGGAGTGTAGAAACAAAAATCCCCACATTGAGCCATCATCTGTAACCTGGGCCAAACCTTGAGCCAGAGAGACCCAATTATGCAGCCCAGGTTCCTAACCCCCAGAAACCATGACATGACACTGTTCTGTGGAGTTTCCTGTAAATGTCTTTACTCTTGAAAATCCATGTGGGCAATATTGGCTATGCTGCAATAATTAACTAGTGCAACCAACTGTGCTGTGCCTGACACTCCGTGATGCTCAGCACAGACAACTAAGTAAGACTTAGTTCCTGACATGTGAAAATTTGTAGGAAAACAAAAATAGGAACAAATGATTGGCTTCATTTATTCATTGGCCGAGCCTGGTGTAAGTTTGGGTAGGAAGGAGACGCAGTTCTGTCCGTGGTCAACTCTCCTAGATAGGAGCCAGAAAATACATCCTGAGGGGGTAAAATGACTTACATCTCGAGGATGAATCAAAAGTTAGGCAGATGACAAGGTGATGAAGAGACAGTCAGTGCACAGAGAACAGATACATGACAAGGTGCAGAAGATAGAACAGCAGCTAGATGGTTGAGTATGGCCAGCATTATAAATAACCAAATAACAAGATGTCTCGTGTGCTTTGCAAAGAGACCTGAATATTTGAAAGAAACTGTCATGCACACTACTCAGTTGATCTACTTGAGAAGCCACACGATTCTGAAGTCATTTTTCAAGTCAGAGGTCACAAACTGATGTTCTCTGAGGATCATGGACCAAACACACATACATACACATTACTTTCTTTTTTATTTATTACAACTTATTCACTTTGTATCCCAGCTGTAGCCCCCTCTCACATCCCCTTCCAATCCCATCCTCCCTCCCTCTTCTCCTCCCATGCTCCTTCCCTAGTCCACTGATAGGGGAGGTCCTCCTCCCTTCCCTCTGACCCTAGCTTATCAGATCTCATAAGGACTGGCTGCATTATCTTCCTCTGTGGTATGGTAAGACTGCCCCCAATCAGGTAGAGGTGATCAAAGAGCCAGCCACTGAGTTCATATCAGAGACAGCTCCTGTTCCCCTTACTAGGACACCCATTTGGAGACTGAGCTGCCATGGGCTACATCTGTGTAGGGGTTCTAGGTTATCTCCTTGCATGGTTCTTGGTTGGAGTATCAGTCTC
This sequence comes from Meriones unguiculatus, assembly GCF_030254825.1. Lineage (NCBI taxonomy): Eukaryota > Metazoa > Chordata > Mammalia > Rodentia > Muridae > Meriones > Meriones unguiculatus. The sequence continues at coordinate 19,166,191 of NC_083361.1, forward strand.
AGAAAAGATCCCTGTGCCCAGATTTTTTGGTTCCTTTGCTCTCCTTGTGGAGCTCCTGTCCCCTCCAGGTCTTCTTCTCTCCCCCTTCTTTCATAAGATTCTTTGCACTCTGCCCAAAGTTTGGCTATGAGTCTCAGCATCTGCTTTAATACCCTGCTGGGTAGAGTCTTTCAGAGGCCCTCCTGGTAGGCTCTTGTCTTGTTCCTTATTTCACCATCTTCCAATGTCTATCCCATTTGCCTTTCTGAATGAGGATTGATCATCTTACCCAGGGTCCTCCTTCTTGCTTAGCTTCTTTAGGTGTACAGATTTTAGTATGATTATCCAATATGTCTAATATCCACTTATAAGTGAGTATACACTATCTGTGTATTTCTGCTTCTGAGATACCTCACTCAGGATGATCTTTTCTAGTTTCCACCATTTGCCTGCAAATTTCATGATTTCCTTGTTTTTAATTGCTGAGTAGTATTCCATTGTGTAAATGTACCACAATTTCTGTATCCATTACTCAATTGAGGGACACCTGGGTTGCTTTCAGCTTCTGGCTATTACAAATAAAGCTGCTACAAACATGGTTGAGCAAATGTCCTTGTTATATACTTGAGCATATTTTGGATATATGCCTAGGAGTGGTATAGTTGGACCTTGAGGAAGCACTATTCCTAATTTTCTGAGAAAGCACCAGATTGATTTCCAAAGTAGTTGTACAAGTTTACATTCCAACCAGCAATGGAGGAGGGTTCCCCTTTCTCCACATCCTCTCCAGCATGTGTTGTCACTTGAGTTTTTTATCTTAGCCATTCTGATGGATGTAAGGTGAAATCTCAGGGTTGTTTTGATTTGCATCTCTCTGATGGCTAAGGACGTTGAGCATCTCTAAGTGTTTCTCTGCCATTCAATATTCTTCTACAGAGAATTCTCTGTTTAGCTCTGTACCCCATTTTTTTAATTGGATTGCTTGATTTATTGCCTTTTAACTTCTTTACTTCTTTATATATTCTGGATATCAACCCTCTATCAGATGTAGGGTTGGTGAAGATCCTTTCCCAATCTGTAGGCTGTTGTTTTGTTTTGAAAACAATGTCCTTTGCTTTACAGACACTTTTCAGTTTCACGAGGTCCCATTTATTGTTGCTCCTAGAGCCTGTGCTGTTGGTGTTCTGTTCAGAAAGTCGTCTCCTGTTCAAGGCTCTTCCCCAATTTTTCTTCAAACAGGTTTAGTGTGTCTGGTTTTATGTTGAGGTCTTTGATCCACTTGGACTTTAGTTTTGTTCAGGGTGGTAATTATGGATCTATTTGCATTCTCTTCATGTAGATATCCAGTTAGACCAGCACCATTTGTTGAAGATGCTATCTTTTTTCCATTGTATGGTTTTTGGCATCTTTGTCAAAAAACAGGTGTCCATAAGTATGTGGGTTTGTTTCAGGGTCTTCTATTTGATTCCATTGATCCACCAGCCTGTTTCTATGCTAATACCATGCAGTTTTTATTACTTTTGCTCTATAGTACACCTTGAGATCAGGGATGGAGATAACTCCAGAAGGTCTTTTATTATAGAGGATATTTTTTAGCAATTCTGGGTTTCTTGTTATTCCATATGAAGTTGAGAATTTTTCTTTCAAGGTCTGTAAAGAATTGTGTTGGCAATTTGATGGGAATTGCATTGAATTTATAGATTGATTTTCATAAGATGGCCATTTTTACTATGTTAATCCTGCCACACCATAAGCATGGGAGATCTTTCCATCTTCTGATATCTTCTTCTATTTCTTTCTTCAGAGACTGGAATTTTTTTTCATACAAATCTTTGATTTGCTTGGTTATAGTTACCCCAAGGTACTTTATGTCCTTTGTGGCTATTGTGAAGGATGTTGTTTCCCTAATTTCTTTCTCAGCCCATTTGTCTTTTGTATACAGGAGGGCTACTGAATTTTTGTTGTTGTTATTAATTTTGTATCCAACCACCTTGCTGAAGGTGTTTATCGGTTGTAGGGGTTCCCTGGTAGAATTTTTGGGGTCATTCATGTATATTATCATATCATTTGCTAGTAGTGATACTTCTTCCTTTCTGAACTGAATCCCCTTGATCTCCTTTAATTATATTATTGCTCTAGCAAGGACTTCAAGAACTACGTTGAAGAGATATGGAGAGAGCAGGCAGCCTTGCCTTGTCCCTGATTTCAGTGGGATTGACTTAAGTTTCTCTCCATTTAGTTTGATGTTGGCTAGAGGCTTGCTGTATATCACCTTTACCATGTTTATGTAAGTGCCTTGTATTCCTGATCTCTCCAGGACTTTAAATATAAACGAATGTTAAGATTTTATCAAATGCTTTTTCAGCATCTAAAGAGATTATCATGTCTCTTTCAAAGCTACAAAATGAAAATGGAATGGTTGTTGACTTTTAGCAAAGAAGAGCTTCCTAGATGAAATCCAGACTCTCAGCTCTGATGAAAACATCAGAGGATCTGAACACTGGCCCTGCATTTCCAGGTACCAGTTGGCAAGAGTTGAGGCGGTGGTGTTAGGTAGAGCACACATCTCATGGTTGCTGGGGTTCCCACCGGGTTGATCCAATATATTTGACTTCTCCTCTCCTGCAATGGAAAAAAATTTGTGCTTGATACAAAAATCACACCTGTTAGAGAACAGCTGGTGAACCCCCATCACCTGCAGCAACTAAGTGACCACCTGGAAGAAGGAAGCCGAAGAAATATTGATTTACAGAAGTGACTCTAACCTTCTAACAGGCACAAGAATCACCTGGGATCTTGTTAAAACACAAATTCTGGTTCACTTGGTCAGAACGGAGCCTGAGATTGTGTGAATCCTCCCAGGTGATACGGTCCCCGCTGCTTCGAAACCACATGCTGACTAGTTGGGCAGGGCTTGGGGACCATGGTGTGTGGATGGAAGATGAGACATAGCAATGATTCTTTCTAGAGTGCTGTGGAACTTGTGGAAAATGAAGTTAATACTTATGGTCACCTTTGACTTCCCACAATATTTTATTAAACACACACACACACACACATGTGCACACATTAGGATTCTGGAGTCAGACTGCCTAGGTTCACTTCCCAGTTGTACCACTTAGAAAAAAAAAAAAAGGTCACTTCTGTCTTAGGCTCAGCTTCCCTACAGTGATACCCAACTCATGAATGTTATCAAGACAAGGTGGGGACCACGTGGGAAGTCCTTCGCACAATGTGTGGCGTACATTAAGTGACAAGCTGATATTTGCTAGTGTTAATATCCTTGCTTTGTGGATGAGGAAAACATCATGCTGGAGAAGTTAATTTGGTCACAGATGAAGAGGTAGGATGAGTTTGTTTCTTCCTCCTCCTTCTCCTCCTCATTCTCCTTTTCCTCCTCCTCCTCATTCTCCTTTCCATTCTTCTCCTTTGCAACAATCTTGAAAAGTAAAGAGCAAACAATTTGGGGGAGAATGTGTCTATAGAGAGAGAATGCTCTCCCTCTAAGCCCTCATTTAGGTTTGTCCAAGAGACACTGCCTCATGGCAATAGTGATGGGGACAAATCAATGAATTTTCACATCCTCTCCCTTTAACTATCACAGCAATTTCGTGACAAAAGTAAGCACCCGTTGCATTATTAGTCCTGAATTTTTCAGGTAGATGTTGGGGACTACCCCAAGATTCAAGCCAAGGTAGTTTGGCTCAAGAATTGGAGCACTCCAATGCCTGGATAAAGTTTGCCTGTGAAGGGCTGGGGTGACGGCTCTGTAGTTAGGCACTTTCAGTGAAAGCATGAGGACCACAGTTGCGACACCAGAATGAACATAAAGACGATGTAACATGGCGACCCACCTGTAATTCCAGCCTCAGAAAGCAGAACAAGCCAGCAACAGTGTCCACATTGAGCAGCTCTTTGACTGGAAGAACCTGCTTTAGTGAAGGAGGTAGAAGAGGTACCGAGGATGGTTCCTGACATCAGCTCAAACCTCCACATGTATAGGGACCCACATGCATGTCCACACACAAGTGTGCCTACACACATGCAAACATACATACATACATGCACAACACACACATGTGAAAATAAAAAATGCAAATGGAGGTGGCTTTATTAACAAATGATAACAATAATCCAAGGAAGGAACAATGCTAGTTTTATATTAAATTTTCCATTAAAGGAATAGGTACTCTCTAACTGATCCTGTAAGAACAACATGACCCCACTAAAAAAACAGACAAAAATATTACCAGAAAAACCACAGATTAACAGTTCTCACAATCATACACAGAAATAATAATCCAAATATTAGCACACAGGAGTCAACAGTAAAACCATATGGGTGGTACGCTCTTGTAACCCCAGAATTCAGAAGATGGAGACAATACCCAATGTTTGGGTCATCCTGGGTTACATGGTATGCTTGAGGCAAACCCAGGCTGAATGCAACGCTTACTCGAGAAAATATCCAACAGAATTTTTAAAGAATAATAGTCCATAACCAAGAGGGCTTATCCCAGAGATGCGAGGCTGATTTAGTATTCAAAAATACATCAAGGAGTTAGGCTACCTGTCAAAACATATTAATAAACGAGGAAGGAATAATATATGTGATTATCTCAACAGCTGCCAAAAACATCATTTGTAAAAATCCACAACACCCATTTCTAACACACACTCAGCAATGCAGGATGAAAGTTTTCTAAGCTAATAAAGAGCAACTACAAATAATAATCAGTAAATGCAAGGATGAGACGGTAAGTGCTTTTCCCTGAGGATAAGAAAAAAGGCAAGGGTATCCACTCCACTGGCTTCTACTCAACACTGTACCGAAGTCCAGACAATGACACACTAAGAAAGAGGGAAACCAGAGGCATTCACACAGAAAGAAGAAATGACTCAACAAGAAGGCTACTAGAAGCAGTAAGTGCCTTTAACAAGGTTTCAGGAATGAATAATCAGAAATTGCAATTAATAAAATAGTAGCACTCCTAATAACATCTTATGGGTTGAATCTGACAACCCAAGTTCAATCCCCAGGACCTACGTAGGGAAGAACTGATTACCCAAAGTAGCCCTCCGACTTCTGCGCATGCTTACCCACAGGCATATGCTAAATGAATAAATAAATAAACATGTTATGTTAACATTTTCAAAAAGAGAACAAGACAAGTTGCAGGGAAGAGAGAATCATTTAATAAACAATGTTGCTGATAACAGTCTGGAATGTCAAATGTATAAGGAGCTGCCAAGAGTTCACAACAAGACAAACACCAGCAAGCAGTTCAAACACTGGAATGGGTGTTTCACCAGAGAAGAATGCAGATGAGAAACAGACTATAAAAAAAAAAAAAAAAAAGGATGCAGCCACCAGCCTTTAGAGAAACTTAAAATGGAAGTGCATGTTCCCAGTGTTTCCATTAGTGTGGTGAGAACTGAAGTCTCCCGGCATGGGTGGGAAGTAGTGGGAAGCACGGGACTCTGTGCACCGCTGAGGACAGCGTACAACGCCGCAGTCGCTCTGGAAAGTGGGCTCTCGGTTCCCTAAGAACACACTCTTTACGCTACCATGCAGAGATGCCATGCTTGCCCTATCTGTTCATCCATGGATAGGTGCTTAAGCTAACTCCCTGATTTGGCTGGTTTGGGGAATGTGGTCAACATGGGCAAACAGTGTCTCCACTGTCTACTGACTCTGACTCCTTTACTTACTTGCCTGAATGTGGCATAACAAGACCACATCTTAGTTTGATTCGTAGGTTTGTTTGTTAGACCATTTTCAAAAAAAAATGGATGTCATCATGTTAAGCAAAATAAGCCAGACTCAGAAAGGCATGGATCACACATTTACTCTCATAGTGGATCTTTAAAGAAAAGAAAGACATGAAAGCAGGAAGGGGGGCTATTAGAGAACAGGAAGGGGGCCCAGGAGAGATGGGGGTTACCTATAAGTAATGTGGATGATATTATAAACAAAGTAGCACATAGACATACATGAAAATGCCATGATAAAACTCACTCTTTTGCACCACCCCCACTCTGAGAAACCATCATTCTACTCTTCACTGTCTATGCCAGAAAAATGGAAACACATGTCCATACACCTTTGTACATGGATTTGTGCAGCGTTCATAACAACGCTGCCATTAAGAACCCAAACCTGCAAACAACCCAAGTATGTCATTGACAGGGTAAATTCAACTAATGGTTGTATAGTCACACAATTCTCAACAATAAGAGACAGACAATGAAATGTGGATATACCTCAGTGTAGATAAATCTCAAAATAATTATGCCAAGTGAAGGCAATGGGGCCAAAAAGTAGATGCTGATCCACTTTGATTTTAAAAAAAACATGCAAACTAATATTCCCAGCTGGTACCCAGCATCTGCGAAGGTGGATGAGAGGCATTAAAGGGGAACCGGGAGGGCATGCTGGGATGGCTCTGCACGGGAAGGACTTGCTGTACAAGCGCGAGGACCTGAGTTTGGATCCCCAGCCTGTAGAGACAGTGTGTGCTTATAACCCCAGCCAGCCCTGGGGTTGGCCAGGTCCAGCTGAAGCAGTGAGGTCCTCGCCCAATCAAACACCCTGTCGCAAAAACGAAGTGGAGAAACAATTGAGAAAGACACCTAGCATCAACCTCTAACCTACACACACACACACACACACACACACACACACACACACACACACTCGCACACATGTGCACACACATACATGAATACATAGGCACACACAAATAAAGAGGTCACAAGGAAACTTTAGAGGTGAGAGCCACATTCATTCTACATGTGATAGACATGATTTCCCTGGCATGTGAATATGAAAAGTTGACAGCTGTGCACCGCACATCTGTGAAGCTTATTACATATCATGTATGCGTCAAGACTATGTATTTTAACTGTGTCAACAGGCGATGGGTAGAGGTTGGGGGGGAGTGAACAGATGAAGAGAAAGGGTACATTCTCCTTCACTCGTGGCCGGGGATTCATTTGTCTCCCTGTTCAGACCACACACATATTTATCGTCTGTCTAAACTCCACCACTCCCAAGGGCCAGATGCTTGATTGCTAATTGCATTGCCATTAGATTGGTCTCCCCTCTGGGACTGTGAGACATTTACGAGTCCAGAGCTTTTCATTTTGTTATCTCGCCATGATCACAGACTCCCATGTTAGCGCATGTGCACGCACGCACACACACACACACACACACACACAGCACTCAATAAGGATTTTCTGGCTAATTGATTTACTGATTCACTAATTGGAAAAGCTGTAAATTTGGTAAGGTGGCATTTCTAAAATCCAAACCAGATTTAGAGAAAGTAGATTTTTACTAAACCGTTTTCAAAAAGTGAGGTGGAAAAGTATAGAATCTTTGCCTTCCACATTTTTTTTCATAATTGCTACCTGTGCTCTTACAGCTCTAAAATTGTCTCTAAAAATAACAAAATAAGTAAATATATCACTGAAAATTTAAAAACAGCTCCCACAGATACATCGGTGACTCTGGCAACATGAGACTGGGTTCTTTCACTGTCTGGGTTTTACCAGAGGCTGGCATCCTACTCCTTTCTCCTCTTAAGCGGTTCTGGAAGATTCAAGCAAAAACCACAGAGGGGAAATGAAACAAGGGATTCATGGGACAGAGCAATCAGAAAAAGAGCCAGCACCAAGCCAAGTTGTCTGCTTAGGCAAAAGTCATGATCCAGCAAATCTCAGCCATTTCTAACTGTATTTATAGCTCTGAAGAGCTTTGGGAAACGTGGGACAGTGGGGTGATGGAATTCTGGCTCTGCGAGGTCCTGGGAGCTCAGTGTTCCCTCCTAGCTTTGATGGAAAAAAAGCCAAGGCTTACAAGAGCTCTTTTGAGACCAGAGCAGACATCTGACCTCACTAAAAACCTTCCTTTCTTCTTTTATTTGACAGGATTTTTTTTTTCTTCCTACTTGGTTCATAACAAAGACAACTGTTCGGTGATACCACTCAGTGTCAGAGCTCTCACCTAGCATACACAAAGCTCTGAGTTCCGTCTCCAGTGCTAAGGAGGAAAAACAGTGTTTATCAATAGTATGTATCGCGCTCAAGACACCAGTTAAGCCATTTCATTTGCATAAGCACACTAAAGGCAATCCATTCTCTAATGATGTCATAGAGGCTTTAGGCAAATTAAAGATTTACCCAAGGTTCACACAGCCAGTCCAGTGATAGGTGCAGGATCTGAACTTTGGTTTGCCTGTCTCCAAGACCCCTGGTTCTCAATCTCTAAGCTACAGCCAGCAAGATGGCTCAGCAGGTAATAGCACCTGCCACCAAGCCGGATGACCTGAGTTCAATCCCGGGCAGCCGCAAGGTGGAAGAAGAGCATCAGCCTCTAAGCTGCTGTAGGGCTCAGAGCTGTGATTAAATGTGGTAGAGTACAAACGGAAACTTCAAGAGAATGGCTGCTTATCAGACCTCTGGTTGGAGCCCAGCTCGCTACAGGAGTCACAAGTATGAATTGCCCTTAGGTTGAAAAATGAACGTAATATGCTTCTTTGTCTAAACCAAATACGAATCCAAGGTCAAACCCCACTCTACACAGAGGACAGGGCTTTCCCTGAGGTGTCCTTTATTAGTCTCTCTTTCCTCTTTCTCTGGTCCCATAAAGCTCAAAGGCTGGCTCCCCCACAGCACCCCACCCCAGGGTCTAATGACTCACTTGAGGAGAGCCGAGGGGAAGAGTTGTAGCCACCAGTGTCTGGCTCCTTCCTGGCTGTGCCAACACTTTTTTTTTTTCCTTCCAGGACTTGCAAGATCTGACCACCTAAGGAGAAAGCTGTCTCTCCTTCCCCAACAGCAAATACAAACAAACTTAAAGGACACAAAGACCTGTTAAAGCAGCCGAGCTAGAGAGGAATAAGGACATCTCAGCCTTTTCTGCTGAGCTCCAACTGGGAAGCCAAGGCACAACTCATCCCGCAACAGCCCGTTCTGCCAGAGCCGGTTCTACTGAATCGCTGTGCTGAACTTGCATTTCTCAGGCAGTTCTCGCCCTTCCCGGTGCCAGGCTGTTTGTCTACAGGCTCGAACAGAAATACTTGGCCAGATGACACGCTGGGACAGAGGACCCAGCCTCCCTGTGAGGTCATAGTCCTTTGTGCTAACAGGTGCAATATTAAAAGACAGATGTGGGTGAGAGAGAAGAAGTAAGGAAATGTCTTCCCTAGCCAGCTACCTAGATCATCCCACACTACCCAGGCTAGGATGGGTGTTGGCGAGAGACAGGCACTGTTTATTTACACGCACATGTTAACACGTTTGTTGACATGTTTATTAAGCCTCCACCGCATCTAAGACAAAGTGCAAAACTCAAGTATTTCCTTCCAATTCATCTCACGGCCAAGAAGTGTTAATATTATTATTTCGATTTTACACATAAAAAGTCTTACCAAAATTAAAGGTCTTTCCCAGAACCTTGGAGGCAGCAAAATAATAGAAATGAAGATTTGAATCCAAAGCAACCTGATTTCAACAATGACAGTGGCTCTTGTGGCACTTTTACAACCCAAACTGAAAAGGTGGCTACCAACTTCTGATAAATGAAGTTGAAGGCATGACAACATGGACTTGAATGAGCAATTTGCCTCTGTCAAAAGAAAGTGCTTTGCAAAACTAAAGAGCCAGCTAGGGAGATGATCCAGTGAGTAACTTGCTCAGCAAGCCTGAGTACTTGAGTTCAAATCCCCAGTACCCGCATTAAAACTCGGCATGGCTGTGCATGCCTGCAGCCCCAGCATTGGGAGAGAAGGACAAGCAAGTCCCAGGAGCTCACACGTCAGCCAGCCTAGCCTAAACAGTAAGCTTCAAGATCAGTGAGGGATCTTGTCTAAAGACAGCAAGGCAGAGAGTGATAGAGGAAGACACCAAAATCCTGCTCTGCCTCTGCATGCATGCAACACACGAGCACACACACACACACACACACACACACACACACACACACACTGGGGTGAAGGTGTGAATCTCATTTTCCCTGAAATTTTAGTTTGTCTTCATCCCCAAGAATTCATAGACCTTTCTTCAATTGCTGTCGGATCGCATGGGATGGGAAGCAAAAGACTCATGGCTGTGGTTTCTTGAAGGGCTTGACTCAAACCGTCACCACTGCCTCCACGCTAGAAAACAACGTGAATATTTACGAAAACAATAGCACATTTCACTATTATTTAATAATCCCTGCGTGATGGATCCTGTTCCAGGTAATCTATAAACGCATAAGCCATCTAAACCGTCTAAACAGCGGGTCAGCGTTAAACGTGTGCTCCTGAAGGTTGAAGGATCAGGTTGGGGGGAGGCTCGGGGAGACAGGTGCTGCCTAGCAGCATTTGCCAACACCCTTGGTGTAAATATTGCCACCGTGGGGCAGTGGCAAGCTACCACTGAGACACCACAGGCCTCAGAGGTGAAGGAGTCCCACATCACCTGACCTTGTGAAAATGACACGCCGCGTCACGAGGAGGGAAGTGCCTCGTGCTTCGCTGTCACCACGCAGAAGAAAAAGACACAACTAGGCCCAGGAGCAGAGAGTAAACAGGAGGCGACGCATTAGGAATTGATGAGTCTGTAGTATTTATTGCCTTTCATTTTAATTGCAAGTTTATAAAATTTAATTTTTAATGATGGCCATCTTCGACAGCCAGCTCTCAGATTTTCTGACGATCAGTTGGCTCTGACAAACTGTCTGATTTCAGCACATAATGGGTCGGCCTTGGTGCCACTTAAAGGAGGAAAGTGATGCATGGAGCGGGGTCTTAACACGGCCAGCAAACGGAGAAGGCAGAACTAAATACAGTTCTAGAATCTGTTCTCACCCACCTGTCTATGGCTTCCTTCCAAGGCTTTACCTTTCTGACCCAAGAGGCCATGAGTTTCCTTTTGGGCTTGATGGGAGAGTCAACTGTAGGATCCGGGGCTGAACGTGGTTTCTTCCCCAGACCTTGGGAGCTGAAATATCTTTCAGTACCTTCAGCTAATTGGTTCCCAGGCCTTCACCTGGCCTGGCTGCCGGCCCAGCATGCCTTGCCCTTTGGGTCCTACTGCGCCTGCGTCCAACCACACATCCATTATGGAAAGGAGGGTCCCTTAATGTAGCGCAAATTATAGCTGGAACACGGGCAAATTGCCGGCTTTTACTAGCACATAAACTGAGCGGAACCTCAGAGATAGATCCGCATTACCCTAAACGGCATCCATAATTCATACCTGCCGCAGAAACGCTTCCCTCTCCTAGGGCTAGAGCCGATCTATTATTGATGGACCCCTCGGAAGGCCATGACCGTTTCTCAAGCCCCCGCCATCTGCCGGCGGGGTCCATTCCTCAGGCGGCGGCCACGCATTTATTCATCAGAATCAACCCCCAATTAGTCTCCTAGCAGGACCCGCGGGAGGGGGGAGAGGATTTATTTGAGGAATCAAAGTGAGTCCCACCCCTGTGACGCTGATCAATACACACAGAACCAGCCAGCCGCAGGCTTCACCGCCTTGGGGAGTCACAGGATCAAAACTAAAAGCTGCATCCATCGCTCCTGCAGAGGGCTGGGTGGCCGCAGCCCCTGCCCTACTGTGCGGTCGCTGCCTCTCCCTGCAGAGAGGAGGGGCGCCCTTTCAAGGCAAAACGGTGAAAATAACAACAGCAATAAAAGCAACAGCACCAGAAAGGGGGGAGGGAAAGGAGGGGGAGGAGTGCTGCACTGATTATGATCTAGGCCTTTCAAGAAAGCCTTACCCCTGTGAGGTAGGTTTTGATCATTCTCTCCGCTTTATGCATGGGAAAACTGAACAGCGTGCCTTGGGTCACTCAACTCGGTAGTTGGCAGTGGCGAGGTTCGAAGGCCGGAAGTCCAGTCTAAACCACTACTCTAGGCTGCCATCTAGAGGAGGAAGGGCGAGAGAGCGCAAGCTATGTCCCCCTCAATGGCAATTGCCCGATTAAGTTCAAGTGACTGTTCATCTATTGGCAGTCAGTCCTGGGCTGACAAAAACCCTCAGCCGCTGCCTAAGTAGGGAAGAAATGCTTTTTAATGTCACTGCTGTTTTCTTTCGTGTTTTGTTGCTTTATTGGATGATTGACTAGTTTCTAAATGACTCCGTGAGTTAAAGAGCATTAATAAACATGATTAGACAGACTATATGAGTTCGTGTCGTGCTCTGTCTGATTTTTGTTGACAGGTCTCACTATGTAGCCCCAAGGCTGGCCTCACCCTGTGATGCTCCTGCCTCAGACTCCCATGTCCTGGGACTACAGGTGTGTGCCGCCATGTCTGGCTGGTAGGCCGCATCCATCTTGAGTATTGCTCTGGAACGGGGAGCAGGTCAGGAAAGGGGGAGGTTGGTGTTTAAAAGGCTGGGCTGAACTGGATGGAGAGAAGGCCATCCGGGGTCTGGAGCTGAATAGAAGCATTCGTCAGAAGGGCACATGTATTAAACAGCTTCCTGGGTGTCAGGGTCTGTGCCCTGGCTGGGGATGCAGAGATAAATAAGAGGATTCTGCTGCCCCCAGCTAACTGTAACACATGGCAGAGTAACAGGGCTGGATAGATGACAAGGTCCCCGTCAGTCACTCCTCATCCTCATGACTCAGGGAAGACGTTAGAGCATGCTTTGGGCTGGTGGAACTCTGCACACAAGCCCCACAGCCTCTGCAGGGATCTTACCCTGCTAGGTCACTCCCTAAGTGTCCCTGGTTATCTCCCCCACTTCACATCTTTAGATTTAATCCCTCAGATTAACTGGTGTTACCCCCAGAACACCGCAGAGCTTAAAAGCCTCCCCACTCGACCATCAAACTTCCCTGCCCCTGTATTCTTCATCCTTGTTCATGTCTTATCTTTGCCCTAAAGCCACAGAGATGGTCCAGATGGTTGAGGTCCACAATGAACCCAAGGCGGAAGCCAGAAGGTTGTGTGTGAATAGAAACCACGATGGCACATAAAGCTGAGAATGGGAAAGTAGACAGAGAAGGATATGGAGCCAGGAAGAGCTCCGATTTAACGAAGGGAAGCATCAACTGAAAAGCACAAATAAGTGATGAGGTGATGAGGTGGCCTAGCACAGGCAGGCCACAGTGAACACCCCAAAAGTGGAGCAGAGTCTGAGAGAACTGTGACCGAAGCAGAGCTCAGTGGGCCCCGAATGCTGGTTATTTGTTGAGTGACTTTGGGCAAGTCTCCTGATCTCTCTGAGACTTGGTGAGCTCACTACAGTTGCAGAGGGGGTAATCCTTCCTTCTTTCCTTGCGGGACTCCAAAGGCTGCAAGGAAATCGAGGAATTAATTAAACAGGCACCACATATAAAGCAGTCAGCAGACAGGGTTACTGTCCTTTGAGTACAAATGCCTAAGGCAAAAAATATAGGTGCTTCTGAAAAATAATATGTCATGTCTGGGGCCAGCTGTAGGGTGGGCATACATGTTCCCTGGGAGGAAGGCTGAGCTAGCTTTCACAGCTAGGGTTCACAGTGGGGAAGACCTTGACCCACCCAGGGAGGAGACCACTACGTTGAGGTGACTTTATAATCCAGCTCTCAGGAGGAGGTCCTGGGACTGCTGTAAGTCACTTAATGCCTGCTCGCTGTTCTTCAGTACTTTCGCTCTAGCTGTGATGGTTAATTATATAGCCAGCCTTCAGAGGAACTCACCTCACCTAGATTCTTAGGAGTCCAGTGGCAGAGACTATGGATCCTCCAGTGTCTTCTTGTCCTTCTCCTTTAGAAAGAGCCTCCATGTTTCGGTGGCTACATGAGTACTAAAAGTGTATACTTCCGATTCCCTTGCTACTAAGTCTCACTGTGTACCTGATATCTTCTAATCAAAAGATGTAAGCAGCGTGTTATGCGCGAATTTAGAGAAAGCTGGTGCCTTCCTTGATCCATCTTCCCTTCTATGGGATGTAGATGGCTGGTGTGATGGCTCGGTTTGAGCTGCCAGCTTAAATCATGAGCCACATTGAAACTATCAAGTCTTTTGTCTCACCGAACTGCTCCCATGACCCTGAAATCTGTCTCAGGACCTGGAGAAGAGAGAGTGAGCTGAGGGAAAAGGGTGTCATGACTGCCCACCTCACCAGAGGTGGACTTGAGCTCTAAGTCTGGCCTTTCCCAGCTAGACAAACTCAGGTAAGTCACTTAAGCCCCGATCACCTCCCTGCCGACCATAACATGTGGCTACAATCAGTTTCCTCCAGGTTAGGATATGCACTGAATGATGTAATGCATATAGTGCTTGATCACTCTCTCTCACTCTCTCCCTCCCTTCCACCTTCGCCCCAGAGCATCTAAGACAACTCACTAAACATTAAGAGGGAAGACCTGTGACCTACCCATCTCTCACAGGTCCCACGTGGTCTTCCTGGTAGCTTATCACAATGGGGATTCAACTTCAACATGAATTTTGGTGGGGACATTCAGTAGCCTACAGAAAATATCTGGGAAGGCCAGCAGGATTCTAATTCTGACCAGTGTCCTTGTTCTCTCTCACTGGCGATAGCCTCTAAGTGGTCCTCCTGTCAGAATTAGGAGATGGGACTGTTGGTACCTGGTGTATAGTGACCACATACATGACAGCCACCCAAGCCACCCAAGCCACCCAAGCCACCCAAGAAACTCTGCATTATCCTCACTATTCATGACTCTCCTATCCTTTTATAGCCCAGCCTTCCAGGCCTTACTCCATTTCTCCACCATGCCATGATTTTTCTACTCTTATTTTCATTTGTTTGTTTGTTTGTTTGTTTTTGGTCACTTCACTGGTGTGTCCTAGAATATACATGCTTCTAGCTATTGGTTTGGCTTATGTAATATGCCAATTTAGCCTCATTCGTCTCTTCTTCCTCAAAGTCTTTTGGCTTTGTGTCTGATCCAGAGCCCAGCATTTACCCAAAGCAAGGCCTCTAGCACTAACACATTTTCTGTTTGCATGGCTGCCTTTCCCTGACAACACACTGAGCTCCATGGCAACAGAACTGGCTTGTCTTCCTTTGTACCTACCTGTCCTTGTACTTGGAATTGTATTGTCCTCGTATTTGGAACACGTCAAATATTCAATGGACATTTGTTGAATGACTAAATGAATGGACTGTAAGACTAAGAAATAAGTGCTAGTCTGACAACTCCTGTGGGCAAGCCAGTATAATATAGAAAATTAGTGAGCTCAGAGACGATGCCCAAAGCAAATTCTCTCAGAATCCCAATGGCCTGCTGTGTCATGGAGCCAATCCCAACAGAAGGATGGGCAGACACTAATACACTTATCTCCCTTCCTGCTTCAAAGGAGGAGACGAGCCTCTGCACAAGCCGGCTTCTCCAGCTCTCCTCTAAACCACACCCCTTCATTTGCTCAAATGCTTTTTTTTATGTGAAAAGATGTCTGCTCACCTTCACACTCCCCCTCCCATGAAAATGTAACAACAGCCAAAGACTCCCCAGTAAGAAAGAAAGAAAGAAAGAAAGAAAGAAAGAAAGAAAGAAAGAAAGAAAGAAAGAAAGAGGGAAAGTGTGGTCCTCCCTGCTAGCAATAGGCCATGTCTTCATTTCTCTTCACATGAACTATCTCAAGGGTGATCTGTACACAGAAACCCTGCTTCCACACAGAATCTCCAGGGGGTGCCATCCACATTAACTCTGAGAAGAGCAACCTCTACTGAGCACAGCTATGGGCATGGAAGCCCAGAATGTCCATGCCCACCCACTGCTTGCTAGGGCCCACATCACACTCATACTGGGAGTAGAAGGCATCATGCTTGCCAAGGTAAATGATACTTCGCTTGGATGCTGTCAGGGCTGACCTTCCCCTGACTCCCACAAATCTGTTCCTTTCTTGTTTCCCATCACCCTCTCTCCCTCCCTCCCTCTCCTCCCCTCCCCCCTTTAGTTCTTCATTTCTTGATGCTCACCTGAATTCTTACTACTTGTAGCTTCTTCATCTTATTCTTTCACCCTTAGCCAGGGTGCAGTGAAACCACCAAACCTCAACCACTCTGTGGGTAGAAAGCAAATTTTATTTGGGGAAACAAACTGCTGGCCTGCGTCACGGGAATGGAGAGCAGTAACTGGGTGGGGATGCAAGCAGATTTTATGTGCTAGCCAGCAGGGTGGGGGTCTTTGAGGTGATGCAGGCTGTTTGCATCAGTGGGGAACTAGACTCTTGCCTACGGTAGTCGACCATTGAGGGCAGATGAGGGAGGCAGTGGTCTTCCTGGAAAACAGAAACCCTCCTTTCAGAATCCCTTAGAAATACTCAGCTTAGGCTTCTGTTTACCCAACAACAATCCTGTGTACCTAGTGAAACTCCTTCTGTTTAGGACCTCTCATCACCAGCACTGCCATTTTGGGGACTCACTTTGGGCCTAACAGACATCATCTGCCTGCTTTAATCAGATAGCTTACTAGAGCTCATCAAACCACTCCCATTTTGAACTTTCTTAAAGTTTCTAAAGTGTCTAAATGGTTCTTATGTGTGGTTGATAGCACCTGCGAGTACAGGGAATTTATGCTATGAGAGCTAATCAATAGTCAAAAAAACAGAGACTGAGGCAAACAAGGTGGCTCAGCAAGTAAAGCCACTCACCACCCACAGTGCAAGTCTGACAACCTGAATTTAGTCTCTGGAACCCCCATAAAGGTAGAAAGAAAGAGAGAACCAGCTCCACAAAGTTGTCCCCTTACCTCAAAACACAGGCTGTATCATGTGCCTCTACACTTCACATACACACAATAATAAATAACAAATAAATAATGTAAAGATAGGGACTTGTTTGTCTCATAGGTGATCTATCCAAAAATGGTGAGAATCCTCTGTGGGGTTCCCAGGGAGGAAAAAAAACAGAAATGTGGCTGCAAAAAAGATGGAGCCAGCATCCTGAGCAGAGTTGTTTTCTAAAGGCAAGAGACCAAGAGTCCTATTTCCAAAGCCCCATCTGAAGTGAGTCTTACCCTCTGAGTTCCTACTTTCTCCTTGATCACCTCTGAATTAGCTTGGTTTATTATTATTATTATTATTATTATTATTATTATTATTATTATTATTTGCTTGCTTGTCTTTTTGTCTGTCCCATGTACCCAGGCCTCTTTAAATTCATGAAGTAATCAAGGATGACCTTGAACTTCTGACCCTCACCACCTCCAGAGCATTAGGATTATAATTTGTACCACCAAGCCCAGCCATACAGGGCTGGGGTTGGGGCCCAGCATGCTAGTACTCTAGCACCCAGGGTTCACCCCCCAGCCTTGAGCCTGCGTTTTCGTTTCTTTGTTTGTTTTCCCCCTTAACTCAATCTCATTGTTAAACTATTTAGAACACTGTACTTCAAAGCTCCCCTGACCCATGGCCTCCAGGCCAAAGTCCAAAATGTGAAAGATTGTTATGAGAGCTGGGTCTTAGTGAATCCTATAAATATCTTGAGACACCCCCCCCCCAAACAATTTCCCCAGTACTTTTTGACGGCTAGACAGCTCATAAAGAGTGGCAACTGCAGAGGGATGGGTGACTGCCATCTTGGCTGTATCTGCCCGAGTCTGCCCAAGAGGCCAGCACCCTATCATTCCCCAATAAATCAGGGGGTCATTTTTCACTGAACTGAAGCTCAATACGACCATCGTTTTCTCCCCTAACCAGCCCCAAGATTGCTCTGTGCTCTTTATTACCTTTCAATGACTTAAGCCCCTGAACTGAATAACTTCATCAAGGTGTCAACCTAAACAGATTTTCCCCATAATGGCCCAACTCTCACAGGTTCTTAATGAAAAATATTGATTTCCAAGGATTAGTTGCAGATTTATGTGTTGGGATGTTGATCTCTCTGTCACCTGACACCTTATCAGTGGATGAAAGGACCTAGTTTTCCTTCGTGGTTTTAAAAAAGCAATCACTGGCTATGTCAAGGGGGCAGTTTAGGGCCAGAAAAACAAATAAAAGCCTGTGTCCATATCCCCTGGAATACTTGACAGAGAGTGGAGGAGGTAGACGGCTACCATGGCACCAAGACACCTGCCTGCCTTTTCTCATTAGCATCCTCCCTGGATGGGATGACAGGAGACCCGAGGTAGAGAAACTCAAAAAGTAAACAGGTCAGGCATCCACCCCTCTCCGTGTGGCTGATCTCTGAGACACAACAGGGGAAAAACAAACTAAGTACACACGGTCTGGGCTGGCAGACGCCGGCTGGAAGGAATTCTGCTGCTGCTGTCTCCAAGTGGCATTCGATCAACACCAGCTGGGGTCTGCCCTGCCAGCTCTCGGTTAAATGCAGTTCTCACGGGATGAAATTGAGGCTCTGGCACCTAAAGCCTCAGCAGGCTACACAGCAGACTCTTTTCTATCACCCAGGGGTGGCGAGAATAAGATTCATTCTCTGACTCTTTGATAGATATTGATTGAAAGCCTTTCAGATGCCAGGCCCTGTGTGACCCAAATGTGGACACCACAATCAACAAAGCTCTCCATCATGGTGGTGAAACCAGACTCAAATCAGATAGCCCAATAATTATCAACTAATTATTAATTATTGCATTTATTAAATAATTGTTTGATTGGAATAGTATTTACCTGATTAACAGAAAAAAATGTAGACTTGTGACTGCAAATAGATAAGAAGATGGAGGATGGAGACACAGAACTGATGCAGCATGGAGTGGCAGCACCAACCTGTGAGAGAACTCCGGGAGCCTTCTCTGGCAAAGCAAAGGTCAGAGTAACACCTGAGAGTGAGAAGTGTTTCACTGGAGAAGCACGGACAGTGGTTGGGCTCACTGGAGAAGTACTAAGTAGAAGGCACAAAGGAGCAATGAAGTTAGTCTGTGCAAGCGTCCTGTTCTGGAGCAAGCCTGGTACAATGCAGAGAGCGGAGATTGTGGGCCTGGCAACCAGATACAGAGACGTGTAACTCAAAGCCTTCAGGTCACAGAAAGCCCAGGGGAGTTGCGAATAGAGCCTGACACAAAACCGCGAGCTTCCTTAAGACATTATGAGTCTTCTGTGAGTTTTTCACAACTTGATTGTGTGGTTCTTGCCCGAGCTTTGCAGGTGACAATGTTGTGTTGTAGTATCACACAAAATAAATGTATGCATGCTCTCCTAATCTGAAAGTCATGGGTTGTACCCCTGTGTGGCCTAAGACAATTCTCATTCACCGTGGTCCAGAGAAGCAAAAAGGCTGGAAAGCCCTCACTAGAGGCTCTGGAAAGACAGACAAGGCCATACTGTGGCTTTCGTTCACTATTCCAAGAGAACTAGGGAGCCATTGAAAGATTGTCACGTCTGCAGTTGGTGAAGAATACTTTGGCTACACAAGGGAGAGTGTGTTGCGACAGCTTTGAAATAAACACAGGAGTGGCTGAAGAGGAAATATCAAAGCCCCAGGCAAGAGAGAAAGCAATGACTGCTGGCAGCAGAGAGAAGGAAACCAGTCAAAGACTACTGAGCAAAAAGCAACAGGAATTGCTACCGAGCCGCTCCTGAGTCCAAGAAAATGTAAAGTTGGTGACACGGGTGACTGCCAGACTTCTCAGCTGAGAAGGGAAGGCTCTTCACCTTTAAGCCCTGAAAACCACGTCATCTCTGTCACAATGACTTGAGGCTGCTAGAAAACACAAGCAGCCACAGACAGCATAGAAGCAAACAGTTGTGGCTGCGTTCCAATGAAGCTTTATTTTAAAAGCAAGTGGTAAACGGAATTCAGGCCCCCAACCAGTGTCTGCTAGGCCCTGCCTAGAGGCCATTCCAAGCTTTCCTTCCCTCATTCCACCCATTCACACACTCAGTTCAAACCCTGCCACTTTCAAACACACTGGGCTTTGTTATTTCACATTTCATGATGGCTTCTCACCCTTTGTCTGTCACACATCTCTGGTGTGGGTCTGGGGGCCGATTCCTCAGGAATGGAGCAGTGCCTTTCTCAGGAGAGTGAGCTCATGAGCGCTCAGGATGGACATCTTATAAAGAAGATGCCCTCACGTTTTATGAGTTGCTGCTCCCCCATCCATTTTCCATCATGAACTTGAAGCCCTTTGCAGATGCAACCACCTGCCTGATCTTGGATTTCCCAGACTCTGACGCTGTGACCCAAACCAATCCTCTGTTCTTAGGTATCCTAAGAAGTTTGCTAAGACCACTCTGGTTAAAGAAACTTTTATGGAAAGATTCTGGATAGAAACCATCTTTACAACTAGACCTGTCTCCACTTGTGATTCGTTACTTTGTGTCTCTGCTTCAGATTCAAATCCTGGGCAGAGAACATCAGAGTAGCCCAGGATCTCTCCTTGTCTAAGATAGGGGGAGAGTCTCTAATTACTATCCCATGAACTTGTATCAAATGGGAGAGAGATTATTCTTCAAGAAAAAAACTGGGAGTTAGAAATAAACTCACTCAGAAGTGATCAAATGATTCCCAGGAAGGAGCCAAGAAAATGCAGAAAAGAGATGATAGTCCTTTAACAAATGGTGTGCGAACAGTTGGATATCCCTCACCTCACACCACCCACCAAGATTAACTCAAGATGGATCATAAGCCCAAATATAACAGCTAAAGCTATAAAAGTTCTAGGCGATACTTTTGTGAGCTTGGACTAGGAAAACATTTCTTCGAAATGACACTAAAAGGACAATCCATGAAAGAAAAATAACGACAAATTGAACTTCATCAGAACTTAAAGCTTCTGCTCTTCAAAAAGATCTAAGAACTTGCAAAGGCAAGAAGAAAACATTTGCCAAGGTCTCTGTCTTCCCAGCCTTCCCCCCACTCACACCCTCCACCCTTCCCGTTTCCAACCAGGCCTCTTTACTTCTATTCTATTCTGTAACGGCTCCTCCTTCTCCTTCACCCATTATACTTCTCTGGTTGGATCTCAAGGGCACGTTTATCAGGGATGGATTGTTAATGCCTTTCTTGGGAGAGTGAGTTCTTTCTCTGGACTCTTTAACCAGAATGGATTCTTACAAAGCCAAAGCTGCCACCTCCACCCACAGGATACAATGGACTTGTCTTGAGCATAACGAACGAATTTGATTTTTTTTATTTATGTTTTCATTTAAAAAAATTTTTTATCTAGTGCTGGGATTTGACTTCTAGGTATGTGTTCTACCACTGAGCTTTATTTACCTCCAGCCCTGTAAATTTTTCTTGACTAAAATGCTCAAATACACAGTTCACTAAAATTATACACCAGTGATTAATGAATGTATGAGAACGTGCCCATCCTATTAGCTATTATGGGACTGCCACAACGAGGTGCCTCCACATGTGAGAGTGGACAAATGCACTAACAAGGTTAGTTAGAGTGTGAGGTAACCGGTTCCACCACAGTCTGATGCTGGGATCTCAAATGAAGGATGCCTACTTGGCAAACATTTTGGCAGCTTCCTAAGTTACTTACCACACAGCCCAGCAATTCTGCTCACAAGTATCTACTCAAGAAAAATGTAACTAAGCATCAGTAGGAAGACATTTTTGCAGTTGCTCACAGAGACTTATTTATTACAGCCCCCAAATTGGGCAATTTTAGTTCAAAATGACAAAATGCAGTGTATGCACAGAGCAGTAAGAAGGCTCAAACTGACTGTGCTTAGATCACAGATAAATCTAGAAAAATGTGCTAAGTGAAAAAAGCCACATATGTGACTAAGGAGTATATGATTCTGTTTGCTTGGGGATCCTACAAAAGGAAATTGAGGAGATTGAAAAAGGTAGAGAATGCCGTGGTGGGCTACAGCCCAAAACAAGACTGGCTGTCAATGGGAAGGAGAAAACTACAGGTTGTACCAGGAGTCTTCCAACTGGAGGATGCTGATAACTGTGACATTGTATGAGTTTTCTAAATCTCATGAACCAACACATATACCATGGTGAGTTTGCTGTATGTAAATTATGCTTCATTAAAGCTGTCAAAAAGATGACAAGAAGGAGGAGGAGGGGAAGTAGGAAAAGAGAGGAAGAGGAAAGAAGGATGAGGATGGAAAGAAGAAATTAGAAGGGAAAAGAAGAGAGAAGGAAGATGGAGATATGGAGGTAGAAAAGGAAGGAGATAAGGTAAAAGAAAGGAAGAAGAGAGAAAAGGAGAGAGAGGGAAGAAAAGAGAGAGAGAGAGCTTCAGTGGGATAAAAATAAACACTCAGACATCCCCTTTTTAGAAATTTAAGAATGCCCTCCCCCATTGGGAAAACAAGAAACAGTGACTTGCCAGTGTCACACACCTAGTAAAAGTCAGAAATCAGACCCAATCTTCAATGACTTGATTTCAAGTCATTGAAACCAAACCCAGGCTCTTCACTGCTCCGCAAACCATCTTTCAACAACACACATCCATCAGCTTCACCGTCCAGGGAATGATCACAACGGACCTTTGCTTGTTGCTAAGTGACCAGAATCCTCACCCATCTGATGTGTGAGCCAAAGGCCAGGTGAGGCTGCTGCCCTCAGATGGCACATTGTGGGTTTGGCTATCGCTCTTCAAAAGCTCCAGCCTTGGTGTGTCCAGACCAGCTTAATGCTCTCCACATATTGCTCATCTGGCAGAGAATTACTGCCCTGCTCTACAAGTTCCCACAGATGGCTTTATTTTCCATTGCTATTAAATTGGTTTTGAACAAGACATAATTCTTCAAGTGCCTGGTGCACTCTCTGGGTTTGCTCAAGCAAGATTCCATAAAAATGTAAATAATCGGAACACTTCTGGGATTATTTATCACAACTGACTCGCGGCTGTAAATTTATGTATTAATTTCAGCTATAAGCTTCAGTGGGGAGAAGATGAACAGTTGAAAATAGACTCTCCCACCTCGCATCCGCTCTAGATCCCCATTTTGCCTCTGCTCCCAGGGAACAGACTGTGGCATAGACCACAGATCTGAGTCTAAAAGACATTGAAATGGGATCAAAAAGCAATCGGGTGGCAAGTGTGGGGAAGCAAGCCATAAGCTCATCTCTTACTGCTCCCCACTTACTGCCAGAGCCTTAGACACACCAGCTTTCTTTCCATTCCCCTGTCAGCCTGCTGTGGAATCTTTACACACGTCTCCTTAGTCTATCACGTTTTCTTCTCCCTTTTACTTGGTTCACCCTTCTTTATCCTTCAGCTCTCAGCCCACCTGTCTCTCCAAGAGCCCAACACAGAGTTGAGGATGGACGAATCTGTGTTGCATGGTGGAGTAGGTGTCTCTGTTTATACCAGGGGACCATAACCAGACTCTTGAGGGCCCTCCTTCCTCACCCTCGGCTCTTTGGCTGTACTCTGCACACAAGCTGGGAGTGGTTTTCATTCATTCAACATCTATGTGATGATGGGTAGGAGACCTGGCCTCCAGTTGGCCTGTGTATGCCAAGAGGTGAGAGTACCTAAGAATCTCCATTTTTCTTGGTGGACAGTCCTTAACCAATCAGCAGCAGGCACAGGCTTATGCATACTCCAGCTCCTATAGGAACCAACCCGTACTGCCCTGAGCTCTCACATAACATGGCGCCTCATAGCCCTGAACTGAACTGAGCCACACTCTTTTTGATGCCCCTCCTTTTTCTCCTCCCAGTGTTTCCAAGGGCCCCTCCTAATAAATCATATTTATGCAAATCCTTGTCTTAGAGTCTGCTTTCAGGGAGGCCAGTCTGAAACACAGAGCCTTCTGCTGAAAAAAGGTTCTCACTGTGCTGGGATTGATACCATAAATTTCAGTGCATGAAGGCACTCTCACCAGACAGGCCATTTTCTGGTTCAGAAGAGTGAGACTGTAACTAGGAGGCAAAGGTTGTGCCTGTGCACTGAACCTTGCTACACTTCAATCTTTGCTTTTGATGACCTTGAGCCCTACTGCAAAAAAATGTTACAAGTCTGATCCCCTGGCATTCTAGCCACACTAGACGTGGAAGTCTAGTGGCTGAGAATAAGCCAAGATCTTCTCCAGTTGCCCATCTAAAAGAGTTCGGCTTTAGCCCAGGACGGGATGAAGCCAGGCTTCTGTGTAGACAGGGGAATGTCAGCTGCCCATAGGATCTTGGGGATAGGCTGCAAGCTGGGGAGGTCTGTGAGCCTCTGAGGGATGTCTTTAGCCTTTGGGGAGGAAACTCTCAATTAACAAGGGGATGTGGCAGTGCTCTCTGGGGCTGATACTCCAAACATGGACCATTCATGGAGATAACCTAGAACCCCTGCACAGATATAGCCCATGGCAGCTCAGGGTCCACGTGGGTTCCCTAGTAATGTGAACAGGGACTGTCTCTGACATAAACTGATTGGCCTGCTCTTTGATCACCTCCCCCTAGGGGGTGCAGCCTTGCCAGACCACAGAGGAAGACAATGCAGCCAGTCCTGATGAGACCTGATAGACTAGGGCTAGAGGGAAGGGGAAGAGGACCTCCCCTATCATTGGACTGGGGGAGGAGCTTGGAAGGAGAAGAGGGAGGAAGGGTGGGATTGGGAGGGGAAGAGGGAGGGAGCTACAGGTGGGATACAAAGAAAATAAACTGTAATTAATAAAATATTATAATAAAACAACAAGGGGATGTGGAGATGGCTCAATGGGTAAAGTGCTTGCATCATAAGCACTTTAGGTAAAACCAGCTATGTGGTGTATACCTGTAACCTACTCCCCACCCCCACCTTCACCCCTACTCCCCACCCCCACCTTCACCCCTGCTCCCCACCCCCACCTTCACCCCTACTCCCCCACCCCCACTGTGGAGGGACACAGAGACAGGAGGTTCCTGAGGCCTTACTAGCCAGCCAATCTGGCCAAAACACTGAGCCCCAGGCTCAGTAAAAGACTGTGTCTCAAAAAGTAAGTCAGCCTCTGGTTTTTACACAGAAACGAATGGGGGAGCAAGTGAGTGTGTGTGAGCACACAGACACACAGACACACAGACACACACACACACACACAGACACACACACACGCGCGCACACACACAGTGTATATTTACTGAAGGTTTCTTTTTCTTTGCAGGACCAGGGACTGAGCCTAGAGCCTCGTGCATACTAGCCAATGACTCCACCACTAAGCCCTGTCCGTAGACTGACCCTCTTCACTTTTTATTTTGACACGTGGTCTCACTGATTGGACTGGTTTCGGTTTAACTCTCTAACCCATGCGGGCCTCAGATTCATGAACCTCCTGCCTCACCTTCAAAGCTGCTGGGAACACAGGCTGGTGATACCAGGCCCAGCCTCTTAGGGTATTTTTTATAAAGAGAGGGAAGGCAATGTTGGAGGGAGCAAGGGGAGTTTGGGGGTGATACAGTTAGCAGGAAGGTTTCTGTGTGGTTTGCAGCTGAAAAGCCTCTGAGGGCTCATTTTGAAACACTTTGCCCCTAGCATGTGCATTATTTTGAGAACTGTGGAGGTGAGGCCTGGCTGATGGAAGTGCATTCCTAGGGGTAAATCTTGGAAGATTATGGCCCCCTTCTGATTCTGGAATCTGTTTCCTGCTTTCTGGTCCATGGCACATAAGAAGCCTCAGGCAAATGTCCCTAGCACCATAAGCTCAGCCATAGTGACTGAAGTACCAGAAACTCTGGGCCAAAATAAACTTTTCCTCCCTTAGGTTGGCACTGGCGTTTTGTCACAGCTATGGAAAATTTGGCAAATAGAGCTTCTCTGAAGAGGCAGCTTTCGATCTGGATCAGCATTTAGAAAGCAGTAAGTATCAACAACATCAGAAAGCTTCCAAACTCAGCTAGGCAGTAGTAGCACATGCCTCAGAGAGACAGAGGCAGGTGGAGCTCTGTGAGTTTGAGGCCAGCCTGGTCTACAAAGTGAGTTCCAGGAGAGCTAAGGCTACACAGAGAAACCCTGTCTCAGGGAAAGGAAAAGAAAAAGCTTACAAACTCATAGAAACTGAACCACTGAATGAAACATGGGTCAAGACGGAAATTAGGAAAAAAAACAATTAAAACATTCTTGAATTGAATGAAGATGAAAACACAGCATACCCAAACTGACGGGGCGCAAGGGAGGTGGTGCTGACACAGTATGTTCACAAGTGTTCACATTAAAAAAAAATGTTGGGGAGATCTCATAGTAGTAACTCAACAGCACACTTGAAAGTTCTAGAACAAAAAGAAGAAAGAACATCCCCAAGGGGCAGACAACAAGAAATAATCAAACTCAGGGCTGAAATCAATAAAATAGAGGCAAAAAAAAATTTACAAAGAATCAATGAAACAAAGAGCTGGTTCTTTGAGAAATCAATAAGATTGACAAACCCTTAGCCAACTAACTAAGGGTCAGAGAAAGAATATCCAAATTAACAGTAGAGATAAAGAAGAAAACATAGCAACAGACACTGAGGAAATCTAGAGAATTATAAGGACATACTTTAAAAAACCTGTAATCCACCAACCAGAAAAATCTAAAATAAATAGACAATTTTTTAAATATATACCACCTACCAAAGCTAAATCAGGATCAGATAAGCAATTTAAATAGATACATAACTTCTAGCGAAATTAGAGCGGTGGTTAAAATTTCCTAGTAACAACAAAAACCCAGGACCAGATGGTTTTAGCACATAATTCTACAAAACTTTCAAAGAATTAATGCCAATACTCCTCAAATTATTCCACAAACTAGAAACAGAAAGAACACTACCCAATTCATTTTACAAGATTGCAGTTATCCTGATACTTAAACCACATAAGACTCAACCAAAAAAAGCAAATTACAGACCAATTTCCCTTGCAAACACAGATGTAAAAATTCTCAAAGTACTTGCAGACTGAATCCAAGAACACATCAAAATATCATCCATTATGATCAAGTAGGCCTCACCCCAGAGATGCAAGGATGATTCAACATATGTAAATCAATAAATGTAATCCACCATATAAACAAACAGAAAGACAAAAACCGTAATCATCTCATTAGATGCAGAAAAGTCCTTTGACAAAATCCAAAACTCCTTCAGTTCTAGAGAGATTAGGAATACAAATGACATACCTTAACCTAGTTAAGACAATTAACACCAAACTCATAGCCAACATCAACTAAAATGGAGAGAAACTCACAGAATTTCCACTAAATTATAACAAGACAAGGTTGTCCACTCTTTTTTGCTTATTGAGTATAGTACTCAAAGTATTAGCTAGAGCAATAATTTAAAAAAAAAAAAACTGAAGGTGATCAAGGGGATACAAATAAAAAGGGAAGAAGTCAAAGTATCTTTACCTGTACATGTTGTGATAATATATGTAAGTGACCCTAAAATTTCTACCTGGAAACTCCCACAAACTGATAAACACTTTCAGCAAAGTAGTGTAACAGAACCCCAGACTTCAGCATAACTGATGCCGTGATGGAGGTACCATTCAGGCCATGAAACCCAGCATGTAGGCAGCAACACTTGCAAAAACTAGAACAATGACCTAATCCACCGAAGTCCATAGTTCTGGGAAAGTCCCTAAATGTACTACCCTTCCTTTTCAGCTTCTGTAGTTCTGCTTGTGGCTAATTGTTCTTGCAAATTGGAGAGTGTCAAGCCAGGATGTGGCTTTTGTGCTTAAGAGCTCAACCTAAGAAAGGCTCGGGACTGCACTGGGGTCCCCAAAAACCCAGTGTGCTCACCATCCAGCTAATAAAGACTTTCTATTGGCTTGAATCCGAGTAGTCACCTCTAATAGATACTTTACAGTCGTAGCAGGATACAAAATTAACACAAAAATCAGTAGCTTCCATGTATAGAAATGATGAACAGACTGAGAAAGAAATCAGGGAAACAACACCTTACACAAGAGCCTCAAAAACATCGTGGGGTAACTAACCAAGCAAGTGAAAGATGCATGATTAAAAGCTTTGAGACACTGAAGAAGGAAATTGAAGAAGATATTAGAACATGGAAAGATAGCTCATACTCATGGGTTGGTAAAATATATATATAGTAAAAATAACCATCCTGCCAGAATCAATCTACAGATTTAGTGCAATCCCCACTTTAAAAAACAGCAAATTAGTTAAAAATTCCTCCTGAATAATAAAAGAATTGCTGGAGATACCATCATCTCCAATCTCAAACCTTACTACAGAGCTACAGTAATAAAAACAACATAGTTTTGGCATGAAAACAGACACTAATCAATGGAATAGAGTTGAAGACTAAGAAATAAGTCCACACACCTATGGCCACCTGCCAGCAATGCACACTGGTGCTGGTCAAACTGGAAGGCTGCATGTAGAAGAGTGTAAATAAATCCACACTTACCATCCTGCACAAAACTCAACTCTGAATGCATCAAGAAACTCGATATAAAGCCAGACACACTGAGTCTAATAGAAGAGAAAGTGGAGTCTAGTTTTGAACTCATTGACACAGAAGATGACTTTCTGAACAGAAACCAAATACCATCGATCTGCTAAAGGAACATAGCAATGAAATGACTCCTAATGACACTCCGCTGTACTCACAGATAAGTTCCCGGCTTAGCCATCAGCAAAGAAGCTTCCTTTTGCAGAAAATGGGGACAAATACACAGATCCACAGCCAGACAACAGGCAGAGAGTGAGAGAGAGAGACCTTGAAACACTCAGCCCATCAAGTCCCTCCCATCAGGGCTCAGGAAAATCTTGCAGAATAGGAGGTGAAAGAGTGTGAAAGCCAGAAAGAATAGAAGACACTCTAGACACACACAGGCTGGTGTGAATGCACATATGAACTCACAGAGACTGTAGCAGCATGAACACAGTCTGCACCAATGGGATACTAGACCTGAAAGGACAGGTGGGCACATGCTCCCATCCCTAACCAAGAAGCTGCCTGTAACTGAGATCCATTTGCAAATGAGAATTTCATTTTCTCCAAAGGAGTCTGCCTAGGGAAACAAACCACTTTCAAGTGTAGGTCCCATGCTCAGCAGAAGACGGCCAACCGAAAACAGACTCAATGGTATCATTGGAGGTTCTTTGTCTCATAAGATTAAGACAGTTCTTTTCTTTTTTTTTTTTTCCTGCCTTACAGGTCCTGTGTGTATACATTAGAGCTTCCAGTCTTGGGTTCTTATGGGAATCTTGTGTGCATGCAAATGTGCGTGTTTCTGCATCTATATGTGTCTCTTGTGCTTTTTCTTTCGCTTTCTCTTGTTTGATATTTTGTCCTATTCTGACTTGTTTGTGTTTTATTTTGTGTTATTGTTATTCCTTAGATGTCCATTTATTTTCTAGCTAGAGACAGAAAAGGCATGGATCCTGATTTGAGGGGCGGAAAAAAAAAAACCTAGGAGGAGTTTGGGAAAGAGAAAGCATAATCAGAATACACTGTATGAAGAAAAAAAATCTATTTTCAATAAAAGAGGAATAGGCCACTTTCAGAAAAGCAACATGAGGCTTAAAATATCGCTCTTCCCCCAAGTATCCATTTCCTAATCTCATGAACCTATGAACACATCTGTTCTATCACATCTCAGAAGGGACATCACAGATACAATGACATTGAGTGGGGAGGTAATTAAATGGCACTATTCAGATTAGGCCACTGTAACCACAATGTCCTTGTAAGGGGAGAAAAGGAAAGAAGAGTAAGGAAGATGTGACAATGGAGGTGGATGTCCAAGAGATGCTGCCATAAGCCCAGACTTGCAAGTATCCTTTGTTTCTGGAACAGGCGTGGGAGTGTCTATAGTGTCCTTCAGAACCTTTAGTCTCCGGAAGGAGTGGCATTGATCCTAGTCCATTTTTGAGCCTCTAAGCCTGTCGCAACTGTCATGATAGCACGACGAGAGTCATAGCAAATGTTGTTGCAGACAGGAGCAGCAGGTAGAAAGCCCTAAAGTGAGGCATCTTTTACTGAACATGGAGCCGTATAGTGGGCCAGTTGCTTCAGTGAGCTTGGGGAGGGAGCAGCAGGTGGGGTGGAGCCTCATGGAAGCTTGGATTTTCTTCTAAGAGTGGGGGAAGGCATTAGGAAGTTTTAAAACGACCTGAGCTGCAAAATGTGTCCCTCTGTAGAGAAATACCTGGGGGAAGGCCACTAATGAGGACCCTGAGCAGACACATAGAGGCCACTAGGAGGTCCTTGAAGCAACCAGCAGCAAGCACAACTGCCCTGATCAAAGCAATGGGGATTCAGGTAAAGAGATGGCCACAAGACACACCTCCGACACTGACTTATGGCTCTGGAAAAAAATCAAATAAAATAATTTGGACATCTTAATGCCAGGGGCCCTTTGATCAAATAAAAGCCAGCTTTTCAGATACCACATGTTGGCTTCTGACAGTGACAAACGATGTCACCACACAGGTAATCCCCAGAGCAGGGACTTGGGGATGTTCTGGGAGAACATAAAGGGTAAAAAGAAAATGTATGTCCCTTCCTGAACACCCAAGGACAAATGACTCTGCAGCAAGGAAGAAATTAGCCCAAGTGCAGAAGAATGGGTTGGCCATGCGGGGAACACTTGAGAAGTCAGAGTGTTATTTATGAGGACAATGACTTGCCCTCCCAAACAACCATAAAGTCCCAACCTGTCTCAGTACTGTGAAATTCTCAAGTTCAATCTCAATTTGAAGTCACAAAAAATGAGTATGGATCCTTGAGGAATTCAGATTCGATGTGAAGTGTATCCACAGACCTGCCAGCAGATGTGACAGGGAGTTGGCAGGGTTAGCTTCATGCCTGGTGACAGAAGTGTTAAGTGCAATCGGTGTTCTGACTTTATTTTTAAGCCAGGAGAGGGGGAATCAAGTTTGTCCTGGGTTGGCCTTCCTAAGAGCCACTGTCCCTCACTGGAAGTAATCATTGGAACGGTGAGGCTGACAGCAAAAGCCATTTCTGGAGCACTGGCTGCACTGTGACATGTTCTGTTATCACCTTCACTTTAGATAAGAGGAAACGAAACCCCCAGGATCCTACAAGAAAGCAGTGGGGACTGGTCTGACTACGAGAACCAGAACCCCGAAAACTGTAGTTCACAGGCCAAGCCTCGGGTGCCGTTGCTCATGTAGATGAAGCTTTATTGGAACCTGTTTGTTTATTCGAATGCTGGTGTCTCCTTCCCGCTCCTAGAGCAGGAGAACTGCAGCAAGATCCACATCGCCCACAGAGGCTGAATTATTACTTCTTTGCCCTTTGTAGGGGAAGGAGAGTGTAGGCCAGTCCCCAGACCCTGCATCATCCTGGGGGTGGTCCCACGTAACTCTTCCTCCGACTCCTTCTTCTGGTCTGCATCATCTACATGCTTTCACTCATACACCTGCTGTGCCACTGAGGCGAAAGAAGGTGCAAAGACTAGACTAGAAGCCAGACCTCTGAGCTCCTGGGGCCTCCAAGACCTGGGGAAATGAACAAGAGGGCACCGCTGGGGACACTCTCCCTAAGCATGGTTTCTTGAGAAATCTGAGTGTTATCTATGGAGATGGCTTCTTTAACTAGCCAAACACAGTCTCAGTTCTGGGTTTCAGGCATATGCCATCACACTGAGCTTTTTTTCACATGGGTTCTGGAGTATTGGACTCAAGTCATCACGCTTGCATAAAAAGCACTTTAACGGAATTGTTTCCCCACTACATCCCCCAAGAATAATTTCTTTCACATGACTTCTCCATAGAAACTCTACAAGGCCAGGAGAAGGGGGACTAAGGATGAGGCAGTGTCATGGTTTAGAGCTTCAGTGTCCCCCAAAGGCCAGCGGATAAAGGCTCTACAGGATGTGGTAAAGCCTTTGGGAGGCAACAGTTTTATGAAAGAAAATGAGGTCACTGGGAACTTGCCCATGAAGGGGCTATTGGGACTTCACTTTCTCTCTCTCTCTCTCTCTCTCTCTCTCTCTCTCTCTCTCTCTCTCTCTCTCTGCTTCCTGGCCATCATGATGTGAGCAATTCTGTTCTTCAATATGATTCCCACTATTATTTGCTGCTCTGACCCAAGCCCAAAACAATAGGGCCAAGTGGCCAAGGACTGAAGCCCCTAAAACCCTCAGCCAAAATAAACGGGTTCCTCCTTTAAATTGATCTATCTCAGGTATTTAGTCTCAACAGGAATCTGACTCTTGCAGATGGAGAGGGTGACTGATGCCCTGCACCAAAGCCAACAGCAGCAGGCACAAATGTCACAATCAAACCCTGGGTGTCTCTACCTGGCCAGCCAATGAATTCAAGCGCTTCCTCTTCGGTTTCTTTAAAAGACGACCTTTGTATCATTTATTTCCCACCCAGCACTTCTTCTGGTTGGCATAAGAAAGCAGAATAAGAAACTTGTGGAATGCTGTCCCCTGACCACAACTGCCATCACCATTTTCATCAGGGCCACTGGGACTCCCCACAGGAGATCCTCAACAAGTTTGAGCCTGTTGACATTCCTTCATAATAAGGGAGGGTGGCAAAGGCCATGAGACCCTCTCCCTCCTGAGACTCTAACCGCCCCTTTCAGTGCCGCCTCCCCACAGCTGCTCATGTTCTCCGGGTGCTACAGTGTGTAGAGGGTAGAAGGGACCCCATCTCCAGAGTACAGGGAAGTCATCAGGCATGTGGGGTGGGACTTTTTGAGGATGCAGCAGTTTGGAGCAACTCCTGCCAGAAATCCCTCACCCACACTCCTACCGGTAAATGCTCTAAGCTCACTGCTTACCCAACCGAGGCTTGGGTGGAGCCCACGCCTCCTCTGGAATAAACAGACATCTGTTCATGTCTCTCCAGGATACGGTCCTTGATCCACTCACCTGGTGATAAATTCTAGAACCATGCCATGCTGTTCTAGTTGGCAGAGCTTTGCAATAAACTGTATAAGGTATGAACTCTATCTTGCACATCTACTTTCTTTTTCCAAATTAGTCTAACTGAACCACAGACTTAATTTATTAAGCTACTCACAATGTAAACACCACATGTCTGTTGGCTATTTTTAGAATAATTTGAATCTCTAAATTCTGTATGTTCTAACGCAGATGACTGAGCAATCTCTCTGTGGACTTAAACCATCTCTATTGCTCAGGAAGTGCTTATAATTTTCTCCATGCACTTGTCATGTTGCAAACAGCTCGTCTATTTTAAATCTTGGTGTTGCTGCAAATCGCTACCTGGTTATTGACTTGCAGGTGTTCGGCTGCTAGCCAACCACCATCCTCACATTCCCACAGAGGTTCTGACGGTTCCTAACAAGGACTCATGCACGTCACTTATGAGTTATGCAATGAACTCTTTCATTGTAAATGTTATTTATTAGCATTTGTGAGGGGGTGTACATGTGTGTACATGCGTATGTGTGTGATACGTGAGGGAGGGCACACCCCAGTGCATGTGTATTGACTTCAAGGACAACTTTGTAGAGTCTTTTCTCTCCTTTCATGTTTAAATGGGTTCTGGGAATCATACTCTGTAGGCAGTTTCTGCCACCACCAGGGCCAGTAAGCATCAACCCATGTGAGGTAATAAGGAAATCTAGTTCATCACAACTCAGTAGCTGGTGTTGGCTAAAATTTTAGAGTCTGACACTGGGCAGTTTACTTTAGGCACATTTAAGTACAGCACAATTTGCAAAAAACAAAACAAAATAAAAAACATTTCCTAGTACAACACTATCCTGTGGGCACAAGAAGGCATAACTACATCGAAACTCTTCTCAAAGTACTTGCCACTTCTTCTATGAAGGTGGGTTCTATTGGTAAGCCACACATGATATCTTAGGGTGTAGGGGAGGATCTGGTGTGGTCTCAGTCATACTGAGATAGCCTAGAGGTCCTCTGGGCTCATAGCCTTCTCCAGTCCTGGCTGTGGGAGTTTGGGGGAGCCCTGGAAATACAGATAACACAAGGGTCACCTAGACTATTAGCTACCTCCAGTCCTGCTTGTGGGAGCTTGGCATGGCCTCGCCCTCCCGTTATCACAGGCTATTAACCAGCCCTATTCCCAGCCTTCTGGGTGGAAAAACGAGTCTAGATCTCTCCCATAGAAGAGAAAATCCTGAGAATCTAACATTCCTGGTTTCCCTAGGACTTATCTGTGAACACAAGGACCTTTGGGCTCCCAACAATACTTGGGTAATCATGCTTTTACCCACTGAGCTATCTTCTTTCTTTCTCTTTCTTCTTCCTTCCTTCCTTCCTTTCTTTTTTTCTTTCTTTCTTTCTGATAATGTAATCTCTTGTTCCTCTACTATGCCATAACATCACTGGCATTGGGAATCAGAAAACACCTTCACACTATGTAATAATGTACATTATAATACAGTAAATAATATATTATTTAATGTATATGATATATAACAATAAATGATGACACTACAGTATAATAACTAAGAACCATGGTCTAGAGGGGGATTAAGCAACAAAAATTTACTTCCTCGTGGTTCCAGAGGCTGAGTTCTAAGATGAAGGTGTGAATGAGGTTGTCCTTCTCTGATGCCCCTCTCCTTGGCTTACAAATGGGTGTCTTCTCCTGTGTCTCCATGGGACCTTCCCTCTTGACTGTTTGTGTCCGAATTTCCTCATCCTGTAAGGACAGAAGAGACACTAATGGCCTTATTTTAAGTGAATAAGCACTTTGAAAAGACTACCTCCAGTCACATTCTGGAGGCATGTGAGGGTTAGGACTTCACCACATGACTTTGGGGACCACAATTCTTCCCATAGCGGGGAGCATCTTTGTCTATGGTGGAAATACATTTGCTGTTTCCTCTTCAAGTCAGACATATTCTTAGATACATTTTATCATGCTTTAGTTCAAATTCCTAACAGGCTTTATGTCAGGAATGAACCTCAGGTCTGTTAAAGGCCTTTTGGTATCTAGTGACATAACCATATGGAATATTTTATGAATAGATTTCCTGTTATAAAACAACTCTGGCTCAACATTTAAGATATATATATATCTTAATTATATATATATTATATATATAATCTTAATCTTATTATATATATATAATCCCCCCAAGTGACAATAAAAGAATTGTTTTAATCTGGTGTAATTTAAGCTATGAATATAAACAGACAATTTAGGTGAAAGGAAACCCTCTGGATCAACAGACAGTAGAAAAATCTCCACTTCAGTAGTGATCAAGGAAGTGCAAATTAAAACGACAGTAAAAGCCCATCCCACACAAGAGTTAGCAAGGTGTGGGAGGTAGAAATTCCCCCACCTACTAACAGGAGGCTGGCTGCTGCAGCCTCATTCACACGTGTGGGTGGGGAGTGTACACATTTGTTCTGGCATTGTTATAACAGCCTCTAAGAAAAGAAACAACCTACATTTCTGTCTTAGTCCACCCGGCTATAACAAAACACTGCAAACTCAGTGGCTTATAAGCAACAGAAGTTGGTTGGAAGGCTAGAAGCTAGGAGCCTGACTTCAGGCATCAGCCTAGG
The DNA here is from genome assembly GCF_030254825.1 of Meriones unguiculatus. Taxonomy (NCBI): domain Eukaryota; kingdom Metazoa; phylum Chordata; class Mammalia; order Rodentia; family Muridae; genus Meriones; species Meriones unguiculatus. The sequence goes on from NC_083361.1 coordinate 19,201,474, forward strand.
CAGGATCTGGCTCGGAACTTCTTCCAGGCTGCAGACTTCCTCCTTCTCACTCTGTCTTCACATGGGCAAGAGAGCTCCGGAGTCTCTTTGGTAAGGGCATGAATTCCATTTATTAGAGCTCTACCTTCATGACTTAATTACGTCCTGCATTAGCTTTATGTTGTAACAAAATACTTGAGTTAAGCAGCCTAAAAAGAGGAAAGAGAGATTTGGTTCAAAACTTCAAATCTTTCAAAGCAATTATGGGTAACATACTTGCTTGGCCCTATTTCTTTGGGGGCTGTGGCAAGAAAGAACATCATGGCAGTGAGCACCTGGCAGAGAAAAGCAGCTCATCTCATGCTGGTCACGAAGCAGAGAGATAGGCCCCAATACACCCTTCAAGGACAAGTCCTCAGTGATCTGCTTCCTCCACCTACACTCTGTTTCCTATAGTTCCTACCACTTCCTAAAATCTGGGAATGAAGCCTTTAACATACAAGCTTTTGGACCGTCAAGATCTAGACAATAAAAGTCCCCGAAGTTCCCCTACCTCCTAATACACTGTTAAGCCTTCAACGTGGTAATCTGAAGCAAACAAATGTTCTTGCCGCAATAATGCCCACATAGGCAACTGATATCGTTAATGAGCAACGTGGCTCATCCCAGAATCAGCTGAGTCTCAATGAGAGATAATCCACATTGGATAGTGCTGTGGGCATGGTTTGAGGGAATTATCTTAATTAAACTAGTTGATGTGGGAACACCCAGCCCACCGTGGGCAACACCATTCCCTAGGCAGGGGTTTATGAGAGTTGAGAAATTGGGCTCAGTACAAGCAAGCAAGCAAGCACGAAGGCATCCACTTTTTCTCTCTACTCCTGCCACTGTGACATCCCACAGTGATGGACTATGACCCGGAATTACAAACCAAATTATCTTCTCTCTCTCCTAAGTTTCTTCATGGCAATGTATTTTATCACAGCAACATAAATGAAACTAGGAAAGCATAGTTTTTCTTTAATGAATAATTACATAAATGTGTTGCATTTATACAATGAATGGGCTACGTCTCTTGTGTCAACATGGGTGAATCTCAAAATCATAATCCTGAGAGGCGAGGGGGAACAAGTTCCAGAGGGAAACATTTTACATACAACCAGTTATGAGATTTTTAAGTGCACACAAAATCATGCATGGCTGGACAGTTGTGGGAATTTGTTAAAAAGTGTAGGAACAGCTGAAAACACAGACTGGAGGGGTAAATATCAGCCTCAAAGCTGATCAAAGTTGTTACCTCTGGCTTTTGGGAGGGGGAGGAAGAGAAAAGATAACTAAATCTGTAAGATTTTCTTTTCTTTCTTTCTTTTAAGATAAAATGATCTGCAGAAGAAAAGGTTTTGCATTCCTAGGACAAAGCCCGCTTGGTCATGGTGAATGATTCCATTAACACATTATCAAATCGTTTGCTGTTATTTATTTATAGTTTTCATCTATTGCCGTGGCCGTCTCCTCTACCCCTTTTCCACTACATTCTCCAAGATTGGATTTCAGGGTTGTGCTAGCCTCATAAAATGAATTAAAGGGCTTTCTATGCTTCTCTATAATCTGGAACCATTAGTCAAATATTAAAAAAAAATCTTTTATTGGAAAAATCTAAAAAAACAGAAAAATATCAATGCAAAGAGGCTATTTTAGGCTTAACATTTGTAATGTGCATTTACATTTATGTGATTTTTTTTCATTCAGGCTGATTCCCTTTTTATAAGTCTAACTTTTGTAATGCGTCTTTCACAAAACAAATCTGTGTCATTGCAGAAAATTGTGCGTGGTAATATCTTGGGTTTCTAATCTCTCACAGGCCTCCAAAAGCGTCTTATCATCGATAATTTTGTTTGTTTTCCCCCTCTTGAGGCAGTTTGTCAGAGTTTTAGATAAACCATGGGTTTTCTGCCCAGAACCACTTCTCTGATACATGTCTACTTTTCTACTCTAGAATCTGTGGGTTTCTGCTTTTGTTGCTTAAAGATTTATTTTCCTGGAGTCCTTTTAAAGTTTTTGCTAATTTTCATACTTCTTGATTTTAAAGCTAGCTTCATTTATTTTTTATTTGCAATAATAAACAGCAATTTGAGAGCCCTGGCTGTACTCCACACGCTCTCATATGTTTCATCCACGCTTTCATTATTCTCTAAATGGTGTTTGACTGTGTGTTTTATTTCTCCTTAGACTCGACAATTTCTTAGGAGATTGTTCTTTTCACTCTGTTTCTGAGTAATAAGGGCTGTTGAGTATGAATGTGAGGAACACGGACTATGAGTACATCCAAGACCAAGGATGTGCCTTAGCACGGTGCCTGGTACTACGCTAACACTCACTAGGTGAAGACGGCTTGGGTTGGACGTAAACACTGTAAGAACGGTATTGACTGCTTAGTTAACATAATAACCTAAAATGAGTGAAGAAGAAGCAGTCTCCTCCCCAGCTTGTATCACACAAGGCTTCCACATATAATTCTTAGAGGCCATGAATCAACAATAGATTCTGTTGTAGTTCAAATGAAAAATGTTCATGTACGTGAACACTTGGTCCCCAGTTAGGTTTTTGTTTCGTTTTGTTTTGTTTTGTTTTGTTTTCATTATGAGACCTTTAAGAGATGGAGCCTTGCTGGAGGGAAGTATATCATTTTGAGGGTGGGCTTACAGCCTGTCCCTAATCCCTGTTCTCCTCTTTTACTTTCTGTCTGCTGTTGACATGTGATCCTCCTGCTTCCTCCACGCTGCTTCTGCCGTGCACTGTGTATTTCCCACTGGGCTGGGCTGTATCCCCTCTGGAACTGCAAGCCCTCTTCTCCTCTGAGTTGCTCTTTGTCAGCCATTTTGTCACAGCAACAGAAAAGAACTAACGCAGATGCCTTCATTCGACTGACTGAATGCCACAAGACTCAGACATAAAGGAGCGCAAACATCTTTTAGCAATCACGGCCAAATCCTTCCACCATCCTTAAGAGAACTAACTACCAAACACAGACTTGGCATATATCATTGCTCACACTGAAAATGCACCTCCCCAGTGCATCACTGTGCCTAGCACGATCAAGACCATTACATCATGGCCAAAACTGGCCAGTAGGAGCTATTATTCTGTGAAAAGACACCTTGACAAAACATGCAGATCCCAATATGTCAACTGCAAAATTTAAGGTGTCAGGGTCATGCGGTGACCCAGCAGGTTTAGACACTTGCTGCTAAGCCTAATAAACACAGTTCAATCCCAAGACCCATAGAGGGGATGTGTGCCATAGTGTGTGTATAAGCATACACACACTCACACCCATGCACACAAGACACACGAATAAATACATTTTTTAAAAGATTTAACGTATCCTTCTGTACCCTCCTAATTTTTACAAGAAAATAGTTAAAATTTGTCATATACATATTATCTACACACATATTATATATACATATAATACACATATATGTGTATATATACACATATAAATAATTTAATGAAGTTTTCTTTCAAGCTACATTAGCACTATTTGTGTTGTTACTGCAACTGCGCCATTGCCTTCAAAGCGGCTAACACAGGGACTGGAGAGACGGCGCTGCAGTTAAGAGCTTGTGCTGGTCTTCCAGAAGACAGACTTAGACTCCCAGCAACTATATCAGACAACTAACTCACAACCGCCTACAACTTCATCTCCAGGAGGATCTGATTCCTCAGGCATTTATTTATAGGCACCTGCACATATACACACACACACGTATATTTAAAAACATATTTTATAAACCAAAAACAATCAATTTAAAAAACAAATACAAAATATCCATTGCCAGCAATTTTATAATCATCTTTTCATGTTTATACAAATATTCATCCATGGAAAGTCACACGGAAGCTTTTCTACCTAAAATAGGCTCTTCTTCAAAACTAGGATCATATTATACAAATTTACTTGACAGGGGAACACAAATACACACATACACACCTGATCTGTTTTCAGTCACTACATAAAATTCAAGAATACAAAAATGCTACAATTTCTTCAATAGTCCCCATTTTTTTGGACTATTGGTTTATTTTCAGGACTTAACAGGTTTAGGATTTTTGTAACAGACCGAGTTTTACCGAATGTTTGTTTTCATTTCTCTCTGAATCAAAGAACACACACATTTTGCATTTCAGAAGCTCTGTCCAGATTTTTTTTTCTTTGACTGGTTAAAACAATTCCTATTTATACCCGCAAAGGAGGAGAGTCTTCATTCTCTCTCAGTGATCACAGCCATGATTATGAGTCATTTTGATTTGGGCCAAACTAATGAATTTCCAGAGCCATCTCACTGTGGTCTTGATTTGCATTCCTCTTCCTCCCAGAAGAATGAGCATGACATCATTTGCATATTAGCGATTTGCATTTTCTCGTCTGAAATTGCCCACTCCTTTCCTTTGCCTATCTCTTTATTGGATTTTTGTTTTTTTTTAACCTTTTTAGAAGGTCTTGAAGATTGAAAGATGAACCCCGAACCCTCCAAGGACTTCTCTCCAGTGAAGCTCGAGCAAACAGGCTCAGGACCGTGTTACAAGCCGTAAGTCACACCTGGCTGTTTTGTAAAAAAAAAAAAAAAAGAAAAGAAAAACAAATCCATAGTGTGCCAGAGGACAGGCTGTCTCTCCGTGTAACTGTCATAAGGTTTTGTTTTGCTTTGCTTTTTCTTTGGCCATGTATCCTAGGATTAATAAACGGGGCAGTGAGGGGTTGGGGGTGCTAATAGCTCGTATGTATTAAAACTTTGCAAACTCTCTAACAGAGGGCACGCTGCCGTGTCCCCTGTAGTGATTTCTATTCTAAATAGACAGGATACCGAGGGGCTAAGAGATTCATCAAACTTCAAACGTCCCGTCAGCAAATTCCAAGCACCATCACCTCCGCGTGACACAGAGGCATCTAAGACGACAGCAGTCTTCACCAGCATTTATCATGGGCCCCTTGTGTGCTGTATGCTGAGGGGAACGCTGGATATTTCTCCACTATCTTTGTCCATGTAACTGACTCCATAAGTCAGGTACCAGGGCTTACAAGACAGCTGAGTTCATGCATCCAAGATCCTGCTGGGCAGAACGAGGTGTGCTATGCTGAAATAACAAACAAACAAACAAATGAATAATAAAATAACTCAGAGACTCAATGTCTTAACAAACGTTTGCTTCCTCTCCACAGCACAGCCAGCACAGCCTGCTCACGTTGGAACACTGAGGGTTCTGCTGTGAGCCAGCGTCACACGGCAAGATGGCGGAAGCGCACCAAACTGCACGATTATTTAGAAAACTGTCAAACTTGTTAGCGTAAGAGTTGGGGAGATGGTTCTGTGGGTAATGAGCAGCTTAAGCACAAGGATCCCCGAGTAAAGGCTCGTCTTTCGCCCTGGTGGGAAGGCCGTCACAGGGCTTGCTGGCAAGCTAATGGAGCTAAAGTAGCAAGGTCTGCGGTTCAGTGGGAGACCGTCGCTCAAAGGGTAAGATGGAGAGAAGGACACTCAACATAGGCCTTCGCCCTCTACACACACACAGCATGGTTAGTGTATTTTATTTGTACAGAATATCAGATTTCATCATGACATTTCATGCATTTCCAAAATGTGTCCATCATATTCACCCCTTCATTCTTGTCCCCTCTCTGATTCAGCCTTTTCCTTTCATGTTTTTTTTTTTTCCCTCAGATTCCGCATATGAAAGTAAGTGTAATATTTGTCTTTCTGGGTCTGGCTTGTTTCACATAACACAGGTCCATCCACTTTCCTGCAAACAACATCATTTCATTGTTCTTTATGACTGGATAATATCCATTGTACATACATGCCACGCTTTCTTCACCCATCCATCCGCTTATGGATGCCTACGTTGGTTCCATATCTTGGTTCTTACGAATAGTACCATAATAAAGCTGAGTATGTGGGTATCTCTATTGGTAACTCCTCTCTTCTTCCTGCCTTGAGTGCACACAGGGGCTTCCTTGTGTAGTGAACTAGAGGCATCACCAGTCAGAACAACATCATCAAGGAAGCAAACGCTGGAGAGGATGAAGCGAGAGGAACCGTGGTAGAAATCTCTGCTTCGCGGTGATTAAAGTATCTGACGGAAGCACCTTAAAGAAGCGAGCTGAATGTTAGTTCCCGATCTCTGAGGCCCGGAGTCTGTCATAGTGGGAAGGCACGGCTGTCTGTCTTCTCAGTCGATGGCAGAAGGTATCTGTTGGTCCTGACTTGGCTTCTGACAAATACCCGGAGAGGCATAGCTGAGTTACAAGGTATTTCTATTTAGTTTGTTGTTGTTGTTTTGTTTCTTGGGTTTTGTTTTGTTTGAGGAAACTCCATACTGATATCTGTAATGGCTGCACCGGTTCATTTCCAGTAGTCTGTATGTTATAGTTTAAATCTAGAACGTCCACCTAGAGGCTTATGTATGGAGTCCTTTTTTCCCACCTGCTGGTGCTGTTGGGGGCGAGGGGAGTAGGTGCTGTGGAAGGAGGTGGGGTCGAACTGACAGAGGTAGGTTGCTACAGGCGAGCCTCTCCAAGGCTCCAGCCTCTGCTGGTCCTGTACCACGTGAACAGCCAGTGCTGCAGCAGCCAGCATGTCTTCCCACTGTGATAGACTCCAGCCCTCAGAGATCAAAGGTGCTTCCATCGGATACTTAAGCCACCACGAAGCAAAAGTCCCTGCCGAGGTTCCTCTTACTCCATCCTCACCATGGTGTAGTGGTGTGGTGCGTTTGCTTTCTTGATGATGCCGTTCTGGCTGGCGCTTCCTCTAGCAGTTAACCAGGCAAGCGAGCCCCTGCGTGCGTGCGTGCGTGCGTGCGTGCGTGCGTGCGTGCGTGCGTGTGTGCGTGCGTGCGTGCGTTCAAGGCAGGAGGAGAAGAGTTTAATCCCACCTGTGCTCAGGAAGAAGGGGGCTGGAGATAAAACAGCAGCAGGAGCCAGGACCGCAGAGAGCCAGCTGGTCCGGCCTCTTCTCCGAAAGTGTAATGACGGGAAAGAATTCTGTTTTTCTCTCTGCTGTTGCTCCAGGTGAATCCTTGAGACTCAAATGTCCATTTGCCTAGCCTTGCCTTCTCCTCTCTGGCCCCACCCCCTTCTCTGATGGTCTCCTGTAGGAATTCTCATCTTTTCATTTTATTTTAGTAGAACTTTCGGTCTCCTGGGCACACAGCTCTTCCAAAAGTCCTTATTTGGATCAGTGGAAGGGTGACTTGGGTTTTCTTTTTCCTTTTTTTTTTTTTTTTTTCCTTTCCAAGGAAAGTTTAAAACCCTTCATTCCGTATTCAGGAATAAATGAGAAGTGGTGTTATTTATAATTGGCTCCCTCTAATTCAGACTAAATGTAGATTAATCCTAATTGATAACACATAAAATTTAATTAAACCTTAATAAAGAACCTGGGAAAGAGTCTTCCACAGATGATATCAATGGTAATGTTGGATGCTGCACACTGCAGCATGAGAGATAAATCGCAGTGTGCATAAGTATTTCGAAGGCTTTGTGGGAGTCCAGGCACAGGTCATTACCTCAAACATGACGTTCATTAAAATCATGGACATTCTGAGAGATGGTGCTCTCCACACGCCTCTCTGAGGAGAAGTTTGGACCGCCGGAGTTTTCTAGGCCTCCATCGCCTCCCTCCGCTCTCCTGTAGGCCACACTCAGGTCCCTGACCTTGAAGCCCCCCTGAGTAGTTTCCAGAAGCTGCTGTCACAGCCTCTGTCTCATCAGATGAACCCCACCCAGCCACACATCTTGTTGCAGAAATCCAATTAACACAGCGACATAAACATCACCCTTCTGATCAGTGTTCCCGGCACAGCAACATTTTTATTTCATGTACTCACGAATACTTTAATGTGTTCAGGAGTGATGGAGAACTGATCTTCCGTGGTCAATCACTCCGGAATCTAATTATTTAAAACATGAATAGAGAGTGCAGGCAGAGGTGGGGATCTGGCTCCCAGGGACAGGGTTCCTGCCTTACAAATGCGAACAGTCACCCCAGCAGCTAAGGAAGGGAATCGAAAGCAAGAGCAGGCACTTGCAGAGACCAACAAGCCCCACTAAGAAGAAAGAGGTGCTGGGCTGATGGCTGGTGAAGCAGACTGCAGAGGGCTAGCCTTGTCTAAACAAACACCATTTCTCTACCCACAGTTGCTGGGGAGCTCTCTTAGTTTGCATTATAATCTGAAAAGAAAAGCCAGATGTTTTAATTGGTGGAGAAAATGTTAAAATACTTTACAGGCCTTTGCCTTCCGATTTAAAATCCTTCTCCTGTGTTTGGGGACTTTCTTCGGTCTATTTCTCCCCTTAATCATCCTTCGTGGACCATACATGTCTATGATTCCACCACTCTAGAGTCTGAGGCAGGAAGACTTCTATGAGTTTGAGGGTAGCCAGATTATAACAAGACTTGACTTTTAATTAAAAAAAAAAAACTAGCAAGAAACAAATAAAAACACCTATGATGTTCTTTCCTTCAACAAATTTCTTTTTAATTTTTATTTTTAGATTTTTAATTTTTTTTTATGTGTATGAGTATTTGCCTGCCTATCTATATGGGCACTATATGTGTTCCTGGTACCCAAAGAGATCAGAACGGGGCGTCAGACCCTCTGAAGCTGAAGTTACAGATGGTTGTGAGCCATCATGTGAGTGCTGGGAACAGAACCCAGGGCCCTCTGTAAGAACAGCCAGGGCTCTTAACTGCTGAGGCATCTCTTCAGACCCCTCTAGCGAGTTCTTAATGAATGCTTGCTATGTACTAAGTACTGTGTTCTAGCACAGGAGAGAGAAAAATAAACAGCTTATATTCTAGGAGGAGGAGGAGGCAGGCAATCTGCAGTAACCTAATGTGACCTAACAAATAACTGAAATATGTAGATTGGCCCACTGGGTACGTGCTGAGCAAAGTCAGGGCAAGCATGCGGCAATACCGGAAACCGGTACTGGCCATTGCTGGATAGACAAGGTAAGCAAGAAAGGTCTCCTGCAGACCGTGCTGAAGGAGCAGAAACTCACAGGGCAGGGAAGAAGCCACGCAAACACCCAGGCCAGCGCTGAGGCAGGAGAGGGCAGCTGGTGCAGAGCGCCGGGCTAAGAGTTTGCCCGTTGGGCTGAGGAACCAGCACATCAATTGTCGAGCTTTGCCGTGGAGTAAGCAAGGAGAGATTGGTAAGTGTAAGGGCGGGGCACACCTTGCCTAGGTCACTAGAATGATGTTGGTTTGTGAGAGGCTGCAGCCAGTGTGCCCAGGGGCTCAGGTAAAGGTAGCATCCACAGATGAAGCAACTAGCTGCTGAATACAGCTCAAAGGTGGAACTGTTGGGAACATTTGGAAGTCGGCCTGTGGGGCTGAGGAAAATGAAAGTTCAAAGGTTTTGTCTTGGACAACTGAGAGGACGAGAAGGTTCCCCATCCACCCAACCCCATTTGTCCCCGGACAATGTCAGATGGCTGAGAGCTAAATTTCAAATTATTAATAAATAAACAAGAACAAGCAGACTCCTCACACTTCTTCCTAGCTCGAGCCGGGGACTACTGACCAGGGTAACAGCCACTGCATTCTCACTGAGCGCTCGCTACACACCAAGGCAGTTCAGACCCATGTTGTTTGAATCCTCTGTCAACCCTGTGAGCCACACCGTTACTGAGCACCGCTTTATCCACCAAAACCCCAAAGCTTAAAAAGCTAAGCGAAGGCTGAGGGCGCATAACTCAGTGGTAGAACACTGAGCTAGCACATTCGGGGCTCTGAGTTCTAGGCACGTCACTGAAAAAGGGGTGAAACTGTCACGTTTGTACAGAGTGTACATGGTTTAAGTCTGAGGGTCTATGAGTGCAGGGCATACTTCCTCTTCCGATCTTTGGCTTCATTTCAGCCTGTGGGACAAGAGCCATTCTTCCCATTTCCAAGCGGAAGTTGACCAAAATGCCCAGTCCTCAAGTTCCTTGTTCCAAAACTGATCTCACAAGAAATACGGTTAGAGAATGCCATGATGCGAATGCCCTGTCTTTTCAGAAGCAGCACGCTGAGCCTCTAATCCTCAGTGTGGTGTTGTCTGTAGACGGGGCCTTTAGGGTGCTAACTGGGTGGGCATCATCATTGACCTCATCTGAGGAGGGCTCTTTATTAGAGTCTAATTAAATTTTACGTCATCAGTTGGGATTATTCTATATTTAGTCTGAATCACAGGAAGCCAAATATAAATAATGCCGCTTCTCATTTATTCCTTAATCTGCAAACTCTAAGTTCTGTGACAGACTGTTTCAAAAATGAATGGATGGATGGATGAACAATGAATAGTGATTAAGAAAGACATGGACTCCACATGTGAGCACACATACATGCGTGCAAGTGCGTATACGAGTGTACACACATACACAAATACACACATTTCTTTTAAAAGAAAAGCACCTCACACTTCTTTCCTCCTCCTCTGAGGTAGTTTAAATAAAAATGGCCCCCTGGAAGTGGCACTATTAGGAGGTGTGGCCTTGCTGGAGGAAGTGTGTTGCAGTTCACTTCCTGCTGCCTGCCAATGGGATGTAGAACTCTCAGCTCCTTCTTCAGCACCATGTCTGTCTGCCTGCACTCTGCCATGTTTCCCGCCATGATGACAATGGACTAAGCCTCTGGAACTGTAAGCCAGCCCCGTTAAATGTTTTTCTTTATAGGAATTGCTGTGCTTTTGGTGTCTCTTCACAGCAACAGAACCCTAAGGCATCCTCCTCTTCTCTCTCCTCTCTCTCATTTTAGGCACAGCAAGAAGACAGCCATTTTCAAATGAGGAGGAAAGCCCTCATCATAAATGAATCCTTCAGCATCTTAATCTTCCAGATTCAGGAAGATGCTCATTTATCTGCTATTTGACCCTTGGCCATTGGTTTTCTGCTACAGAAGTCTGAACTGACTGAGAAAGGACAGCTGGGATCTACCCCAGTGTCCCAGCACAGGCTTGGGTAGGACAAGAAACCAAAGACAGTGAGAATGGAGGGACATGAGATGTTCTCCATACTTTTGGAAGATGACTCTCCCTGGGACAATGACTAGTTACTAATGGTGAGCTAGATGCCAGTATCAGGGTGTGTCTGCCTTCATCAGGCATCCAGCTTCATCCAGCTGAAAACTTACCCTGCGCTGTGCACTGCACCACCCTCTGAGGGTACAAAGATGGACAGGTGAACGGGCCTAGAAACATCCACCGGCAGTGAAGAATGTTGGGAGGCATCTGCATGTCTGTAAATGATTTGCAGGGCTTATTTAAATGCATCATAACTGCCACTGAGCTGAGTGTCTATTCCCAGTTCTTTTCCTTAAATGTTAAAACTAAAGACAGCACTTGCCATCTGCTGTAGCTCGAGATCTTCTCCTTCCCCCACGGCCTCCTGACACGGCGATCTTAGGCTGGCACCCCATTCAGTACAGCTCACCAGCCTTCCAGGAGCATCTAGAAGCAGGAAGATCATCTGCTGGCCTTTCCTCTGTAATGCACAATGCTGTGACCTTCTAACTCCTGCCTTGCAGGTGATTCCAGGCTACTGGACAATCAGAGACCAGGGCCCTAGGGTGTTCATCTCAGGCATCTCCTCATCCAGGTCCTTAAATGCCTGTTGTTCATTCAAAATATATCTTCTAAGCATCTTCTCTATGCCGAAGATGGTTATAGATGATACAGTGATAAACAAGAAAGATGCAAGCTCTGTCCTATGAAGCAAAGCCTAAAGGAGGAAGACCAACCATGAGTAAGTTCACTACTATTGGGGAGACATACAGAACACCTCAAGAACGCATAACACGTAGATATTGGCTGCTACAAATCGCCTGGAGCATGTGGTATTTGAGCTAGGAATGAAGCATGACAGCCAAGCTTGTAAGCGCAGCTGCTCAAGAGACTGAGGCAAGAGGATTCTAAGTTCAAGCCCTGCCTGGGAAACTTAGCAAGACCCTTTCTAAAGTTGCTTATGAAAGTGAAAAATAGAAGGAAAGGAAAAAGAAGAAGGAGGAGGAAAGCAGTGAAGTAAGCGTGAGCCAGTGGTGACAAGGACTGCTGAATTGTTCAGGCAAGAAGGACAGCAGGAAAAGCTCTTGTCAGTCTGGAGGGGGGGAAGGAGCACAAGGGAGAGGGTGGTGTGAGATAGAGCAAGGAAATCTTGTTGTGCTTCCTGTTGGGTCATTTTAAGGAGTTCATTATTTATCCTGAAGGCAGAGGAGAGTCGCTAAAGGGTTTATAGGGAGACCTGATTAGGTTTGCATTTTGTAAAGGTAATTGTGATGCTAAGAGATGGAAAAAAACAGGGTGCATTGGTGAGGGAGAGTAACAGATACACTGTTATAGAGACAGTGGATAGGATAGGGTCTAGAAATGGGCTTGGTAGATGCTACAGGATGTAGTAAGAGATCGAATGAGATGGGTGGGGGGAGAGATGTGGTTGAATACAAGCAGGTTTTACCTTGAACTGATATTGCTGTCTGTTTCAGATGATGAAAAATAGAGAAGCATCAGGCCTGAGAAAGAGGAGGGGAGGAAGGGCGGTGCTCAGAGGCTCATCTCTAGACACACTGAGGTGCTGAAAGATGTTCAAGAAGATGAGCCCAGAAAGGAAAACTGGCCAGCCCTTCCATACTGGTCATTTTATTTATTCTTACCATCATATATATATAAAAAAAAAAAAAGAGATGGTGAGGACAAGTGAATCCTTCCATTCTGTGACTCTCAGGTGGTTCATGCGCTGCTGTTGAAGACAAAATTCAAATGGATGTACCGGGTTTCCAGTGGTGGTCCAACGCTCTTTCGTAGTACCTTGGACAGCTCCTGAGATTCCCCAGCAAATCAGCCTCCTCTCTTGTTCCCTCCTGCCTCCACTGACCTCCTAGGGCTCCGTTTTGTGTATGTCAGCCACTTGCTCTGTTGCCTACGGTTTGGAAACAAAATAACAATATAATACGAAGTCTTCCATTGTCTGTTTTTTTGTTGTTGTTTGTTTTGTTTTGTTTCCTTTTTGAAACAAGATCTGCTATGTACCACAGGCTGGCCTTGAACTTACAATCCTCCTCCCTCAGCCACTTGCATCAGGGATACAGGTGTGTGTCACCAAGCCTGGTTATTACTCAGTTCTTGAGATGATTTTCTATGAGACTATGAGAGTGTGAGGCAGCAGATCAGTGGAAACCTTCCCAGCATCAAACAGAACAGTGTAGTGGAAGAGAGAACAGGAAGACAAAAGGAATGGGAAATTAAGCAATGAGTATTACACCCTCTGTTACTACGTATGTGTGTGTGTGTGTGTGTTCATATGTCTGAGTGCAGGTAGATGTATGTCACAGCACATGAGCTGGGTTGAAAGAATACCCTTGTGTCAGCCCTCACCTTGTTTGAGCCAGGCTGTCTTCTTTTTGCTGTTTGCCACTACAGATGTCAGGCTCTGGCCCAGGAGCATTGGTTTCCACCTCCTACCTCACCACAGGTACACTGGGATTACAGACATGTGCCTCAGCACCCAGTTTTTATATAGTTTATGAGATTTGAACTCTAGGCTTCATGCTTGCACGGCAAGCACTTTAACCACCAAGCCATCTCCCCAGCCTCAAGAGAGGAATCTTGATATAGTGTTAAGAAGGGCCACACAACACTGCACACTTAAAATGCAGTCTGGGTGTGAGGACAGAGCTTGGTAGTGAATAAACACCTCAATAACAATATTGATTGAGGCACCAAACTTCTAATTAGAAGATAAAAGGAAAGGGAGGGAACATGAGCGGACTCCTGTGTACTCAGATACCACAATGCTTATAATATGCTTCATCTGAAAGGAGAGAGAAGGCTGGCCTGCTGTGCAGAATCTGTCCGCAATCCAGCAGGTGAAGGGTTAATGCCGAGCGTGTGGCACAGAATTTCAGACTTCTCGGCTTTCACTCTGAACTCATCGTCCATTCTAACTGGCCACTGGGAAGGCTGGAAAACCTTTGCTTTTTAAAACATCTATTTTTCTCCCCACCAAAAAAGAAAGTTATATTCATTCTAAGAAAGAAAGAAAGAAGAAAGAAAGAAAGAAAGAAAGAAAGAAAGAAAGAAAGAAAGAAAGAAAGAAAGAAAAATCTTGGTGTGGTTCCAATCAAAGCTATGTGATGACTGTCCTCCTGGAAGAAGCTAAAATCCCAGGTCGTCACAATTTTCATTGTGGTCACGGCTCACACACCAAATAACATTTACCCGAGAAGCCAGCTCTCACGGGCTCACCCAAACTTTCAGACACATTCTTCTTCGTATTCCCAGCAGGTGCGAGCTACAGAATCAGGGCTTGTGCTCCAGGCCCTCTGCCTGGCACTGTCACAAGGCTGAGGGAGCCTCCCCTTCCTGAAGGCCTGTCTCAGCTCCCTTCTCCCCACCCATCTTCATGCTTGGCCTCTGTCCCTTAACACTTCTCATTATTAAGCTCTGCCGCCCTGCCTGCTCTGTCAGCACTTTGGAGACACCGACGTTGGCAGATGTGCTGCTGATCTTCCCGCCGTACCTGGCCCACTCTCAGGCTTATGGCAGACTTTCCAGGATATTTATTGCTTTGCAAAGTGACCCTCCTCGTTGGCTGCTGTCACAGCTGTGACAACTGTCTTTGCATGGCTAATGCAACAGAGGACAGGTAGCTTGTTCTGGAATGGGACTTGTGCCATCTGAAGGAGCAGAGTCCATCTGTGGCCTGCCTGTTTCAGGGAGCCTTGCCTTTCCAGGCCTCTCCATTCTCTTCTCTTTTTTTTCTGTTTATTTATCTATTCATTCACTTTACTCCCTGATTGCAGCCCCCCTCCCAGTCCCACCTTCATGCCTCCTACCCCCACACCCTCTCCCCTTCTTTTCAGAGAAGGGAAGGCCCCCCAAAGGGTACCAACTCACCCAGGCACATCAAGTTGCAGCAGGACTAAATGCATCCTTTGCCCACTGAGGCCTGACAAGGCAGCCCAGCTAGGGGAAAGGGATCCAAAGGCAGGCACCAGAGTCAGAGACAGCCCCTGCTCCAATTGTTAGGGGACCCATATGCTGACCAAGCTGCACATCTGATACATATGTGTAGGGGGGTCTAGGTTCAACCTGTGCATGCTTTTTGGTTGGTGGCTCAGTCTCTGAGAGCCCCATGGGCCCAGGTGAGTTTACTCTGTAGGTCTTCTTGTGGTGCCTTCACCTCTCCAACTCCCTCAGTCCTACACACACACACACACACACACACACACACACACACTTCCACAAGACTCCCAGAGCTCTACCTATTGTTTGGCTGTGGGTCTCTGCATCCGTTTCCATCAGCTGCTGGATAAAGCCTCTCAGAAGGAAGTTGTGCTCATGTCTGCAAGCATAGCAGAGTATCATTAACAGTGTCAGGGGTTGGCTCTCTCCCATAGGGTGGGTCTCAAGTTGGACCAGTCACTGGTTGACCATTCCCTCAATCTCTGCTCCATTTTTATCCTTGCACATGTTGCAAGGAGGGAACCCCACCTGGCTACAGGAGGTGGCCACTTCCTTCTTTTTTTTTTAATTAAACTTATTCTTCAATAAGTTTGTACATGTACTTGAAGCATCTGATTTCACCCTCACACCACCTTCTCTACCTCCCTTTAAGCCTCTTTTCACACTCAAGTCTTCTTTTTTCTAACCAGGACTTTCTGCAGGAAAATGGGTGTAGAATTATCCACTAGAGCCTGGTGGGCTGAAGTCAATGACTCTAGCTGGCCCCCACATCCACCAATAGCTCCCCCGGGAGAGGAAGGGGTCCACAAGCCCCTCTTTGGCCCCTGACTGGCTGTTAATAAGACCAGTCTTGTGCAGGCTTGCACAGAGTTGCAATGGCATAACTCACCAAAAGATAGCTTTCATAGTACCCTTCCTCATCATCAGCTTTTACATGCTTTATACTCCTCCTTCCATGGCATCCCCCTGAGCATCAGTGATACAGATGTCCTGGTTAGGGCTGGGCACACAGCAGTTACCTATTCTCGGCACCTGGAGCAGCCAGGAGTCTACATTCAGTGTTGTTCGCTGTGAGAACAAGCCACTCTGACGTGTCTGAGAGCGGCACTTGTCTTTCAATGTGAAATGAACATTCAAAAGGCAGTTTGACACCGCCAACATGCTCCCGCTCTCAGCATCTTTACCTACTCACACCGCTATCTGGGAATCCTCTTTTGCTTTAGAATGTCTGTCACGGAAGAAATCATCTTTGTTTGTCTATTGTTGGATACTGGAAGGAGTCCCTCTCCTTAAAGGCACCGCTAAGCTGAGAAGCCTGACCAAGGTCTTCAGTATCCTAGTGATTGGCTAGTGACTGGTTAGACATGTCACATGAGGTCAGAGGAGGAGACTTGAATTTGCATGCTCTAGAACAGAGAGCAGTTTTTCAAGGGAGTAGCTAGCCAGCGGGCAGTATTTTTCCATGCAGCATCCCGGGGGTCAGGCTCTATCCATATTTTGACTCCACTTCCACTATAGCTTTGGAACCACCTTCACTTACTTGAAGGGAAGGAAAGAGAATGGAGAAGCTGCCGCCTCTTTAAAAGCCCGGACCCAGCAGGGAAGCAAGTCACTCCTACCCCTTGTCTCACTGATAAAGACTAATCACATCCTAAGTGATGCAAGGGGAGCTGAGCCCGGTACTCCCTGCCCAGGAAGCAGGGGTCACCAATGAATTAGAAGGCTGTCCAATAAAGTGAAGGGAATCCATCTCCTTGAAGACCAAGCGCACACTCTTTCCAAGTCTCTCAATAACACTGTTATCTGTCACAGGATTTGGGTTTTTATGGAACTGTGGGTTGAGTTTGAACCAAAAGGTTGCACAGGGTGCAACCGAGGTAAATTTCCAAACTGGGCTGGAGTACATATGGCCTGATGCCACAAACCCTGTGCACATCAAGAAGCCCGTGAAGCATCTTTCAATTCTTTGAAATAAAGTGGTCTGTCACCACATCACAGACTCGGATTTCTGTCACCATGATCAAACACTGGAGGCAGTTAGCTTACAAAAAAAAAAAAAAAGACTTGGGAGCTGGTGGGATATCTCCACCCGTAAAGGAATGTGTCTCCAAGCAGAAAGACCTGAATTTGATCACCAAAATCTACAAAGTAAAAGAAAAGAGCTAACTCAGGAAGCTGTTCCCTGACCTCCCCAAACATGCTGTGGCATGTACATATATGTGCGTGCATGCACACGCATACCACAACAAATAAATGAAAAAATTTTAAAAAGTTAGAAAAGGTCCTGAGGGTCCAAGCACAAGTTCAACTGGTTCACGATTCTCGCCTCTGCCGCAGTAGTCCATCCTGAAGAAGTAAACCAAGGTGCCAATACCTCTCAGGACCCAGGAAGCAGATCTGAGAAACAGGATGAACTACAGTCTCACAGTTCCCCTTCGGAACATTCTAAAAATCCACAGAAACCCCAGCAACATCCCCCTGGGGAGCAAGTCTTAAAACACATGAACCTTCAACATTCAAACATCAGCAATCTCCCTTCTTCTGTGTGTTTTGCTGCCCTCAGAGCATCTTGCCACTGTCATCAGCCATGTTTCCTGCCTTTGAGTCCACCTTCTACCCCATAAGAGACGCCTGTAGTAAACTCCTGGAGCCTGTGTCCAACAACGCGGATGTAATATATTGTTTTCATGCAAGTGCTACAGGTCCAATATGAACATTTTATTTTTCCTTCATAGAGAAAAAATATATATAATTCATTCTTTTCCTTTAAAAAAATCATAAAGAAAAAAAATGCTAGTGGGAAAGGTTTGGCATTTGAAACCTAGTGGGAGATTTCTCCAGCAGATGGTTTAGTGACAAAAAGCTTTTAAGAATTTCTGACTAGAGAGAGAAGAAAGGGAAGAGGGAAGACAGGAGGGGAGGAAGGGAGAGAGAGGTGGAGAAAGAGAGAGAGAGTTGATGTGATAAATTTGTTAAAAAAGAAAGTAATTCTTATTCAAGGTCTGATGACTCAAATGATCTATACACTAGATCATAGACTTATTTCAAAACCTCACATCAGAATAGCATAGAAAGCATATTTAAAATACTCATGAGTGGTGACCAGACATGAATATTTTTAAAGTTCCATTGGTGATTGTGTTGAAACCCAATGGCCCTTGTTTGTTTAATTTTGTTCAGATCCCTGAAAATAGGTAGAAAACACCCTACACTCTCTGGCTTTTTTTTTTTTTTTTTGCCTATTCAAACCCACCAGCAGCAGGCTCTTTGCCCGGGCCTTCCTATTTCCCCAGGAAGCATTTTGGATGCTGTTCTTATAAATTGTGTGGGTGATACCAATGCACTCAATGGCTTCATTTTCAAACAAGAGCAACCGAGTTCATGGCCATTTCACCCTGAGCTGTGTCACATCCAGGGCCTCTGTCAAATATGGCTGCTCTGAGGAGGCAGGGAAGTATTCTGGGAATGACACAGGCTTTGGCTGATGAGCTTTAACATGAAGAAATACCCTTTACTAGCTGAAAGCCCAGCATAAATCCTCCCAATCCAGCTTGTTTGATGAATCATATAGGACTGGATTATATTAGCCCTGCAGCGTGGGAAGACATCTGATAAAGACCTCATTGCAGAAAGAGAAGTAGACAATGGTATTCACCTTATTCCACTTCTCTGGGCTTTCTTGTTCCTAAAAAGTAGAGAACCAATTAGCAACAGCCAAAAGCAGATGGAATTCCAGAAATTTTCTATAGAAGGGTTATTCCAGAAGGATAATTGTGCCCACCTGCAGTCCCACCATTAGGATGTTGAAGCCTGAGCTATATAACAAGTTTTAGGCCAGCCTGGGCCACAGAGTAAGACTTTGTCATAGATAGACAGACAGACAGACAGATAGGTAGGTAGATAGATACAGACAGACAGACATAGACACATAGATACATGGATACATAGATGACAGTGGATGAATGGATGATAGATGAATGGATAGATGATAGATGTATATATGGATGATAGATAGATAGATAGATAGATAGATAGATAGATAGATAGATAGATATGATGGGTGGATGGATGGATGGACAGATGGGTAGATAGATAGATAGATAGATAGATAGATAGATAGATAGATAGATAGATAGATAGATAGATAGATAGATGGATGGATGGATGATGAGTGAATCGATGAGCAAGTAAGTGAGTGGACAATCAGACAGACAGATAAATCCAGATATATATGTTATTGAGAACATAATGTGGAGGTAGGTGCCTTTCTCTGCCTTCCTTTATGCAACGTGACTGAAACCTCTAGTCCCAGATGCCACACAACTGGAAACACCCCTGCTGCCCAATGAGGAAATGGGTAATGAGGAAAGTCACCAGGCTGGCTTTCGTAGCTGTAACTTAGGTCATAAACACCATTTCTGTGAGCCCTAAATGGCCAAATGCAAAAGTGTATGGAATTCCAATGGATCACATAGACAGACATAGAACACCAGACTCTGAATATTATTTACCCGGCACCAAGCAGATGTTTGTTTCCAAATCTGCCATCTCCTCTAATTGGCCGACGCTGTGCTGCATAAACCCCAAAGCAAGCTTATGTTCCACAGTGAATGACAAATGCTGAGAAGAATCCTCTGTGAGTTGACAGCCTCCCCCTCCGGCATGCAAATTACACTGAAACCTCATCAGTAGACGAAGATAAGCTCATCTGCATGATTGGCAAACCAGTGGATAAACACACCCTTGCAGTCATTGTCCAAATTCAATTTGATCGGTTCGTCTCTGTTTTGAGGGATCGTTTGCTCATTAATTTATTCATTCAGCCAACATTTATTGAGCATCTATTCCAACACAGACACTGTCTTCTGTTTTAGGAACACAAAGATGAACAAAGATATGTTCTCTTTGGTGAAGAAAACAGAAATAAAGCAAATGATGCAAACAGGCATGATCACAGGAGCAAGCAAGCCTCCGTGACTATAAGAAGAATGATCAGTTCTGCCTGCAGGAGTTGGGGGCTGAAACCCAAGTTTTCAAGGTGAAACATGGAGAAAGATGTTTGCTGGATGTGTCCTGGGCACAAGGCAGGGTTTCCACAAAGACAGCATAGAGGACACAAAGCAGAGAATGCAGCAATCCAGGAACCAGGAGCAGCTGGGTCCGATGCAGTAAGAAGCTTGTGGCAACCTTGATCTCTTTGATGGACCCCCACAGGAGGCAAAAATGCACAGTCCCTTTAAAGGGTGGCCTGGTCTCATCTGTTGAAAGTTAAAGTGTGCATGCCTTAGTGTCCGTAGCAAGATAATAGAAAAAAGTGATTCTTGGCCAGGTGTGGTGGCACACTCCTTTAATCCCAGCACTTGGGAGCCAAAGGCAGGTAGATCTCTGTGAGTTCAGGGTCAGTCTAGGACAAAGGACAGCCAGGGCTACACAGAGAGACCCTGTCTCAAAAAAAAAAAAAAAAAAGAAAAAAAAGAAACACAAAAAACCAATAATAATAACAACAATAATAAAAAAAAAGAAAAGTGATTCTTTTAAAAGGTACTACTTAAACTATGGTACAGCAAGGTATGGAAACAGTAAAGGAAGCAAATACTATACTATAAAAAGAGAATAAGCACACAAATAATTATGCACAGACAAGAAGAAGGCTCATAGTTACAGGAAGGCCTCCTGGATATGTTAAGTGGGTATACGTGTGTGTGTTTGTGTGTATGTATGTATGTATGTAAAATATGCTACTTTATGTGTGACAAAGAAAAGAGGGATGTGTGTTTCTTTGCTTTATGTTCAATAAAAATACTCTGAAGGATATACAAGAATGTAGCGACCTGTAGGGGTAAAGAAATAGAAAAGAAGATTAAGGAAGAGATGAGAGCAAGACTTTGCAATGTATGTCTTGGATGTCATTTTCTTACATTTTTATGCTTATGTGTATGTACATGTACAGTTTATGTATGAGTCTGTGTGTGCAAATATTGGTGAACACGTGCATGCTCCCTAAGGTCAGAGGAGAACCTTGGGCATCGGGCTTCTATCTTGCTTCAGGGTGGCTCTCTTGTTCCCCGCTGCACGTGAATGGCTAGCTGGATGTCAAACTCCCAGCGATGCTCATGTCTCTGCCTCCCATTTCACCATAGAAGTGCCAGGGTTACAGATATGTGCCACCACGACTTGTGGCTTTCTATGAGTTCTGGAGATCCAACCCAGATCTCCACGCCCGCAAGGCAAGCACTTCACCCACGGAGCCACCTCCCTGGCCCCACTTTAAATTTTTGAATCATGCATAACCTACTCAACGGTGGGACTAGATTTTAAATTTCATTTTTAAAATGTCTTTTCCCCCCCAACGATTCTAGTCATAACATTAGCCACAGAAAATCATTCCTAAAGGGGTGAATGTAAGGCTGTGTGGCTTTGTTTATGGTGGAGAAAGGAAGCTTTAAATAGTCCAGACACCCCCATCTGGAGGGTCATGCAATGCGGTAATGGCTGAAGACGAAGCAGTGTGGGCAGTGAGGTGTGCCTGTGTCTGCTAGTGTGGGCAAACCTCCAAGACACATCGGTGCTCAGGAGAAGGACTTGTAGGTGCTTGGAGATGGAGGTGGTGAGATATGAGTCTGTGGGCACAAGGTCAAGGGGGATGAGTTTGGGGGGGGGGCTAGAGCAGCCACACAGGTGCTATAGATAAGCTGTAGACTTGGGAAGCTGTTGCTAACCTAACGTCAACCAAGAGGAGACCGTTGCCAGTGAATCTTGTATTTTACATGATAAACATGTAAGGCATGAGAATTAGCTTCACAAATTGCATTCTATAACACAAGTTATTCAACTCTGTGTGTGTGTGTGTGTGTGTGTGTGTGTGTGTGGAGAGTGTGGAGAGAGAGAAAGTCTTATCCTAAGGAACTGACTTACCCAATTAGGTGGAAAAAAGCAGAAAGATAAGACATCATTAAGGTAAAAGCACACACACACACACACACAGAGAGAGAGAGAGAGAGAGAGAGAGAGAGAGAGAGAGAGAGACTTACATTAGAGGAAAGAATTCACACCCAGTAGGCACTGTACTTACCTCTGGAGATGGCCTGGGGCAGTGGTCTTTTGTGTACAGCCAGACGGTAAATATTTATGCCCTTCAGACTTCGAATCTCAATCGAGTCTAATCAGCTATTCCATCTGAGTGTAGATGCAGCCACAGATGATGCGCAAATGACTGATCTGTGTTCCAATAAAACTTTATTCAACGCATATGGTGAGCCATATTGGCCCTGCCATAGTTTCCAGCTCCTAATTAGAGAGCGGAGATGGAAGGGGTAGCTTTAAAGTTCTTTAATATTTCACTGTTTTTATTTCTACTTGTTCTTTGAAAATTTCACTCATGTCTACAATTTATATTGATCCTTTCCATCCCTCGACGCCCTCCAGCTCCCCCATAACCCCCACAACCCCCCCAACAATATCTCCATCCCAACTTCCTGCCCTCCCTTTACATTTGTTTGTTTGTTTGTTCTGAATCCAGTTACATCTGTGTGCACATGGGCTTGGGGTCATCCACCTGGGAATGACGAAGACTTTTATAAAAAGGATAAGAGCCTTTATTCATTATCCTACCTGTCATGGTCAAGGAGCTGGTTCAGCAATTCTTACAGTGTTGCTTGGACAAACAATGAAGAAAAAGTTCTAGAATAGCTTTTCAGTTTCTGTGCTGGGTCACTTCGCTGTATCACTCAGGATAGAGAGATACAACAGTTTGGAGCAAGGGGAGGAGGGCTGTGAGTTCTCTTTGGGTGGGGCTATGGTAAACTGAGGTATATCTAAGACATCCTAGAAAAGTGTTGACCATTAAAACATGGAACTTGGGCCTGGAGAGATGGCTCAGGGGTTAAGAGCACTGGCTGCTCTTCCAAAGGACCAGGGTTAGATCCCCAGTACCCACATGGTGGCTCAGAACAGTCCTTAACTCCTGTCCCAAGGGTCAAATGCCCTCACTCAGACATCTGTGCACCCAGAACGCCAATGTACAGAAGATAAAAAAAAATAAAATAAAATAAAGTGTGGAACTTGGCTGGGTGTGGTGGTATGCACTGTGATTCCAAGCCTTAAGAGGCTGAGGCAGGAGGATTGTGAATTCCAGGACAGCCTGGGCTACTTAGCAAGATCCTGTCTCAAAAAAACATTAATCATAATCATCTGCAGTTTGGCCCTAGAAGAGAACTCAAATCAAAACAAATGTGCAAAGGAAATGATTATTCAGTTCGTAGAAGAAGATAAATAACGTCTCTTAAATATACAAGCAGATGTTCAAACTCACTCACAGCATGAGAAATGCAACCTGGCTACCCGAAAACCATTTCTCATCTATCTTTGGGGAAAAAAAAAAACTGAAAAATATGATGACACCTTTTGTTGAAAAGGGCTGTGAAAAACAAGAAGTCTCCTACACTGTTTGAAGGGGATTTGGCTGTATACAGTCACTGCCAAGAACTTGCCATTCTAACAAAATTACGAGTGTGCCTGTCCTCTGTGCCCCAGTCCCACTTTGGCAAGTTTACCCTAAGGGTATTCAGGGGCATGAGTGAGGTCACACTAGCACAAAGATTCTCGTTACTACACTGTGCTAATGCAAGGGTAGTTGATAATGTCCTCCCAGAAGCACAACCAAGAAGATACGTATGTACACACACACACACACACACCACACAAGCACACACTGTTGGCCTTTTGTATCCATAGGTTTCATACTTACGGATTCAAAAAATACTAGATAGAAAATATTTTTAAAGGCATATACTATAAATATGTCCGGGTTTTTTTTCTTAATCTGGCGACTAGTTCCGAGGTGTTTACATTGACTTACTGTAAGTAGCCTAGAGAGAACACAAAGCCCACAGGAGGCTGCGCACAGGCTACATATAAACATGTCACCGTTTCATCTGAGGGCCTTGAGTAGTCGTGGGATCTGTAGAGAGTGCTGGGAGTGACCGGGAGGGAACTAAGAAGGAAGAGAGTGAGGTAGGGAAAGAGGAGGGAGGGAGGGACAGAGACAGAGAACGGATAAGGATTTTGCTGACACAATTGCAGCAGCTGAGAACAGAAGACCAGGAAAGCCCACTTTGTAAATTACTCTCTGAGCTGTGTCCAAAGACAAGACAAGCAGGCTGGGAGAGAATTCCTTCCTCTTCTGTATTTGATTGGGTGGGGGAGGAAGCTCTCTACAGATTGGATGAGGCCCACCTGCACCCGGGGGCGGGGGGGGGGGAGGGAAGAACAATCAGCTACACCAGGCACAAAGTTAATCTCATCTGGACACACCCAGAACACTGTTAGGCCTCATAGCCGGATGCCTGCTTCCCAGTGAGGTTGACACATGACATCAATCATTCCAGAGAGTGACAGAACGCTGGAAAGTTGTCCACCTGTAGGAATCGGCCTAAATAAATTATGGGACACCCGGACAATCAAATGCCGTGCAATCATAAATTTTCAAAAAGAGAAAGAAAGGAGAATGGAAATGTTCCCTACACCCTGTCATGGAAAAAATCTAAACAAAAAAGAATGATGAATGTGTGTTTAACATTCGTATTTTTGGAAGAAGTTGTAACAAACCAAAAGAAGTGTTTGCTCTCCAGCAAAGGGAAGTCCCCAGGATTCAAGTGGTGGATGGAGAAACACAACTTCTGAAGGTTGTTCTCTAACACACACACACACACACACACACACACACACACACCTGTGCACTCCCATGTGGGTCCTTAGGCAGGGGAGCAGGTACTTTTACCCATGAGACATCTTACAGCCCGAAAAATCTTTTAACCAAGGACTATTCATGGAGATAACCTAGAACCCCTGCACAGATGCAGCCCATGGCAGCTCAGTGTCCAAGTGGATTCCATAATAATGGGTACAGGGACTATCTCTGGCATGAACTGATTGGCCTGCTCTTTGACCACCTCCCCCTGAGGTCACAGAGGAAGACAATGCAGCCAGTCCTGATAAGACCTGATAGACTAGGATCAGAAGGAAGGGGAGGAGAACCTCCCCTATCAGTAGACTTGGGGAGGGGCATGCGTGGAGAAGGGGGAGGGAAGGTGGGATTGGGAGGGGAGAAGGGAGGGAGCTGCAGGAGGGATACAAAGTGAATAAAATGTAATTAATAAAAATGAAAATAAAAAGAGTGAGGCAGGGACTTGGAGCACTGGCCGATCCTCAGAGGACCTGGGCTTGGATCTCAACAACAGCAAGGTGAGTCCCAACCATCTGTAACTCCAGGTCCAGGAGAGCCAATGTCCTCTTCTGACCTCTTCAGACACCTGGCACGCACGTGGTCCACACATACGTGCAGGCAAAGTCTACACATGAAATAAAACTGATGAATCTTTTTAAAATGAGTCAAATGCAGGACAAAGAGGATGGAGAATTAGATTATATCACCTGTATTTTAACTATGAGACTGAGCATCACTAACCCAAAAAGTCTAATACCCACAGTACCCCAGATTTGGAACTTTTTGAGGGCTAACATGACATACCATGAGTAGAAAGATCCATGCTGTGAATTTTTTTTGTGTGTGTGTGTGCATGGAGCTGCTTAAAATACTATTTAAGATTATCTTCAGGTTTCGTCCACGACAGTGTAATTTTGAGTTTAGACTTGGGTCCCATTCCCAGGATATTTCATTAAATGTATGAAATATTTTTCCAAAATCCACTTCATGGCTCAAACATTTTGGATAAGGGGTGCTTAGCCTCTATCTGTTCAGAAAGAGTTTTAAATAACTCAGGGAGAAAAAAAAAGAAAAGAAAAGAAAAGAAAAAAGAAAAGAAAAGAAAAGAAAAGAAAAGAAAAGAAAAGAAAAAGAGTAAGTGATAGGTGCCGGGGAAGGTTTTGGAATTGTTAGCTAAAAGCCTGCCTGGGATGAAGCCACGAGGAGGAGGAGGCGGCCCAGGAGGTTAGGCAGAGAAAAGGGAGTGATGTGCTGTGGGAAACAGACCCTGAGAAGACACCAGTGTCTAAAAGTGGGGGACAGAGAGGTTGGGAAGAGGCATTCAGACAGGTAAAGGACAGGAGAGAAGTGGCCTCCAGGGGTACGTGACGGTCTCGTGGCAAGAAGGATGAAGTGAAGACTTAAGCATTCGGATTGTTTCTGGGATGATATATTGAACCGGGTAGTCTTTATTTTGTTTGCACTCTCTGCAAGAAATATATCACTTAGTTACATTTCTTCCCTGGAATTTCTTTCTCTCTTGTCAGTACAACCTGATTTGAGATGTAAATAAACCACAGAGATAATGCCCAAGTCTCATCAGACTGCGAGCTCTGCCACCAGCCCAGGATAAAGGCAATGATGAATGGCACAAGAGCTGCAGTGTAATCTCCTCTGTTTTAATATTCGATTATCACGTCCCTCATCTTCCCTAGACCCGAGACTCCACACATTAACATTTCTTTGTTCCTTCCACAATGCTTCTATCTCCATCACATCTGCAGCCTCGTTTAATATTGTTCACTGTTGAAATGAACACAGAAAACCAATTACCCAGGTGGCAGTAAGAGTTGGTCCTGGGCCCGACCAGCCACAATGAGTACAAGATTCCCTTCTCAAATGCGTGAGAACCTATACACAGCAAGCCCCGCCCTCGGGCTTCTGGGAGTGGCCACTGAGGCAGCCACAAGAGGGTCAGGCTGCTTGGCCAGCCAAGCCTTTGTCAGCGCAGCAGGTAAGAGCACAGATGCCCAGAATGCCTGAGGTCAATTGGTGAGCTTTAGCTGCAGCTAAAGCTGTAGTTCTGCACAGAGCCTTAAACTCAAAAGGCCTCCTGGTTTCCATGTGTTAAAATAGAAACAAGCTGGGCACAATGATTCCCACCACTAATCGCAGCTTTTTTTTTTTTTTTTTTTTGAGGGAGGCGCGCATATTTCAAGTTCAAAGCCAACCATCAGTAGGTAAGATCCTAGCCAGCTTAAGGTAACAGAGCAGGGCCTGTCAGTCAGTCTATCAATCAATAAATCAATGCAGCAGCCACCTGTAGTGACCTAGTGACCTTGATCTACCTGCCAAGCTTTTCAGCCCCAAAACACAGCTAGGAGCTGCAGGCCATTTGTTCAGGATGCCATGGGGAACACACCAGCTTCAACCATAACAGAGTTGATACAGAATCAGGGCAGCCCTAACTTCAATGACTGGCATCTCGAAGAGAGGGAGGGATGGTGACATAGATCTAACCACAAGAAGGAGAAAGTATAGGTATAGGTTGGAATGATACGGCCACAGGCCAAGGGACAGTAGTAACCGCCACTGGGAACTACAAGAGACAGAAAGGACTTTACCCCGGATCCACGGAGGGGAGCAACCCCCTGCCGCCACCTTGCTTTTGGATTTCTGGGCTATCCAAGCGTTGGGTAAATGTCTACTGACTTAAGCCACCCAGCGTGCGGCACGTTGTAACTGCCATCTCCAAGAGTCGATGGAAAGGTGTATGTGGCCTGCGTCGCGTGTAACATGTGTAGAAGAGTGTGGGGCATCTCATGAACCATTGGAAGTGTGGCACAATTGCCATCGCTTGTCAGTCTTACTTTGTAGTTGGTTGCCTCCTGGGTAACCAAATTATCAGGCTGAACATCAGCAGACAGATGGGTGAATCTGTGGCCTTCCATCTTCAAGGAGCCTCGAGTTTCATTTCAGGCTAATTAGTCGGCCCAGCCCTGTGCTAAGCAGAGAAAGAACTCAATTCTTGCCCATAGTATGGGGAGTCAACTTTGCAGAACTTGAGAAGGAAGACTGTAAAGGTATGGGCACAGCTGACAGCTTTCCAAAGCCTGGGCTGGCTTCCCTCCACCCTGCGAGGAAAATTCCGTTTCCTAAGTCGGTGTCAGTGGGACAAAGTTACCACCTGCGGGTAAGTACAGGACTCTTGGGGTGAGACTAATTCAAATCCTTCCTCCTGCACCTTGCCCCCCCCCCCAGATGAGACCTTCAGGGATTCTTTAACCTCTCTGAACCTCAGTTTCCTCATCTATAAGATGGGCACAGGCTAACAAAGTGCTAAATGGCATTAGTGGACAATCCGGAAAGAATAAATACTTTTCTTTCTGCAGTCAAATACTCTGACAAAAACAACTTCATGGAGAAAGGGTTTTGTTTTGAATCCTATTCCAGGGGTACAGTCCATCATGGTGAGGGCTCATAACAGTCAGAGCTTGCGACAGCTGGTCCTGGGGTACCCACAATAAGGAGACACAATAAGGACCCCAGCCCAATGGAACGGTACCTCCCACACTCAGCCACATTAAACTAGTCTAGATGCAGGGCAGAGGCTTGTCTCCTAGGTGATCTAGATCATGTTAGGTTGACCGTCAGTGTTAGCCACCACAGATGGGAAAGGACAGTGTCTCGGGACCGGCAGGATGCTTCCTGCCTCTGAGCACATACACTGATCTGGAGGCGCTCTGAGACGTCTCTCCTAGCCTGCCGTCATTGGCTCGTTCTAGTTGCCTCTCCAGGTAGACCAAGCCTTCTCCAGAATGAGGATGAGTGGTCCTAGGACTGTCGTGTGCCTGAAGCAGAGCAGCAGGGCCACAGAACGTGCAACATTCGTGCTGCAGCATATGACACACACGTGTGAGGATGCCCTGATGAGATCGGTCGTTGTGTACAATGAGTATACACTAATAATTTTAAAATATCTATTGAGGAGAGTGGTAGCTTGAATCAAAGTTTCTCACTGTTAAGGCACTGACATTTCGGCTTTGTGAGTCGTGCTTTGTCCATTTATTACCCACACTCTTGCAAAATGGTTTCCTTTAGATCAAAGAGTAAGCCTGCAGTGGCCTCCTGCCTGTGCCCCTCTGTTTATGCATGATCCCTGGTTACTTTTCAGCTACAACTAAATATTTGTTGTGTGGGCCTTTTGCAGAAAAAAAGTTTGCCAACCCCTGCTTTAAATCAATTCACTCTTTTATTTAAATGTAGTTTTAAACAGGAAACTTTATATAGCTAATGTAACAGAAATCAGTATTCATGGCCATAGACAGAAAGTGGTAATAAAACAGATATATAATATGTAATATGCCACGTCAGACTAATCCAAAGAAGGCTCACTCAGCCTGGAAGTCGCAGCGTGGAAACCCAGCGGACACAGGAATGGGAGCCACTGAGAAAGAGCAAACGCTTCCGGAGATTCCCAGCCCATTAAAAAAGGAAGAAAGTTTAAAAAGTGAAAAGGAAAAGGACATTGAGAAGAACAGAAGAAAAAAAAAACCATTGTTTTCGGCATTCAAAGGTAATAAGCGTAATTTATAAACTAGATTAGGAGAGGACATCTCTGTGTCTTTATAATGAAAACAGCGGATGCTAATAACAGCAATAACATTTAAATAAAAATCTGTTTACCCTTGGCGAACCCATACATAAATGCAAAGCTGTGCTGATTGTTTTAAGGACTGGGACTGGACTGATTAGCCCTCCTGAGTTGGTTGGTTGATTGGTTGGTTCGTTGGCTTTTTGTTTGTTTTCTTTTTTATTAAATTTTTATTTTTTATATTAATTACAGTTTATTCACTTTGTATCCCAGCTGTAGGCCCCTCCCTCCTTCTCTCCCAATCCCACCCTCCCTCCCTCATCTCCTCCTATGCCCCTCTCCAAGTCCACAGATATGGGAGGTCCTCCTCCCCTTCCATCTGACCCTAGCTTATCCGGTCTCATCAGAACTGGCTGCATTGTCCCCCTCTGCGGCCTGGCACTGGGCCCAGGGGTCTTTTTTGCAACTGATACTCCAACCAAGGACTATTCATGGATATAACCTAGAACCCCTGCTTGGATGTTGCCCATAGCAGCTCAGTGTCCAAGTGGGTTCCCTAGTAAAGGGAACAGGGACTGTTGTTGGCTTGTTTTTAAAGGGCAGGGGGTGACTGAAATGTGAAGACCTCGGGAAGACTCAATCACCTAAACCAATGATGGCAAGTAATTGGTAGCAGGTGGGACAGAAATGGGAGCACTCAAGCTCTTCCCTTCCGAACATCACAGCCCAGGGAGCCAGGCCCCTCCTATCAGAAATAATGAACAGAAATAGACACACCAAAACTTTTGCATTTAAATTACTCTACATTGGAACTACATATCCTGTTCATAAATAGAAGTTAAAAGCAATCTTTTGGAAAAGGGAGAAAGGAGAGCCTTGGTCTCATTATTTTATAACTTATTCTGAGATGCAAGGCCTATTTAAATGGGAGAGGGAGCAGATCCAGAATTGTAAATAAAACAAAATTTTCATTTCCCCGCATCACACTTTAATGAGAGCGCTATGATTTGGCTGGTAGGAAGGACTGAAATTGTTGAGCCACCTTCAAAAGCCCACTTCAAATGCTCGTCGAAATAGCACCAAAGGTCCGGATTCTGAACCCTCCCCCCAAAAGAGGTAAAATTACACACACACACACACACACACACCGTTGCTCACTTTCAAAAGTTAAAGTGAGGTTTTATACCAGCACCAGATCCTCCCGAAAATGGTAAATTCGTGTCACCTGTTTTCCTTACGGGTCTTAGATTTTTGATTTTTATGTATTTGCACACTCACCTGTGAATGCACACGTGCGTGCACGAGCGAGCACACCTGTGTGGGCAGAAGCCAGAAGGGCACGTCTGTGTCCTCTCCCATCGCTCGCTTGCCTGTCCCGCTAAGGCAGGGTCTGCTGGAGTCTCAGCACTGGAACCAGCAATCCCGGAAATCCTCCGGCGACCGTGGGGCACGCAGCTTGTTCTGCGGGTGCTGGGATCTGAACCTGAGTCCTCACAACTGTGGAGCGAGCTCTCGGCCTCTGAGCCCTCCGTAGCTACACGTGGCTTCTTTGGAGGTCAATGAGGCTCAGCCAGTGTGGGAAGACTCGGGGAACCCATGGGCAGATGTGTTTGCTTATCTTGAGACGAGGCTCAGCGTGGAGCCCGGGCTGGTCCAGGACTCACTATCCTCCTGCCACAGCCTCCGGAGAGCTGGATTATAAGCACGGGCCACTAAGGCAGTGGTTCTCAGCCTGTGGGTCTCGACCCCCCTGAAGATTGAACTGCTCTTTCACGGGGTTTGCGTATCAGATATCCTGCATATCAGGTATTTCTATTACGATTCAGAACAGTACCAAAATTACAGGGATGGAGCAGCAATGGAATAATTTTATGGTTGGGGGTCACCACAACAGGAGGAGCTGGACTAAAAGGTCACGGCATTAGGAAGGTTGAGAGCCGCTGCTCTAAG
This sequence comes from Meriones unguiculatus, assembly GCF_030254825.1. NCBI lineage: Eukaryota > Metazoa > Chordata > Mammalia > Rodentia > Muridae > Meriones > Meriones unguiculatus. The sequence continues at coordinate 19,232,706 of NC_083361.1, forward strand.
GCGACATCCATTTGGAGGCTGAAGAACTTCAGAGAGGCTCTTCAGATTTTTCACATTAAAAACCCTGAGGAGGCCCTGTCACAGTCCCAGCCCAGGTCTCTACTTAGCCCTGCTTTTAGCTCTGCTAGGTCTAAGGAACCATCCCCCTACAGGAAAATTATTGGCCCAAAGTTATTGGCTTTTCTCCAACAACCTTTATGGTAACTGGGAAAACTTAAGTGACAATATTTGCTGCCTCCAAGTGACCATTTTTTCCTGAGTATGTCCAGCAGTAACTGAACCCCGCCAAACAGTTCTGGAAAAGAGTGTTCGTTTTCTCGAGACAGTGCAAATTCAGGCATCAAGAACTTGTGGGTTTGTTTTCTGGCAGAGAACTTCTGTGTAAACAAGAGGACCATAATAGTCGGCATCCATTCTGCCACCAAATAAAATCTCCTCTAAGGGCCAGCGTTCGTGGCACTCGCCAAGACTCCTTCCAGGATTCTGGCCGACTTTCTGCAAGATGCAAGGGAGCCATATGTGATCATGAACATGCCAGCTGTGGCCAACTGCAGCCTTCCAGACAGACATTTCCTCCAGTTAAAGCCTAAAGAAAACCAACTTTTCAGGGGCTGTTTCTAAAGGGACTGACGGAAAGTGATTGTTTGTTTGTTTGTTTGTTTTTTCAAAGCAGTCAGGATGCACTAAACGGGTGACCGTGGCCCCAGCCAAGAAAGACATGGGTGATTTTACACAGCGTCTAACTGGGGGAAAGAGGAAATGCTGTGGTCCCTGCTCTAAAACGGGAGGGGCAGATCCTTCCGGGGCAGGTGAGGCCTTCTGAAAGCGGCAGTGTTGTTTTGGGAGTCTCGGGTCCAAGTCATAAGATCAGGTCAGGCACCGCTGGAGCACGGGCTGTTTGGTGTCATCCTTTAATGTATGGGTACTCTTGGGGTAGGAAGGACAAAGCTGTAGCATGGTCCAGCTTACGACTATGGGGCTGGGACTGAAACAGGTTCAAGTTCCGCTTCATCTGCTCCTTTCAGGAGAAGCACGCACACCGAGGGATGCCTCCTCGGCTTCTGATGCTTTGATGTGCCAGTTGACATCACATCAAGAGGTTCACATCCCCGGTGGCTTCAGTGTCCCATGAAAGAGACCTAAGCTGTGATGACATCTCTCTTCTTGTTGCTTCCCTACTGAGCCGAACTTGATCTGAGGGAAGAGGAATTTTTTTCATCTGCATTTTCTACCAATGACAAATTGATCTGGATGTGGTCGAGTAACAGCCATAGACTCTGCACATATGGCCTCATGGGGAACGCACCCCCCTCCCACAAAATAATTGATTAGAATGAAACATTTTATTAATCATATAATTTGACACCAAAAAAAAAAAAACAAAAAACCCTTTGTCTGATAGGGTCCATCCTACTTGGTCGGGTGGATCACAAGTGCTATGAGCTGTCTAGGCAATGGCCGCCTTCCGCACGCTGGGGCCATTCTTTTCTTGTTTTCTCTTGAGAATGGCGCCCCTGCAGACCCGCATACACTGTAAGCCGCTTGTCCACCGGCTGCCGCGCCCTTGCAGGCCTGCCCTGTCAGCCAGCTGCTGTGTTCTTCAAGCTGCACTGCTGCCTGCTTCCTGTCTTGCTCTCTGAGCTGAGCAGCCTTGTATATAAGTAAATAAATCTTTGGTTTTGGTTTTGTTTTTTTTTGTTTTGTTTTGTTTTGTTTGTTTGTTTTTCTGTATGATCCAGAAACTTCTGTCCTGGGCATATAACCCAAAAAAGTTGAAGGCAGGACCTTGATGAGTACACAAAGAGAGAGGAGTTCGGGTTCCTTTTTTGCATGTTTGTTTTGACAGCTGCTAAAACAAGGACAACAATTCACATGTCTACCAACAAATGAGTGAGAAGCAAAATGAGGTACAAAAATATACAATGAAATATTACTCACCCTTAAGCATAGAGGAGATCTACATGTTATATGTGGTGAGCCTTGAGGTTGTAATGTTAAGTGAAATAGGCCAGTAGCAAACATTACATGGGTTGACTTATAAGGGGCTCCTAGATTAGTCAAGTTCAGGGGAACTGGGAGAAGCCTGGTGCTGGGAAGAAGAAAGAAGGAAGAGCTGATAGGGACAGAGCTCCAGCTTTACAAGATAAAAAAGGTTACAGAGAGGGATGGTGATTGGGTTATACAACACGGTAAATGTGTTTAATACTATCAAGACGACGTGTGCTTGAAATGGTTAAGGTGTGCACCTTGTGTCACAGGTACTCTACCATAAATGTGTAATTATGACTTTGTCTTTGATCCTGGGTATCTGACATCTTCCAAACTACCCCCCCCTTCCTCTTCTGCCTTACATTGGAGAAAGCTGTTAAGAAAGCCTCGATTCTCCCTCTTTTGACGCTAGGCCCTTCATGGCACACAGCTCTCCTCAAGGAGCCCCACACCCTAACCAGTGCTAAAGCATCTGGCCTTCTCTCTCCCCTCAGGACATCTTGCCTCTGCCTCAACCTCTGCTCTCTCCAGAAGGCCCCATTAGAGGGACAACAAAACCCTTCCCACTGCTTCAGGGGATGTGCAGTGTCGCTCATGTTGACATCTGAACCAGCTTTGGGCTGGAAGAGGTCCGTGTCATCTATCCTGGTTATTATCTCACGGCAGCAGGAAAATGCCTCACAGAAGCAACCTATGGACGGGTTTGTTTTAGCTCAGGGCTTGGGTGGACAGTCTCGTGGTAGCACGGATGTGGTGGCAGGGGGGAGGCAGCTGGCTGACCTTCTCCTCCTCATTCCGTCTGAGACCCCAGTCTGTGGAACTAAGGTAGGTCTTCCCACTTCAATTAACTCAATCCGGAAGCCCTTTTACTGCCCCGCGCCTCGTCTCCTAGGTGACTCCAGATTGTCACGCCATTGTTGTTAGGTGGCCACCATAGCACCTGTTGCACTGTATGTCCGTCTAATGGGTGGAAACTGGTGCTATCTTATTTCTGTACCGAAATGACTAAAAAGTGTAAATACATCTCTTGCTCAGGTCCAAGAGGGACGGCGTTCTCATCCAAGAGATATCCTCAATGCTTAAGGCAACAGATTACTTCCCGGGTCAGTGGCCTCATGCCACTGGATGCAGAGAACCATAATAGACAGTGCTGAATGAAAACTTAGAGGCTTTCCAGGTTAATGGAGACAGTTGCAGATATTGGGTCCTCAATGAACATTTGGGTGAATGAATGTCCCTGCACTCCGCAGGACTTGAGGACTGATGAGCTAGAGAGCTAAGGAACGTGTCACAAATAATGAGAAATCCAAAACAAGGAAGCTGCTTCAGTGTACTTCTTCCCAGCATTTGCCAAACTTTAGTGATTTTAAAATAATGTTCCAAGAAAGTTTTCGTGGTGAGACTTTTGGTAGACCTGTCAATGAACAGCAAAATTGGTCCTTTTTAAGACACTTGTAGAAGAAAAATTCCAAAAAAATTAAAATTGGTTCGGAAACCAAGGAACCATTTTTTTTTCTATATCATATTGATCATTTCAAGTGGAACTGTTAGCTATCTTAGAAAAATTGTAGTTCTGAATTGCTTTTGCCTCTAACTCTGGACCTCTGTTCCTAAGGGGTTGTTTCCTAAAAGAAAACATTCAACCAGAAAATTTCAGTACACCGCAATCTCTCCAAAGATTAAGGAATCTCTATGAAAGGCTGAATGTCTAAATTGAAAAGTTTTTGGCTGTGGCATTCAGGTGTGAGCAAAGCCTTTCTTTGCACACCTTCTTCTCTGTCTGAGGCTAGGGCAAGCCAACTTTCTCTCAGACGGGAAATAAAATTAAAGTCTGTCACACTAAGTGTCCGTTGTACGTGGCAACATCCTCCCCCTGCTTGCCTTTGGTGAGCTGTTCCCAGAGACAGCCACCAAGCACCACACCTCTGCCCTGTGGGCTGTTCTCTTCATGCTCATTTTCAGGTAACCCCAGTGGCACTGATGGTGCCAATGGGAAGTGCTTCCAATGGGAAGTCATTAGGGTGGGCCGTCTCTGTGGCTTCTTTCACGGTCTTATATGAAGGAGTATGGGGTGACCCCACACCGTATGGGGTGACTTTCCATCTACAGCAACTCCTTGTCACTGAAGCTAAAGAAAATGGCATTCGGTTCCTCGGAATGGGATCTCAGCAAGCCTGCTGCTTGTCCACTATAGCCGAGACATCTCCCTGAGCCCTCATCCCCCTCTGCTGACCTTGCTGCAGTCTTCCCAAGCCCGCTGTCTGACTTCCAGGCTGCCTCCTAGAAGGAGCGGTCTGAACTGGCAGCTCAGGGAGGATGCAACCAAGGGATACACATCCCCAGATTTGGCATTCCTTCTGGGTTCCGTGGAGCGGCGCTGAGAGCATGCTGTAAATAAGGATGGTGCCCCCAGTCTGGACCCTCGGCTGGTCTGAGCCTGTAAAGGTGGAGGCCAGGTGCCGAGGAGAGAGGCCATATATGGATGCTGCCCTGTAACATCACATGTGAGCCTAGAACGCAATGAGATACGAAAAATCAGACATCTTATCTTTTCCAACTTTTCCTCACTCTTGGTTCTTCCTTAGAATCAAGAGGCTCTTCCGACTAAGTGGGAGGGGGGGGACTTTTAGTACAGTGAGGCACAGAACACACCCTAATACGTGCCTTTAAAACCCCACTTACAGGGCTGGAGAGATGGCTCAGAGGTTGAGAACACTGGTCTTTCTTCCAAAGGTCCCTAGTTCCATTCCCAGCAACCACATGGTGGCTCACAACCATCTAGAGTGAGATTTGGCGCCCTCTTCTGGTGCACAGGCACATGTGCAGGCAGAATGCTGTGTAAGTAATAAATCTTTAGAATCCCATTTACAACTACTTACACCTTTGCTAGTTTGGCGATGTCACTCTTACCCTATTATCTACTTAATATTCATTTGCTTGGGAAGAGGAGGTAGAGCATGCATACAAGTATGGGATGCAGGTGACTTCCACCTCTGTGTTTGAGACAGGGTCTCTTGTTGGCCTAGGACTTCGCGAGTAGAGCAGGCTAGCTGTCTAGCCAGTAAGCTGCAAGGATCCACCTGCCTCCGCCTCGGGTCTTGTTATTGCTGGGCTCACAGGTGTATGTCACCATTCCCAGATTTTTATTTGGGTTTCGAGGAACTCAAAATAAGGCTCTCAAAGCTTTCCAGGCAAAAGAGTTTTACTGCCTAGTCATCTCCCTTGGCCTCTGTTTGCTTGGCGCCATGCTTCAGGTTAGCTCATTTTAAAATGTGTCCAGTCTCAATCAGCAACCCGTCCGTCATGAACTGCACCTGCCAGTATACTGAACGCCTGTTGCTAGAGTGATGCAGGGTGGGAGATCGGCGGTGAGCACCCCCTCCCGCCTAGCCCTCCTGAAGACAGAGCATCTTGGCAGAGGAGAGCCGTGGCTGCTGCCCGGATGTTGGAGAGCAGAGCCTAAAGGCGAGCTATGGAGAAGCACTCGTTTTGCAACCAGCACACCATACTTGACGAAATGCTGTCCTAGAAGACGCTCAGAAGAGAAACGCCAGTTTGGGGAAATACGCTTGTGTGCGCTGTGAGAGGATTTGGAGCTGGCTTTCCAGATCCCCCTCAAGGCCCAACAAACAAATTATAATTTAGACAAGTCTGGGATTCTTCACAGCTCAGCTTGTGGTGATGGTATTAGCTTCGCGACTACAAACAAGTTACGCTTCTCTGTGAAAGCCCTCCACGGCACCTCATTGGGAAACCTGGAGGTGCCAAAAGCACAGGGATTCCTGCCATGTTTCTTGAACCCAGAGGAGCGAGTCTGACCCTCTGGGTACCCTATCATCCTCGGCGCCCTTCTCAACCTTGCATTCAGAGGGTGCCAACCAAAGGACAAAGTAAGACGTGCGATCCCGAAATCTTCAGGATTAAAATCTGTGCAGAGCAATAACACAGATTTCATCCAAAAAAAAAAAAAAAGTGCTCAGTGTGCATCCATCTTGTGTCATCCTCCTTACAGTCTGACTCTGTGGCTCTCTTCCATCAAAAGCTGGCATGTACTTCCTCGCTCCTTGTATCTAGGCTAGCTGTGCAACCCGTTTAAGCCAGCAGAAAGTGGTGGAAATTACCGAGTGATGATCCAGGGCAGAGGACTGGAGGTCTTGCACGTAGGTACTTTCTTTTAGGACCCTGTCACCACATAGACAATCCTGCCCAAGCGAGCCCAGTGGAGAATGAGAGACTGCATGGAGGAGAGCCAAGATATGCCATCTAACAGAGAGAGAGACAGACAGACAGAACAACAGACAGACAGACAGATACAGACAGAGCAGCATCTGTTTGGCTGCAGTTGACTTCACATTTCCTTGATCTTGGATCTCCCAGCTTTCACAGTTGTGGGAAATAAAGTTCTACTTTTTATAAGCCACACTGTCTGTGGCATTTTGTCACAGCAGCCTACAAAAGCGAATGAAACAGTGTACCAAAATCATTCTCTCTTGCCCTTATCCAGAAAACTATTGATTCTTTCGGTCCAGTTTAAACCATACTTCTTCCAAGACCTCTCTCAGTGTCCAAATTCTCTTCCTTCATGAACTTGAACAAAACAGTTTGTGATTCTGTATCTAGCTGTGAAGCTCTTTATCATCTTTCTAATCACAACTGCCTGCAACTCTAGCTCCAGAGGGCCCTCTCTGACCTCCACAGATACCTGCACACACACATACAAGAGAGAAAGAGAGACATAGACACAGACACACAGAGAAACACAGACATACACCTAGACTCAGACACCCATACAGACACAGAGACAAAACACATATACACACAGAGACACGGACATACCTAGATACAGATACACACGCACAACATACACACATACATAGACACAGATAAACACACAGAGAGACGCACACAAATAAAAATAAAAGAAAAAGAAAAGTCTTCCTCAAATCAATGTACAAGACTTCTCAAAACATTATTAATTCTTAGGGAATTTCAGACCTTGCCTTCTCATTATATCCAGCCCCTTCCACCAGCAACTCCCAGGCCATCTCTCCATACCCACCCAATTTTGTGTCTTCATTTTATTTTAACCTACTGAGTCAAATCTGTGCTGTTTATATACTCAACTATACAGCCATCCACTAGGCTATGATCAACCTACCAGGATCATCCTTAAGGAAAACTCTGTCTCTCCTGCTCTCTCTTTCAGCGATTATCAGTTACCAATTGCTCCTCAACTGGGAGTAGGGCTTCTACCGTCCCCTATATTCTGGGATTTTGTCTGGCGTGAGCTTATGTGGGTCTTGTCCTGTCATAACTGCTATGAGTTCATTATGTCCAATTGCCCAGTTGTATCTAGTTAATCATACTTTCTCTAATAGCACAGGAAAGAGAATTTGTACCAAAGATGTCTGAGACTTAGCACAAAGTAGTCCTCCATAGGCAAAAAGTTTAAATTGTTATCTCTTTAAAATTCCGATTACAAATTGTTTATACTATGCTCATCTTAATATGAAATGCTGTTTTTCATTTGTTGGACATCATTTATTTTAATTTATTCATTTTACATCCCAATCATATCCTGCTCCCTCATCTCCACCCTTCCTCCTTCTTCCCCCCAATCCTTGTCCCCTAGTCCTCAGAAAAGAACTCTCATCACTTACCAACTGACCCCTCTCCCTTTGTTCCCCTTTCCCCTCAACTTGCCAGCATGTGCTGTCACTTGAGTTCTTGATCTCAGCCATTCTGATGGGTGTAAGATGGAATCGCAGAGTTGTTTTGATTTGCATGTCCCTGATGACTAAGGATGTTGAGCATTTCTTTAAGTCCTTCTCAGCCATTCTGTATTCCTCATTTTAAGCAGTTATTTTTTAAAGACTCAATCTCATTAGTAATAAAGGAAAAGCAAGGAGAGATGGCTTGGTTGGGAAAAGCACTTGATGTTTTTGCAGAAGGCATGAAAAGTTTGGTTCCCAGCAACCATATCAGGCAGCTCATGATGGCCTGTGACTCCACTACAGGCACCCACATATGCACATAATTTTTTCTTTTACTTTTTTTTTTAAAAAAAAAGCAAGGCAATTTAAAACAACTATAAACATCATAAAGTCGGAAACACTTTTTAGTGTGACAGCACAGTTGGCAATTTATGAGAAAATGATTCTCTCTGCCTTGGGAGGAGGGGATAGCTACAAAATTTGTATCAAAAGAAATCTAAATGAAAGTTTTAAACAAATCCACAATTGAGCCTTTAGGAGTCTAGCCTCCTGATTTCTTACAAAGATTTGCATTCGGCACTATTTATAATACAAAAAGACTGGGGGCAACTCTAATGCCAGTCCTCCTCAGGAGATGGGACCCAGGAAATAATGTTTGTGTTAACTGGGTTCTCTGCAAAGTTCACACAGAGACAGAATGTAAAAGGTTTACTAAGGAGTAACACTGAGGAAAGAAAAAGAGGGGAGAAGAAATTGGACCGAACAGGTCATTAAAGCACAGTGCAGAGCTAACGAAAGTTCTGCTATTCTGAAATTGGCAAAAATTGCTTACCAGAGAAATGATCAGCCCTGATAAAGGCCCCCTGCTCAGTTACTGGCTGAGATGCCATTCAGGAAAAGCATCCCGTAGCTCCGGAGCTAGGCAGAACCCCGAAAGATCTGCCTGCTTCAGGCAGTCAGGGCCCCACTCCTTGCAATGCAACATCGAGCAAGCTCATCTCCAAGCCTGACCCGAGAGTAAGCCATAGAACAAAAATGAAGGGGATAAGTGTGTGCTCCGTGATCGACTGTTTAGTTGGCTTTCTGTTGCTGTAATTAACACATGAGGCAATTAGCTTACAAAGAGAAAAGAGTTACTCTGTTTCACAGTTCTGGTGAAACAATCGCCCCATTGCTTTGGGGGTACCAATAGAGGGAACACAAAGAGAAGCAAAATGCTTACATCATGAAGTAGGAAGCAGAGTATGGCTAGGAGATTAGGGTCACATGATCCCCTTCAAGGGCACTCTCCCAATGACTTCAGGACCTACCACAAGGTCTCACCTTCTACGGTCCCAGGCATTCCTGGTGGCACCTAACACCAGGGTTCAGATCTCCGGAAACCCACATGAATGCTTAGTGAGCACGGGGGCTCCCTAGGAATCCCAGCCTCAGGAGGTCCCCCGGAGCAAGCTGGCCAGTGAGACTAGCCATCTCAGCAAGCTCTGGACCCGGGATGGTTCCTACTGGGCCTCCACACGTGTGCCCACACACTCCCATGCTCATGTGCCCACATGCATGCCAACATGCGCACAGCATATACTTGCCCACGGAAAAGGGGAAAAGAGAGAAAAGGTTAATTCTCTGAGACTCTCACCTCCGCTTGTTTTTGAAAATGTAGAAAATCTAGTGTCACTGCTGCCTCGGAGAAAGGAGGCGTGCACAGAGCCGGCAGGCCCCATGCACGCAGTCGTGGAACCCTGCTTCTGAGGTCTCCAATCAGAAGGCGGCCTTCATTTCCTCTGAGCAGCCTCGGTGCTGCTTAAATTTCTACCACGAGCAGACAGTTACACCCCCTCTTTCAAAAACATCACTAAAGATGCGGTTTAATTGTTCTCATGGAAGAATAAATTACTTGCCGTCAGGAAAAACAAGGCATGAAAGGCTCCCTGCAAGACGGTGATTGGGAAGACACCGCAGTGCTGAGCCATCCTTCCAGGAAAGTCAGCCTCCGCCCGGGTGCACCGAGGCTGTCGATTATGCTTGGCTCCGTCCTTCCAGGGTCAAAGCACCTCGAGAACACAGGCAGGACACGTTTCTGGAACCAAATATCATTGCTGCACAAACATGAGGACCTGAGTTCCGAGCTCTAGCAGCCACGGAAAAGCTGAAAATGCAGCAGCCCAAGTCTGCAATGCCAGTGCTGTGAGGCACAGACTGGCAAACGGGAGCTCACTGGCCAGTCAGCCTAGCCGAGGGCTGAGCCCCCAGCTGAGGAGAGACCCTGCCTCAAAAGCTAAGAACAATACTGAAGGGAGACACCCAACTTCAGCCTCTGTCCCCTGCATTTCTGTGCATTTGTGTGTGTGCATACACACAAATGCATGTGCACACACACGCATGGCTTTACCTGCTGACAATTGCTCAGCAGCAGGTGAATGGGTATGACCTCACAGGCTGCTTTAGTGTAAGTCTGACAAACTAGCCCAGTTCTCTTTCATTAAAATATAAAGGACTGTCCATCCGTATCTCTCCACCAATCTCTCAAGTGCATCTTTTGAGCCTATTTGATGGTGCCACTCAATAAGGACACCTTTTTCGACTTGGCTGCCTCTTTTTGACCCAAAAATAATTCCAACCTTCTCTCTAGCTCCAGGCTCCACCAGGTTTTTTTTTTTTATTATTGCCTGTACCTTTCACAGTGATTCTGAACTGACCCCAAATGAAGAGACAAACAATTTTTTAACTGTGTTTGATTGCATTTCATATTGGACTGCTCCAAGCCCAGATTTTTCTTTGGAGTTGAAAAAAAAAAAAATACCAGTTCTTACTTCCAAAGTCACACAAGTAGCTTTTCAATGTCTTTGCCAGTGTTTGATTTTCTGCAGTCAGTGCTCAGATTTCTCTTGATAGAGAAGACATATGGCTTGGGCCTATTTTAGCAACTCCATAATAAAACCAATTATAAAAATAAGCATCTAAGAATATCTTATGCTTTTAGGACTGACACGGCTGCTCACTACTCAATTGCTGGCTGCTATTGGCAGTGTGCTCGGCATGTCTGTGGTCAAGTTCACTGCTGCAGACTCAGAGGCAATGTCTCGCACCAATGCAGAGACTCTGAGCCACGCAGACGGTCATCCACTCATGGTGTTGCACCTGACACTGGTTTCAGATTTTCACTTTAGATTCTTATGCCTTCTAGGTTAAAAACGTGACTTTGACTCTGGTCATCTCTGAGGAAACGTCATCAATGATCTCAGCGAGGCATGAAAGCAGAAGGCGGGGACCTCGTGGGGAGGAGGAGAGGGCTAACGGGGGAGGGGAGGGAGGACGGACACGGGGATGAGACACCAGACACACACAAAAGAGGATGATGGGGTGAATGTTAATAGTTGAAAGGCTGTGATGAAATCTGTACCTTATAAGCCAACTGAAAACAGAAGTAACCTAAAATGATGCTATGGTTTCATGAACTGAGGCAGGGAGATTGCAAGCTTGAGGCCAAACTGGGCTACAAACAAGAGTGTGCCAAGAAAACAAAAGAAAGGGAAGAGATGGAGGGGAGAGAAGGGAAAGGAAAGAAAAGGGAAGAGGAAAGGAAAGGGGGGAGAGGAAAGAAGGGAGACACAAAAATCCCCAAAGCTAGAGTTGTCAGCAATCCTATGTGCCATTCATGTATTCCTTCATTCAACAAATATGTGTGGCTATTTGTACACTAGTACTGCTTGTGCCCTGGAAACCCAACAGTAAAAAATAAAAACACAGTCTCTGACCTTGCGCAATTTATGCTCTATTAGGGAGCTATAGATGCTAAATAAAACACACACACACACACACACACATATGTGCTTACATGCTGTGAAATGTTCCAAAGAAAACCATGCAGCTCTAAATGGGACCAGGAGCTCACTTTAATCCGGAGAGTAAAAGAAGTGATATTCAATGTGAAAATGGAAAGATAAGTAACTGGGTCGGAGCAATGAGGGAGGAAATGTATTTCAAGTAGCCAGGGTAGCAAAAGTGAAAACCATGGAAAAGGAAACCAAGGAAGTTGTTAAAGGAATGAAAGGAAGATTGCATGGCTGGGGCACAGCAACTAAGGATCAGAAGGAAGATAGGACCAGAGAGGCTGGCGGGGACCAGCCCATGCTGGGCCTCAGAGCTTAAGATAAGAGTCCGGGATTCTTCGGTAACTGTAAGGGAGCTTTTGAAGATTTAATAAACACAGCAGCTTGATCAGATAAGTGTTTGTTTGAGGATTCTCTGGCTTCCGCTGAGAAAACAGACCAGGCAGGAGGCAAAAGAGGAAATGTGGATTTGAGTTGACAGGCTGAGACCAGGTCCTGTTGAGATGTTCTAGAAGCCCAGACTGATGGATGACAGGGTAGAAAGAAAGAAGTGGATGAACTAGAGGTATGAGGTGGTTGATAATGATGAGGAGGAGGAGGAGAAGGAGGAGGAGGAGGATTAGAGTCTCTGTGTATGTGTGGGGGAGGGTATACACAGCACAACACATGTGGAGGTCAGATTACAACTTTGTGGAGTCATTTTTCTCCTTCCACCTTTACATGGATCCCGGGAATCAAACTCAGGTAACCAGGCTTGCAAGGCAAGCACCTTACCCACTGAGCCATCTCACCAGCCAGAACTGAAGGTAAGTTGGTGAGATGCACAATTGTCGGAAAGAGAGTGACTACTCAAGGAACAAGGACAGGGTTAGAGGAGATGTGTCAAAGACGTGAGCTGAACCAGTGTCTTAGAAACAGTGTGCCATCTGGATATCTCCAGACCTCAGTTTCCTCAATGTCGAAAGACGGCCAACAGTCAATGCTAAAAGCCAGCAATCGTTACGGTGATATATCCTCACCATTTCTGTCTTTTTCATGCTGCTGTTGGTCAGGTTGGATAGATTTTTCTCCGTCTTTGTCCATCTACTCTTTCCCTACCCAAATCTTATCTTCGTTCCATCAGTGCCAGACCGAGGTCACATGAGTCCTCTCAGTTGTCAACTCTTTTGGTCTGGGGGACTTTTTTCCTGCAACGCTGAGGAGAGAGCTGTGTCTCTCCTCTTATCGGAAAGGGTTTTAGACACTGTAGTCTTTTAGCAGTTCTTGATCTTTTATTTTTTTATATTATTATTATTGATGTATGTGTGTGTTTCTGTGTGTGTGTGTGTGTGTGTGTGTGTGTATATCTGTGTGTGCAGTGCGTGTGGAGGCCAGAGGATGATACCAGGCATGCTCTTTAGTCACGTTCCATCTTATTTTTTTGAGGCAGAGTCTCTCACCGGACCTGGAGTGTGCTGATTTGGCTAGACTGGCTGCCCCTAGGGATCCACCAGTCTCAGTCCTCCAGAGCTGGAGTTACAGGCACCCCAGCTCCAGCTGAGCCATCTCTCCAACCTATTCCGGCTAGTATTTTGTCAACTTGACACAAGATAAGTCATTTGGGAAGAAGGAATCTTAGTTGAAAAAAATGCCCTCATCAGATTGGCCTGTGGGCAGTATCATTCCTGGACAGGTGGTCCTGGGTGCTCTAAGAAATGAGGCTCAGCAAGCCAGTAAGCAGCATCCCTCCATGATTTCTTCATCAGTCCCAGCCTCCAAGAAATGCCCAATTCCCTTTTTTAGCTACACCTGTTTCATACACACACACACACACACACATACACTCACACACAGAGAGAGAGAGAGAGAGGGAGAGGGAGAGGAGAATAAAATATAATTAATCTTCATTGCCTATACATGGTTCTCAAGAAATGGTCACAATAACGAGGTGTGGTTCTGCGCTCTGCTCAGTCCCTGGAGATGTCTGGGCCCAGGCACTGTCACACCGAGCTGGGAAGAACGAAGCAGATTCTGGAACAGGTAGGGTCTGCAGGATGCCAGGTCCATCTGGGAGTGCCCGGGGAGAAGGCCTTCTCCAAGGAGTGTTACAGCTCTTTTGGGCAATTATAGCCCTTCACCAAGAGGGACAAAAAAAATGGGCACAAGGCCACTGGGTGGGCAGGTCCAAGGATCCAGTGGTGAATGTTGGGGTGGGAGGAGGGAGAGAGAGAAAGAGAGGCATAGTGGGTGTCTCCAAAACAGCCCTTCAAGTGTTACAGCTCAGTGTGACAGCACCTCTAAGACAATCTACCTGTGACTACTTTGAGAGTAAAGGGTCACCAGCCTACATGCCCGGGGGCATGTAGGTACAGAAGCAGGGAGGGAGCGGTCCTATTCCTACCAGTCTCAGGATAAGATTTTTGGTCTCAGGGTTGAGATTTTTCTGGTGTTGGACACATCTCTGACCTCCCTCTGGCCCCATGCCTGTTGTCCCTGGTTACCCATCCCATGTGCCCCATGGCAAGGCAAATCACACCAGCTCCTTCACAACAGGGGCTTAGCACGAAAATTTCTGAAGGATGAGCCATTAGTTATCATGGAGACAAATCGCAAACTTCTTCAACAAGGAAATTCAAGGTTTGCAGTAAGCTGCTTCTGGATAACTCCCAGTTAAATCAATTAAGGAATTAATAAATAAATAAAGCTTAAAATCAATTGGAATGGTATTAGGCCCACATCAATTTCCGGGTTTCGACAACATAATAGGGTTATGTAAATATCACCCAGGGAAGCAAGCAGTGGGCAAAGAACATGTCTGCACTATTTTTGTACCTCCTTTGAGTTTTGAACTGTTTCAAAATAAGAGGTTTCAACTTTCCAAACCAAATGCAGCTTTAAAAATTAATATGGCCATCCAACGTGAGCATGGTTGCTTCATTTCCAGAGGCTTTGAGGAAGAACGTGATACAGCTTCCTAAGGAATAACTATGTTTCTGTTGATGACCACAAGTACAGCAATGCTCCCATGAGACTGAGTCACCTAAGTGATACGGAAGGCGTCTTAATCAGTGTAAGTACAAGCTGTAATGTTCCCATACCTGGGACACAACTTAATGGAGCATTTCTCAGAATGGATTCTTGTCATTAAGTGATACTTGAGCTTACTTCATGCGTCATCAGAATTGCTAAAACCTTATACAATTCACATGCAAAGCCGGGTGGACCCAACGCTCTAACAGCACCTCCATTTACAGAACCCAAGTTTCCAGCCTGTGATGGTTCATCTTCAGTATGTGCCTTTTTTGGATGGAGAAGCACCTGGCAGGTTAGTGACGCACGTTCTGGGTGTGTCTGAGAGCTTTTCCAGAGAGGATTAGATGCCCAGTGCTCTGGCCCAAAGAGTGGATTAGCCGCTTGGCAGAGTTTCAATGCGGTGGCAATATGGCAGAGGATGGAAGACAGGAAGTGGAGTTCAGCTGGAGGAAGCAGGTCACTGGAGACCTTTCTTGGAGAGCTACACCTTGTCCTGGCCACCGTAGGAACTCTCCCTGACATGGTGGACTCAATTCTCCAAAACCATAAGCAAAATAAATCCTTCCTCCTTTAAATTGCTTCTGTCCCACTTCTTTTGCAGCAAGGAACCTTAACTCACACAGAGCCCGTTAGCCTAGAAGCTGATGTGCGGCTGAAGTTCCCAGTCTGTCATAAATGACATCTCCTTTGAGAGCCTGTGCAGAGCTCTCAAGATGACAGTGTGGGGCTCTTCCACCAACCCATCCAGCCCCATAATTCTCTTTGCCTTTTTCAGCCTAAGTCCAGAACAATTCACATTGTTTTCCTATAGCCCTTGGTCCAAGTGTCTTCAAGTGTGTCCACAATCTCATCCCTGTGCTTTTACTTCTGCACCACAGTGACACTGCACCCAACAGAAACAACTTCTTTGTTTGTTTCTTTGTTTTTGAGACAGGGTTTCTCTGTGCAGCTTTGGCTGTCCTGGACTCCCTTCGTAGATCAGGCTAGCCTCAAACTCACAGAGACTTACCTGTCTCTGCCTCCCCAAGCACTGGGACTAAAGGCACGTGCCACCACGCCTGGCCACAGAAACAACTTCTCATGGAAGGAATGATTTATTTTTGCTCACAAAAATAAATCAGAGCCTTTGTTTGTCAGGGCACTGGGAAAACATGGCAGAGCTGAGCTCACGATGGCAGGAATGAGTGGCAGATCCTGTTCACAGCACAGCAAACCTGGAAGCAGAGACAGAGTGACAGGAACCAGGAGCCACTTCAATCCTTAAAGTCTCATCCCGAATGACCTACTTTGACCATCTGGCCCCTCTTCCTACAGGATTCACAGCTTCCAAACCAGCTGTAGACACATGTGAAACTTGAGCCTGTGAGGGACATTTCAGCCTCAAGCCAGCTGTCCATATGCACAGATAACAAGAGTGCATGGACACTAACGCTGATAGACACTAAGTCCTTTCGGCCCATAGTTTGCTAAATGATCACAACAGTACCAATCATTGAAGAATAATCTCCTCTTGGGCCAGCAATCCTAATCCAGGGACTCCTGTGCCAGAGCTGCTGCAATTACGCACTAGGACCTGTCTCCCCACCCTACCTTCGCTCCCAACCCCTCAAGAAAACCTCTAATTTTCCCCACTCTGGAGTCAAAGAATCTATAATTGAAAATCTGGTCCCACATTTCAGGTGTAACAAGAAGAACAGTCATTTCTGCATCTGCTTTAGAGTGGGGAAACTTAGCTTAACTGAACCCAAAACAAGTTTTCAAATGCCTTTGAAAAGACTTATAAATCAAACCGCGTTTGTCCATCTCCCAGTTCTTCAAAAGGATCATGCATGCACCTGGAGTTTAAACAAAGAAATCCATTAGACAAACAAACCTAAACTCATAAAACCCAGATTTAGAGATTTATTCCCTCACAATAATGAATATCCAATTCAGAATACCATTTTGTCTTCAAAGAGCCCTGGGGGTTCTTATCTTCGTTATCTTTCTCCGCTGTTAGCAGAAATATTACATCTTTGGAATGAATAAAAACATTATTCCCTGGGTGAAAACAGAAAAGGCTTTGAACTATTTGAGGGAAATAAATCACCTCGTAGTTACCAATAAACCAAAAAAGAATTAAAAAAAAGACTATTTCAAACCAAGTTGGCTCCTCTTACCTATATATTCAAGTGTCAGTTTTCAAATCAGCTTTAGAATAAACACGGGCACAATCAGATTCTTCTGGTGTGCCACACAAGCTCCTATTCAATCAAGCAATTTAATTCCTTCTCTAGGGAGGGAGCCAAGCCGTTGATTGAGTTAACCTGAAGCCAAGCTTCTAGACCTGATGGACGTAGACTTTAACTCATGCCGTGTAACACCTTTCGCCAAGGATGGCATTGCTTGTTATATGCCAAGCCTAGCTCTACTTCATTTAAATTTTAAAATACCTCCTTCTAATTTAAACATGCATCTTTCTGCTGAATTGCTGGATTTTATAGTAAGGAATGATAGTGCATACCGTCATGCTTGTTTTGATCCTCATTGTACAAAGGCCCAGGCCAAGGTGATCAATGGGGACAGGTACCCAGTGGTCTGTGCTCTTTTTGTGGGTTAAGCCACCTAGCCTGGCCCAAAGGCTCTCAGCCTCAAGGAAGGCTGTCTTTTGATATCCACTTACCCTGGCAAGGAGAGTCACTCTTTTACATTTATCTACACAATATTAATGCTACTTTGCAATTCGCTAAAGGAATCCTAGGTGTCTGGTGTGGTTAGGGGCATCACCCACCTACCTGCTACTGCCTAAGCTTCCTACCTCCCTCTTGCAGGTGGAAATAGGCCTTGGTTCCTAGCTCTAAATGCGCAGATAAAGCCTTTCCCTATTATTAAGTCTTGGGTCTCTCTCTCTCTCTCTCTCTCTCTCTCTCTGTGTGTGTGTGTGTGTGTGTGTGTGTGTGTGTGTGTGTGTGTGTGTATGTCCACACACATGTGTACACCATGGGGCATATGCAGAGGTCATAACCTTGTGTTGATCCTCGTCTTCCACCTTGTCTGACACAGGGTCTCCTTCTGTTCCCTGCTGTATACACCAGGCTATATTGTTCACTGCTGTATAGACAAGGCTAGATGGCCCAGGGGTCCCCAGAGGTCCCCCTTGTTTCACTTCCTACCTACAGGACCACTGGGATTCCAGATGTTCATTCTACAAGTATTACTCTTACATGGGTTCTAGGGATTTGAACTTAGGTCTTCATGCTTACACAGCTACACTGACTAATCTCAGACCTCCGTTATTCTTAAACTCCGGAGTTCCACTTCCATACCTTGTAAACACAAGACCCATTCTTTCTGATTTCTCTTTTACCAAGAAACTGCAGAAGATATATAGTTCTCAGAAAGCTCAGCACTTGGCTGCTTTGCAAAATGTATGATAGGACTGAAAAAAAGAGACCATTGTATTACAGACAAACATGCTAAGGAGCCTAGGGTCCAAATACATACCGAAGAACCTTAGTGTTGGCAAACTGAAAACCACATTTCGGCCTTACAGCGTTGTATGCAAATAGCTGAAAGGATTTTTCACCTAAATTGCATCCAAGTACATTTTAGATGAGGTTGATTTTAAATATAGGACAGATTTTATATGAATAATTAGTTGTGGGAGCTTCTAGGAGATCATAAAGATACACACTGTTAAATTTTGAGGTTTTAGAATAAATCACTATGTCCAGAGACATGTCAACCTAACACAATCTATAATGGTGGAGATGATAGATAGATAGATAGATAGATAGATAGATAGATAGATAGATAGAGATAAATTTTGGAATTGTTAGGACTCTGGAATGTCTATCAAAGAGGGCTGCGAGCATGGGAGTAGATCCAGCCTAGGGAGAAGCTATGTGTGCTAAGGTGAAGAGCTAGAAGGATGGGGCTACCCAAGCCTTTTGGAGCCCAGCCAGTTACATTACAAGAGCAAGATGCTGAGTATGGAACTGTGGCGTTTGGTATGGGGATTTGACAGATTCCAGGTTTTGTTTTGATCACTCTTAGCTGTGGCCTGATTCTTCCATTTGAAATAAGAATTTTTAGCCTGTGAGTTTATATTTTGGAAATATATAACTTGTTTTTTTATTTTATAGGAACTCACAGTCAAGATACATTATACTTTTAAAGTGTCCAATTTTCTTTTTTAAAGATGGGAGCTTTTAAGGATAGGCTATGTCTATATCCTGGCCTTCATGGATATTCCATACATGTGGTACACAGACAGACATTCACCATAGA
Organism: Meriones unguiculatus; assembly: GCF_030254825.1. NCBI lineage: Eukaryota > Metazoa > Chordata > Mammalia > Rodentia > Muridae > Meriones > Meriones unguiculatus. The sequence goes on from NC_083361.1 coordinate 19,251,520, forward strand.
CAAAAAATATGTTTATGACTCGTAGATATAAAGTAAAAATAAATGAAAATTTAAATGATTTTTTTAAATAACATTATGTTTAACAATTCCAGTAGTTACCTAAGAAGCAGAGCTAAAAGGAAGGGCAATTGTACCAATACGGGGACTATTGCCCCCATTTGTGTAAGACAAGAGTTGGCAATTTAAAATGAATTCAGTTTGGCAACCTATATGGATGGCATTGCCCTGTGCTATTTATCAGCTGAAAATGGTGCCTTAACAGAGAACATGGGTTTCTTGAACACACGGAAGCTTCCATTCATCCACTTGGTAAGGATTAGTTGAGTCTCTGTTAACGCCCTAGCCTCTGATACCCAGAGTACTTCAGTACTTCAGGTACCCAGCCTGAAGTCTCTGCATTTCGGAGCCTACATTCTGGGCTGGGGTGGGAGAAGCTGACTAAAAGACTGAAGAAACCACATAGTAACAAAGAAGGCATGCTATGCAGAAAAGTGAGGCAGGGGAAAAAAGACAGGACATGTCAAGAGCACATTCTTATATGAAGTGGTCAGGGAGATGCTTGTCCGGAAACGGGATAAGTGAGCAGGTCCTGAGGAACGTGGTGGGTGTGCCGTGGAGGCAGTGAGGGCAGCCAGGAAGGACCCAGCCCCATAGAAACAGAAGGTGTGGGCTACGGGAGGAACAGCGAGGATTCTGGTGAGAGGGGATAGAGATGGCGCGCACCGGGTCGCGTGTGTGACTTTAAGAACGTTAGCTCTGGTTCTGAAAACCATGGACAGCCATTGCAAGGTTCCGAGGAGAACTGCTTCTGCACCCATCTCTTCTGAAACAGCACATAGTTGTCCTTTGGTATCTGTGGGGGCTGGTTCCAAAATACACCCTGGGTACCAAAGCCAGAGGAATGTTCAAGCCCCATGTATAGTTGCAGGATGCCTGCATGTCAGCTCCTCGCCATCCTCCCGTTGGTCATCTCTAGATGACTCAGAATACCCGACAGGATGTGGATGGCCCATACACACCACGTTATGTATGGAATGATGGCAAAAATAAATAAATAAATAAATAAATAAATAAATAAAGGCTGCACCTGATCAGTGCTGATGTAATTCCTTGCTGCTGCTGCTGCTATTCAAATAAGCTGCTGTATGTAGCCCAGGCTGGCTCCTCTGGATTCAGCCCTGCACCTCAGTGCCCAGTCAGACGCAGTGCTTTTAGATCATTTTCAGCCCATGACTGGTTGGCTCTGCAAATGTGAAACCCGCCGACAGAGAACGCCTAAGCGTGCTTTGGCCTCAGCGAGCCCAGCCTTGCAGAAAGACCTCCCTGGAGAACAGCTTGCCCTGAGCTTTGTGTAACCAGACTGGGTTTGTCCTCACCGAATAGGGCCCAGCTAACGAGCAACACCCCCACACCCACACCCGAGCCTCTCATCCAGCCCGCTTTTTAACAGCCTTAACTGAAATGCAATCCATAGACAATAAAATTCACCAGGTAAGGTTTATCGTTCAGAGGGTTTTCACATACTCATGAAGGGGTACAGCTTTCAGTATAATTTATTCTGGTACATTCTGATCACCCTGAAAGGAAATTACATCCCCGTCAGCAGTCACCCCCTATTTTCCCAGCCCCTCCCATCAGCCTCTGGCAGGCAGTAGTTTATTTTTGTCCTATAGATCAGCCTACCATGGTCATTTCACAGAAATGGAATTATATAATACGTGGGGTATATTTTGGGTCTGACATCTTTCACTTAGCATAAGGTTTTCAAAATCTATCCACTTTGTAGCCCATATCAGTAATTCTTCTTTAAAAGTCTTCACTGTTTCTAGTGTGCAATTCAGTGATATAACAGCACCCATCCACACCACCCACCTCCGAAATTCTGTTCATTCTCTTAAAACCGAAATATTGTACCCATTAATAAGAGTCCCTCCCCCATCGCTCTTGAGTCTTAAGAACTGTCATTCTATATTCTGTCTCTATAAGTCTGTGCTTCATTTAACTCAGTGGGTTTAACTCATTTAACTCCATGGGTCTCAGCCTTCCTAATGCCGAGAACCTTCCTTCCTAACTTTTAATATATTTCCTCATGTTATGGTGACCCCCGCCATAAAATTATTTCACTGCTACCTCATAACTGTCATTTTGCTACTGTCATGAATCATAATGTAAATATATGACATGCAGGATATCTGATATGTGACCCCTGTGAAAGGGTCATGACCCACACGTTGAGACCCACTGTTCTAATTGCTAAGTAATATTCCATTGTATGGCTATATCAAATTTGTTTTAAGTATCATTCTGGAATTAGGTAGGAATAGGCTTTAAGGATGCATGCTAATTAGTTTTCATCACTGTCACAAAATACCTAAGAGAATCAACTTATTAAGAAGAAATGTTTCTGTTGGCTCATGTTGGAATAAGGTAACAGAACACCATGACAGGGGCAGATCGTAGAGGATGCCATTCAGCTCACGGCCAGGAAGTTTAAAGGCAAAGAACTATAGGCAGCAATGACTTCTGGGAGATGGAGAATTAACCTATCCCAGGATGAGCCCCCTTAGTGGCTATCCAATGCAAAGTGGTCAGCCCTAAAACCAACAGAAATGGACTCAGCCAGTTGTATGTATATAGATATAGATATACATACAAATATATATATATTTGTACATACACATACATATGTATGCAATAATAACCATCGAAGGAAAAGAGGATGTCAACTTGACCTTTGCGGAGAGGACAAGGGAAGATTTTGAAGGAGGACAGTTGAGAAGGGTTTGAGGAAGGGGAAGCATAGAATTCTATTTCAATTAAAAACACTTTACAAGGCAAAAGCTTCACCTAATTATTATTTACAACTCAATATGTAGTCAGCGTTCCCCTTTCTCTGACTAAATGATGTATGTATGCATATGTTTGAGTGGCTGTGTGTTTAAGTTATGGTTTAAAGAAAGATTATACATGAAGTTTTGAAAAAAGGAAGGAAGGAAGGAAGGAAGGAAGGAAGGAAGGAAGAAAGAAAGAAAGAAAGAAAGAAAGAAAGAAAGAAAGAAAGAAAGAAAGAAAGAAAGAAAAGGCTGGATGTAACTTTCATCTGGAGGGGTGCAGCCCTGGTGACTAGAAAATTAGGTCCCACCTCAGCTCCCAATATCATCAAGCAGGGACTAACTAAGCCTTTAATTCCAGATTTTGGGAGAGATTTCAGATGCAAAGTGCAACAAGAAGCAAGTCTGAGGAGGAACAACATGTAGGAAGCTGTTCTTACAGCCAAGGGCAGAGCCAAGGGCAGGTTACCCACTGGTGCCATGGTCTGGCGTGTTTCTGATGACTCTGTCTCTTGAGGCTTCCCTTTATATTTCTTTGTTTAGCTATTACTGTAATTACTCCGCTGCGTTTCTCTCACCAGCTCACGTGTCTCAAACTGTGACATAAAAGCTCACGTTTATCCCTCTTCTACCTTAGGTATGTCACAGCACCTCTGCCCTCCCAGAACCTACCTGCACGAAACAAGCACATGAGAATGCAGGCAGCAGGCACACTCCACGGAGACGCCATTGTTTTGCCGGAACAATTTCACAGCCTTGATCTCGAAAACGATTCCGTCAAGTTCAACAGACACATATCCTTGACTCTCTAATTCTGCTTCTGCTGCAGCCTCATCGAACGCCTCTAAACGCCCGGGGCTTTTCAGAGTGGTTGTACCACACACAACATGGTGACTCGATTTGAACATCATCAGAGCATTTGAGTTGGGTTTTGTTTATATGTAAAATACCTTTTCGCTTTTGAGTGGTGAGCTACACAAGAAGCTGAGAGGCCTTTGTCCTGAATAGTTTCCAGCTATTACTATTTTACATCTCTGTTGCCTGTTCTGTCCAAGAAAGATAAGCTGTGTTTTAACACAGAGGATTTCCCACCCCCCACTTCCGAACGTGAGAAGTTTGACAGCAAATTTGTAGGCAAAAGTAAAATTAATCAATTAATTAATTAATTAAAATTTCTGCCAAATGGACAAAGAATCAAATGCCTACAGAATTTTGCTTTTGGACTGGGCATATATTCAGTGTGGAGCATTTGCCTAGAATGCATGAGGTTCTGGGTTTCTTCCCAGTGATGAGGAAAAAAAAAATAGAATTCACCACTACAAGATGAAAGCCAGGCATGATAGTGCATTGCTGTAAGCCCAGCACACAAGAGACTGAGGCAGAACCCAACTACATGCTTACAGAGACTCTGAAGAGGGAGAAAGAAAGCAATCATTCTTCAATGTTCCATGTTTGACTTTACTAGGTAGTTTCTCTCTCCAGTGTCAGAGAAAGGAAACAAAAGGAGGGAAGAAAATTTCTACGATGAAAGAGCTGAGGACGCACAGAATTCTCATAGATTGATCAATTGTCTGTTTGTTGTAAGAAATGCAATGTAAATGACACTTTGGTTCCCGCCCTCCCTCATTGGGCTCGTCAGTAAAATCCACACTGAGCTATCAGGGGCCTATTTCTGTGTAAGAAATTATCCCACCACTTAGCAGCCTCGAACACTAGCTTATTACTTCAGTCTCTGTGAGCTGAGGAGTTGGAACATGGATCAGCCGGGTCCTCTGCTTCAGGGAAGGCTCCACAGCAGGAGTCAACTTACGAGGCACTGTCAGAATCCACCCTCACTCTCACTCCTGCCTTTTCAGTGTGGGAACTGATTTCTCAGAGCGAGGAAGCAAGACAGACTGATGCCAGCAAGACAGAAGGGCCAGGCATTTAGCACCCTTATCTCAGAAGTGACATTCCGTCACTTTTCTATGTCCTGCTGATTAAGAGCAAGTTGCTAGATCTAAGTGTCCACTGGGCCTGAGCCTGAACACCAGGAGGGGAGAATTATCTGGGGCCCTCTCCAAGGCTGTCTGCCACAATTACCCACTAGTGCTTTCGTGTAAATGGACTGTGAGAGGACATACAATGAGGCACCTACAGAACCTGCAATTAGGAGGCGCCCAGAGGCGGACATCCTGGTGAGGTTTTGTTTGGGGAACTGGGATTGCTCCCTGACTAAATCAGTTTAGGAAGCACCCCGGTTAATTTGACATTTGACGATTGTATTCAGAGTCATTAACTGCAAGGACAGTATCCAGTTGTCCCCACATACTGCTAAGAGATTTGCATCTCCGTGCCATCTAAGACAAACTTGAACAGAGACAATGGGCATTATCAGTTGACCTGGTTCTGCCTCTATAGAGGTGGGAAGCAGGGGAAATTTCCATAGTGTGCCCCTTGCAGCCCTTAAGGGTTAATTCTTTGACAGTAGCTGTGTGAAATGAAGCAGTCTTCTGGAAAGAAACAGGTGTATCGCCTCAAATTGGGCAATTGAGAACAGTTCAGGAAACTATTTACAGGACTGTGGGCAAGGTTAAGAGAAAGCAAGGATGGGAAAGTGCCCTGGAATTAGCAGCAGGGAGGATGTGAAGTGCCCAGGAATTAGCAACAGCGGGAGCTCTTGCCCAACAGATCTGAAAGAGAAAGGACAGGAAGAGAGAGGGTCTCCAGACCCAGAGAGAAGTTAGCTGTAAGAAAGCTGCCCAACAGGAACAGTGGCCTTTAAGGGGATCCAAGCTGCCACCACCTCTCAGTCTGTCAGGACGGAGCTGGACGAAGAAAGACCCTGATGTCTTTCTGCTACCCTCCAATCTGCTGCTGGGTCCCATTGGAACAGTTATAGGAGCACAATAAAAATAAAAGTGGAGTCAGTGTGCGTTTTTCTTCCCTTTTCCCACCAACTACTATCTTTGAGCTTTGACTTAAGCAGCCTCTCTGCTGTTTCTCTCTGGCAGATCCGGTTCTCCAGCATCTCTGCTCTCGTGCTTCTTTGACTAAATACAATAAGGAATCCTTGAGCGAGGTCACTGTGATGTCACTCCAGTCAATCTAGAGAGAGAGTTGCAGGATAGCCAGGACTACACAGAGAAACCCTGTCTGCCCCCCTCAAAAGAAAAAGTAAGCAAATAAAAAAACCAACTTGATTAGAGAGAGAAGACATGGAGAAAGAGGGGGCTGAAGAACTCTGACAGCACATTCACGGGACTCAGTTCAGTCTCAGTACATGTTAGTTCTTAGCTTTGTTTTGTTTTCACGGCGGTAGCCGCACACTTCACCAGGTAAGTGTGGGCGCTTGACTATGGGGACAGTCATGGATGCTGAATTCCTGGCCATGCACCAACCAGGACAAAGATGGCTTTATCTGTGTAAGGGCAGGAGAGGTCCTCCTGACAAGCTGAAAGAGGACACTGCTGAATGCCAGCTACAAAATCAGGCTTGACGACAGCAGGCTGCTGTGTGAGCAAATGCCGAGCACATGAGAATACAGGCCCCTCCTGGACACCCAGAATACTTGTCCTTGATGATGCCAAATCAGGAAAAAGGTAAAAAGAGATGACACTGGCTGCCCTGGGGCACTGGAAGAATCTGCCCAGTTAAACTAGCAGGTCACAATCCAAATGTGGGTACGTATGACTCACACCCTTGAGACCCAATTCCCAAGGAAGGACAGCCCAGGAGAGAGGGCAGAGACTTACTAGGGCCTCCTGAGCAGGTCTGGGGTCTGGGGCTCACAGCCTCATGCATTATTTTGCTGCGTTGCCATTCTAGTGAAAAATAAAGTTTCGGCCCTGTTAACCTATCGGAGCCTCAGAACCACCAGGTCCAAATTCAAGGCCAAGATTTCCATGGAGAGTACCCCGTGAAGCTGTTCAGAGCCATCCACAGCAGAAAGCTCTTTGGAAGGGATGAGGGTGTAGCTCAGCAGCAGAACACTTGCCTGGTTATGAGAGGGGGAGGAAGAGACGGAGAGACAGAGACAGACAGGAGAGAGAGAGAGATTTTGCAGGTGTGCACGTGAGCCCCACATTCAGTATCAAGACCATTTTACTTATTTTATTCCTGTGCTAATGTGTGTCAGTGTTTAAGTGCACAGGAATGCATAGGTGCCTGGAAAGGTGAGAAGAGAGCACTGGATTCTCTGGGGTTCTAATCTGTTGCTTGTGAGTTCCTGACATGGATGTGGAGAACCGAACTTGATTCTCTGGAAGAACAAAACAGCAAGTGCTCTTAACTGCTGAGACACATGCCATTCCTTAACTGCATTTTCTTAGTTTACCTCTCCCTCTGTCCGTACCTCCCTCCCTCTCTCCGCCACTGTCTCTCTCTGTGTCTGCGTCGTTGTGTCTCTCTCAATGTCTGTCTCTCTGTGTCTTTCCCTGTCTCTCTCTGTGTCTGTCTGTCTCTGTGTCTGTTTTTCTTTCCATCTGTCTGTCTGTCTCTCTGTGTGTGTGCTTGAGTGTGTGTGTACATGTGTGTGTGTGTGTGTGTGTGCATGTGTGTGTTTAAGATGTGTGCAATTTTATGCTGTGGCCAGAAGACAACCTCAAGTTTAATTCCTTTTCCAGCACCGTCCACCTTAAAGCTTTATTTTATGAATCGTCTCTCCCTGGCCTGCTAAAGTAAGTTGGCTGACCAGCAAGCTCCTAGAACATACATGTAACTTGCCTCCCAGTTCTGGACCTGCAGGCCTACATTCAGCTTTTTTATGTAGATTCTGGGGGTCAGATCCTGTGTTTGCAAAAACTCACCCTTTACTAGCCAGCCCTCTTAGGTTCATTTCTGAATTTCACTCCTTCCTACATCTTCTCTGCCCATCATTTCAGGGTGGTTAACCTGTTTTATTTCCCGAAGGAAAGGGAGGCTCCCTCTCTACTCCAACAGCTGAATACAAATCTGACCTGTGGAGACTGAGGGACTGTTGTGGTAAGTGAGTTTCCAGTGAAATAAATAGTTTGGTGAGGCCTTAGATACAAAGTCTGTCCTGGCGAAGTGTGCAGACCTTCCACATTAGAAGCGTGAACTCTAACAACTTTACTCTGGGACCCGATTTCTAGGGCCCCTGGACTGACAGGTGAAAAATAAATGGGAATGAGAGGTAGTGAGGGACCATTATCAGCTACTGAGCACTGCAGAGGAAGCAGAGGAGCTTAGTGGATGGGGCCCCAGTACCGAATAGGTGACAGAAAGGGCAATTCAAGAGATAAAGTGTACCATCTACCTAGCAATAGAAAAGGACCTTCCCTGTGCAAAGAGCCAGTGGAGTGCTCCTCATGATGGGGTCTTTGGGTTAACTGAGGCTTCACTGGGCATGGCAGAGGTTAGCTGGGTTCCATGTGCCCCTTCTCACAAAGAAGCAAGCCACATCAGGCACGCCCCTTTAAAAGTTCTATTAGACTGTGGCACGTCTCCTCATAATGCAGTGACCAAAACTGAAATTTAACTGGGTAGAGATATAGACTTTATCTAAGGGGACACTATGACTCACAGAATCAAACTCTGGGGCAAACACCTTGTGTGTGTAGTTCTAACAAAGGGACTGGGCAGAACTGTTGGGAGTATTGTGTCATCCGCTACATGGAGGAATGTGCCAGAAGGTCTCAGAGGCTAGAAGGAAATTCCCACATCAGATCTCTCTTGGCAGCTCCACCATGATCCTTAGGTCACTGGCATCTTGGCTTGCCTCATAAAAACCCAGGAAGGGGGTGAGGATTAAATACAGTCCACCTACCATTGATGACAGCTATGCCTGTGGGTCAGAAAGATTCACCTCCTTTTCTGGAATAGCCAGCACCTGAGGCAGTGAAGACAGAGACACCTCATCAACCACCTGTGGTGACTGACAAGTCTCCAGAATCACCAGACATGCAAAATGAATCTTCATGGGGACTCATTCCCAGGCCATACTCTAGATGTCCCAACCAAGTGTGCCGTGTGACCTGGCAAGTCTTAACTTTTCAGTGTATATTGATCTTTTGAAATAAGATCTCACTATATAGCTGGGGCTGACCTTGAAGTCACAATATTTCCCCCCAGACTCTGGAGTTATAAGGGCTTGCTAACATACCTAGCCCATAAAACTCTTCCTTAGGTCAGACTTCAGCAGATAGATGTTAGGTAGACCACTGACAGACAGATAATTGTAAGGTCCCTCAAGAAGAAAGGGTGGACAAAGTACATTTCTAATTTTATTTCATGTGCATGAGTGGTTTTGGCCAAATGTATAAGTGTGCGCCACATGTGGGCCTAGTGTCTCTGAAGGTCAGAGGGTGTTTGGTTCCACGGAAATGGAGTTACAGATGCTTGTGAGCCACCATGTGGGTGCTGAGAACTGCAGCAGGTGGCTCCCATCCTCTGAGGCATCTCTCCAGCCCCAAGGGCAACGTACTTCTAAGGGCAAAGAAATGGCAACTACTTGATAAGACCTTGCCACTCTCACCCATCTCCTCCCTACACTCCTCTCTAATGCATACAGAACAACCCTTCTTTGGCAGTACAGCTCATCACCATTTACTGGGGCTGACCCTCTGGGTACCAGAACTAGAGCAAAAAACAAAAACAAACCAACAAAAAAAAAAAAAACTGAGTTCAACCTCCATTAGCTGGCAGGCTGAGGTTGCAGAAAGACTTCTGGCCCTCAGCAAGCCAGGCTCAGAGTCTGAGTGGCCTAAAAGTGGAGCTGCCAGATGATATTCAAAACGGTTAATAACCAAAAAGTCATGGGCCCTTCCCAGTCAGAACCATGGCCAGCAGCACACCCTTCTCTGAATGCAAATGACCTCCATCTCCGCTGCTACCGAAAAGCCTGCCAAGGTGGAGGCTGAGTCCTCTGGGAGAGCTGACATTGAAGGGTGAATGGGACGGCACCTGCCAGTGTGACCTGCGGCTTCCCTGCGTTCGAGGGAGTAGGCATTTCAGCCTGACACCCCGGGGGTCCTGCAGGGCACAAGCTACATTTGTCTTTCTGCCTGAGGCCATCACCAATTATCTGTGCTGTGAGGCAAGCTGGCCTCCTGCCAGAAGAGGAGGTGAAGGGATTTACAGAATCTTTCTCTGATCTAACTTATTAGAAAAGTTAGTCACCCCTTTCAGGAGGCAGCACTGCACAGAGGTGAAGACGTCACGATTCAACCCGCTGCCACATGGGATGCCTTCCACAGAGCTCCTCGACCTCTCAGGGGCTCAGGCTCCTTGTCTTGCAAAGGGGAATCACCTCAGAACCCACCCAGTCAGGTCCTGATGACCGTGAAGTAAGCACCCGGCCCTTCAGCAGCCTGATGAGGTCAGCTCTCCGTCATGGTGATTATCCAGAGGGAGGGGTTACCAGGAAGGTCAGAAACCAGGGATCAAAACAGATGACTAGCAAAAGCCACAAAGTAAGCAGAGCTCGGGCAGGGAACACACCTGTAAACTTTGTACTCCTGAGGCAGGTGGGAGTTTGAGGCCAGCCTAGGGTGTTAGGAAATGTACGAATGTGGAGGTTACACGCGGGTCCACAGATCACACCACGAGATCGTTCCACGTGGGAGGTTTATTAGGGGAAGGGGGTAAGGGGTCGCAGGGAGACGAGGCAGAGAAGAGAGGGGGGGCTCCTGTTCTCTTTATAGGGTGATCCAGAGCATGCGCGGGTGGTTCCAGGTGGTCAGCAGGTGGTCTGGGTGTCTTTCCAAATGCCTGATAACCGGTCTGTCAGGTCCCAGGGGCTGCCTGTAGAAGTGCCTGCTTGCTGATCCCAACATAGGGTACACAGTCAGACCCTGTCTCAAACACACACACACATACACACACACCCCACAAATGGAGGGTGCTACACAGATAGCTCAGTCAAGACACTGCTTGCCATGTCTTACCTGAATTCAATCCCCAGAACCCGAATTTTATTTTTTTTAAAAAGAACAAAAATATAGGGAGAAAAGGGAAAGGAGAGTGATGAGATTATATCGTAGCTTCAAATTTTTAATTGAAAAATGGGCTACAAAAATTAAAAATAGTAAGGTCAAATCTAGGTATGGTGTCTCGGACTTGTGACCTGAGCTCTGAGGAGGTGGGAACAGCAGAGCCCTGGAGCGCACTGGCCCTCCAGCCTGACCAAATCATCAGTTCCAACAAGAGACCCTGTCTCAAGAACACAGCTGGCAGTGACTGAGAAAGACACCCAAGCTTGGCCTGTGACCCTCACATGCACATACAAGTTCACACACATAAACGAACACCTACCTACCTGCACATAAAAGAACCCCACACATGTAGGTAGACCAAGAGAGGGTTTTTTGTTTGTTTGTCATTAGTTTTCCAGGATACCCAAGGCTGTAGGAAGTAGGGGTAGCTGGTAGCACCAAGGCCTTTCTGAAGGGACACACTGGCTGCCACTTCCACACCATGATGGAAGAAAAGCAAACAGGACCTCAGATGTGCCATAGGAGCACACCTGCCTCATGGTAGTCTTTCGGTTTTCCATGTGACCACAGATGTCACCAGCCTCTACAATGGCCATTCTTTGCGGGACTCCATCAGCATCGTGGGAAACAGCCGCAGTTTTTCATAGGGAGCACGCTGGCTCCCCTCCCCCTTCTTCCTCGTCACATGGGGTCTCTGTGAAGGTCTCACTGAGTAACCCAGGACGGAGGCTGCAGAGCCGGCAGAGGACCCACGCGGTGGCTGCCTTAGTTAGGGTTTCTATTGCTCTGAAGAGACACCATGACTCTTAACAAGAAGAGCATTTAATTGGGGCTGGCTTGCTGTTTCATGGGGTTACTCCACTGTCGTCATGGCGAGAAGCATGGCAGCACACAGGCAGACACGGTGCTGGAGAGGGAGCTGAGAGCGCCACATCTGGATCAGCAGGCAGCAGGAAGAGAGGGAGAGCCACTGGGTCTGGCTTGAGCTTCTGAAACCCCAAAGCCCACCCTTGGGGGCACACATCCTCCAATAAGGCCACGCATCCAATAACGAGGTGTGTGGGTCTTACGAGGGCTGTTTTCATCCAAACCACCACAGTGGCCCACAAGCATCTGCAATTCCAGGGGATCCAACTCCCCTTTCCGGCCTACCATGGGCAATGGGCACCCATGTAAAACACAGACACACATTCAGGCAAAACATCCATATACATAAAATAAAAACATAATTTTAAAAAAGAGAGAGAGGAACGAAGATGCCTCCACTCACCACATGAAGACTGCCAGCTGGCACAATGGTCACCTGGTAATAAGAGTCAGTGGGAAAGGCCAATGCTGCCCCGCCCTTTCCATTGCTCTGACTTCTTGTCCCTAAGATCAAAAAAACCTGGCAATTTCTAGGAAGAAGTTCGTCACAGAAAAAAAAAAAGCAAGTTGGGGGAAGGGAGGGGCTGAGTTTTCTGCACTGGTCAGAAATCTCTTCAATGACTGACATATCCAATATTTTTTATATCTTTTTATTTCAGCCCATTCACCAAAGCCAAGAACAGATTAAAACCATACCCTCTACTAAAAAATAAAATAAAAATGTTTAGAAAGGTTAACTCCATTGATTCCCAAGGAAATAGAAACATCTGGAAAATGTATTTAAAAATTGATTTAATGTTGAGCCATGTTAAATGTTTTAATTTCCAAGCAATGTGATACCCACCAAAACATCAATTAGTCGCAGCAATCAGGCAGGAATATTGGCTTCTGTTGAGAGATTCATTTATTTCAGCCCAGCTAAGTGTCGAAAGAGAAACCCAACGCCGCCTGGTGCTCCAGGGAAGGGGAATCAAGCCAGACTGGAAACGAGATCACGCCGTGGCTAAAAGGGTGTTCTCTCTCTCTCTCTCTCTCTCTCTCTCTCTCTCTTTCTCTCTTTCCCTCCCTCCCTCCCTCATCACTACAGCTTCTCTGTCTCCAAGCCAACATGGGATGGAAAAAAAAGCACCCACTAGAGAGACAGGCTGGCTTAGGAATTTGCAAGATGTTTTTTAATAATTATTTTTCCAAGGCCCCAGGGTCTCCCTGCCCTCACTGAGGCTCTTCAGGTAAAGGTCTCCCACGGTCTGAAAGCAGCCTCTTTCTCTACACAGCTTCACCAGCCTCTTACAGCACCAAACAGGCCACTCAGCATAGGGGCTTGGTCATCAGAAGCAGCAGAGGAGAGCCAAGCCAAAGAGCCTGGGACGTAGACTCTCCTAAAAGGAAACACAAGGCAAGAAGGCCCGTGAGGTGGCTAGAGAGTACAGAGGGTGGGTGCAACATGGCCCCCTCCCTGCGTTTCTCTCTCAGGAATGAGGCCTCTCACCTGCAGATCTGCATTCCTTCATCCCTTAAATGGGAGTGACAGAGGAACTTGAACAAAATGAGACTGTGTGAGCATGCGCCTGAGCCACCTTAACCGAAGGAGTCGGGGGAGCTTGTCCAAGATGCAAATGTCTGGGTGCTTTGCTGGGCATGCCAATTTAGAAACTCTTGGAGGAGGCCTGGGAATCTGCACTTAAGAATTGCTCCCAGGTACTTAACAAACAAGAGATGGAGAAAGGGTCCAGGGTCCTAAAAAGTGTTCACCTAATGGCAGTCTTGGGGCGGCGGGTTAGAGGGGTAAATGGAGGAAGGGAATGTCGGGTCTTGCCTTGCCCCCTTCTGACGATGATGTTTCAAGTGAAAACAGGTCCCTGCCTCGGCAGAGGATTGGACTATGTCTCTTAACTTAAACGTGTACCTAGCACTGGGACAGACCGCACAGGTGCATCATTTGTAATGGAAAACACGGTAACCCAGCTGAGAATCCAAGTGGGTCTGCTTAGACTTAAGTCTCAGCCCTCTAACCAGCCATTGCTCTGCTCCCACGAAGGGCATGGGTAGTTTCCAAGGGGCATCGCCCGATCCACAGACCCAAAATGCAGAGCGCAGGACAAGGGTACGGTAAGCCCTTTAAAAGTGCAAGGCTTCTGGAGACTCGAGTTGTTTGTGTGTGTCTAGACTACGTAGACAAATGCACCAGGTCCTGACAACATGGGTTGCTCCTCTCCCTGGGGAGAGGAACGGAAAAGCTGGGAGGCCAGAGACAAAAGGCCGAGGTTTATTGCGTTACTTTCAGGCCTTCTATACGAAAAACTATACTCTTCTTCCACCTTCTGTTTCACCGTATAAGAGGCCTTACGAAGTCTACGTTTCAGTGAGAATTTGCAAACGATAAGTAAGTCTATCCAAGAACATGGCTCTTACTTGGAAGTGCCACTTGTGGCCACACAAATTGTTAGGTCCCCCAATTCAACGTCCTCAGTGGAAGGAGAGGCGTGAGCACGGGGGTTGTTAAGGAAGGGCCTGGGTGTTTCTCGGGGTTATTTCTCACTCAGGATAGACTCCGCCTCCATCATCTTCTCTCTCTGCCACACCTCCTCAGAGTCATGGCAGCCCCGTGTCCTCTCTCCCCATTCCACGAGTGGATTTGTCAGGGCAAGGGAGATGCACTCGGCTTGCTCTAAACTGTCTGCCCAGAAGTACAAACCCACAAATTAGTCAAAAGGTGGAGTCCACCCAGTTCAGGAGTCAGGGAAGGTGTGGGAGAGCGAGGGGCTGAGGAAAGGAGTCAGGGAGAGTAAGAAGAGAAAGCCTTAGCACCAGGGGTCATGGCATCCACTCTGGGAAACTGTTCTTTCCCTCCCCTTCCCCTCCCCTCCTTCCTTTTTCCTCCCTATCTTGCTTAGCCCGCAGTCGCCACCATCTGCCGCTGCTGATTGCCTCCCTGGCCTTCTGGCTTTGAGATCTTATTGACAAGGGGCATCACCTGCCCTACCTCCATCTATCCATATTCTCAGTCCCTACATGGTAGGTATCAAAGAGATACACAGTGGTTGATTCACCCTGGACAGCAAGTAGGCAGATGAAAGCAGTCATTGAAATGAATTTAGTCCGGAGAGATTCCAATCCGGTGGATTCTGGGTCACACCCGGGGAATTCCGAAGTCTTTTAAAGATTCCCCAGGTGGCTTCAAAGATGCAAGAGCTGACACGGGCGTTCAAAGGCAGCTTGGCGGGAACTTATCTTTGAGAGCAAATACTCAGTGTGTCCATCAAGTCTCCACCCCGGATTAGGGGAACCTCCCCACCTTGCAGGGTAGATCAAGGTTCCGAGAAGGGGAGTGGAGGTGGGTCTGAGGCAGGTGCCGCTGTGCTCACCTGTTGGAGAACCGGTGGAGGCTGGCCAGGTAGGACTGGCACTCACAGGCTCATTCTGCCAGGAGTGAGTCTTGGCGCCATCTAGTGCCCTCTGGAGGCTCTGCAGCTGTGCCGGGCTGAGCTGCAGGCGCTGAGAGTGGGTCACCGAGGCGGCATTCTCAGGACCCAAGGAAGCGATCTGCTCCGTGGACAGCTCCTGCAGCCAGGAGCCGGGGGTGGAGGGGGCGAGAGGCGGGGTGGAAAGGGTGGGAGGCGGGGGTCAGTACATCCTCTCCGGATTTTCCTCGTTTATCCATCTGCTCAAAGCTTCACAACTTTGTCATACCCTTGCACCGTAAGCAAGCATTAAATAAAAACCGAAAGAAACTATCTTTGAATCCTGTTCGATTTGTCCACCAACGGCAGCTGAACTCCAGGCCTCTTAAAAAAGAGAGCGTGGAAGATTTTTTTCCCCAAGTGTTACAGGGTATTAAGCCATTCTAACTCCAGGCTGAGACTTCTGCCTGGAAGTAATTAGAAGCATTAAAGGGGTCTTGGCTTTCCACGTGAGTGCTGTTAATTACTTTGCACCAGAGGAAACACTGAAGAAGCGAGCTCTGACTGAATGCCAGCCTGAATCTGAGCACATACCAGGCGTGTGATCTTCCCAAGATCCCGCTCTCTAGGCACCTGCAAGGTGAGTTTGTTAGGACTGCCAGAATACGCTGATGAATCCTGGTAGCTCAGAGGAGGGCAAGGGGCACTGATTTTTCTGTTAATGCTGCCATGGACATCAGAAGTGGGACACTCTGCTGGGTCGACTGCGATTTGATTTTCAGGGCTGTGGGCAGGATATTTTCTGAAGTCACATAGCTTCGAAAGATGGGGCTCAGTGGCTAGCTCCAGCGAGAGTAGGAAGAGATAGATAGCATGGCAGGAGAGCCTCTGACATCTCCTGACTGCTTTAAAGCCCCCCCCCAAAAGCTAGGAATTCATGGTTCTGTTCCTTTATCCCTTTCTTTCCTGTTAACCACTCACTTTGCTCCTATCCAAATAGATCCCTCCTGAAATTGAATTCTTCTGTTTACAGCCCTTCTCTGTATATTCCCCACCACCCCGGGACACAGCTCAGGCTCCTGAACACAGCAATGGCACCTTCAGGCTGGGAATCCTGCCTGCCTCTCCAGCCTCCCTGCAGATGCTCTTCTCTCTGGGCGGAACAAGGATCTGCATTCCCCTGGACTGAAGCAGCCCCTGTGCCCTTCCTTCTGTCTGGGACACCGCCACCTTCCCTCTGCTGGTGCTGACTCACAACCGTCATTAGCCGAGTGTGTATTGCAAAAATTATCTATTTTTCCACTGCTGCTGACTTGTGACCCACAAGCTAGATTGAATCCCTAGGCCTCTAGCCGATTCAAATTGGCTACACACGCGCACACACACACACACACACACACACACCCTTTTCTGTGTAGTCAAGGCTCTCCAGATGAGCTCTACACCCAGCCTACTGCAGCTGGGATATCACTTTCCTGGCCCCTGAAGGCACTATACTGTAACCTCTTTTCCAGAGAATCTCCAGCCCCCAGATATGCCTAGCCTGGAGCCATCGTGATGTAGTTGAGACAGAAATTTCAGGAATCAGAAACTGCCTGAGCAAAGACGATGCGCCAGCTATACTCCGAACGTGACCCTCCCCGGGCCCTGTGCTTGAACACTTAGTGCTCAGCTGATAGCACTCGGCAGGTTGTGGAACCTTTGAGACACAGGGCCTAGCTGGGCAAGTAAACCACTGTACCCGCCACACCCTGAGCGGAAATAAAGCCCCTTCCTTAAGTAGCTTCTGTCCGTTTTGCTTTGTTCGTCACAGCAACAGGACAAGTAACTAACGCAGCGGACTTGAGGCTATTGATTTCCCCCAAGTATCTGTGCAGGGTGCAAAAGTGTCAGAGGTACCCAGCATCCCGGTGTGGTAGACAGGCTGCGTCCCCATGTTACCCCGAAAGCAATGGCACCAAAACTGAACCCAGAGTGGTGGCACAAACCCATAATCCTAGCACTCAGGAGGTTGAGACGGAGGATGGTGTTGGAGGCCAGCCTGGGCTACCATACCAAGTTTAAGCAAAGTGAACAATATATTAAGTCGCTATCTCCCCAGAAAAGGCTGGGGAGACATCCTCAGCCAGTATCCCAGTGCGGGGGGAGACAGAGGCAGTTAAGTCCCTTGCTCATCAGCCAGTCTAAGCCCTCCCTTGAGCTCTAGACCAGCGAAGGATGCTGTCTGAAGAAGGGAATGGGGGTTGGGGCGTAGGGGAGCTTGGCAGTTAAGAGCATTTGCTGCTCTTCCAAAGGACCCAGGTTCCATTCCTCACTCCCAGCACCCACACGGAGGCTCAAGCCAACCGTAACTCCAGTCTCAGGGGATGCAACGCCCTCTTCTGGCCTTGCTGGACACTGCACATATGTGGTACTCGGGTGTGCATGCAGGCAGAACACCCAAACATGTAAGATGAAAGTTTAAAAGAGAAAAGGTGAGCCTAGTAGGATAGTTCATCAGGGTAAAGGCCCTGCTGCTAAGCCTGAAGACTGGGCTTGAAGAGACCAATGATCTCAAGTTATCCTCTGGTCTCCACACATGCACTGTGGCGTGCGCGCACACACAGGCATTAAATGGTTAGTTTTAATCTTTTCAAATAAATAAAAAGGTTGACAACAACAAAATAACAATACCCACGGTTGCCCTCTGGTCTCTGCATGCACGTGCACACAAACATACACCCAAACACATACAATAAAACGCCAAGGTCACCCCTATCTCATCAGAGTAGACCGTTCTCTAAAACCCTGTGATCCCTGTCTGCAAATCCAAAGCCCATGAGCTATGAAAATGGACATAAAAAAAAAAACGTTTTTCCCCCCAAAGTTTACTACAAACCAGCAAAAGTTGGACCTGAATAAAGAAGAGGCTATTTATAGTGTGTTTAGTGTGACTAGTCACGGATTTCTTCCCAAAAAATTAATGTGTTTGCTTGTGACTGCTCCCTCAGACGTGCTAGAGGTGTGAAGACACACACCATGCATTGGGGTGACCTTTACAAAACCCAAAAGCTTCTGAATCCTGAAACGCATCTGTCCCCGGGGCTTTTGCACAGGGTTTATGAACCTGCCGTACCTCCAGAAGTGGAAAATCAGTACCATGGCTAAAAAGAATAATAAGATAATGTTTTTAATTAAAAAAAATTCTTAAAAAGCCACCTGACAAATAAATGTTCAGTGTCCTTAGTCATCAGGGAAATGCAAATCAAAATGACTCTGAGAGTCTATTTTAGATCCATCAGAATGGCTAAGATCAAAAACTCAAACGACAGACAGCAAAGGCTGGCAAGGTTGTGGAGCAAGGGGAACCCTCCTTCATTGTTGGTGGGAGTGCAAACTTGTACAACCACTTTGGAAATCAATCTGGCACTTTCTCAGAAAATTGAGAACAGCAATACCTCAAGACCCAGCTATACCACTCCTGGGCATATACCCAAAAGATGTTCTACCTAAGGACACTTGCTCAACTATGTTCATAGCAGCTTTATTCTTAATAGCCAGAATCTGAAAACAACCAAAGAACCAAAGAACGGATAAAGAAAATGCGGTACATTTGCATAATGGAGTACTACTCAGCAATTAAAAACAAGGATATCATGAGATTTGCAGGCAAATAGATGGAGCTAGGAAAATATCGTCCTGAGTGACATAACCCAGACCCAGAAACATGCATGGTATATACTCACTTATAAGTAGATATTAACCAGAAAGTACAACATAGCCATCCCACAATCCAAAGAAGCTAAGTAACAAGGAGGGCCTGCAAGGGGGATGCTGAAATTTCACTCAGAAGGGGAAATAAAATAGACATCTGAAGCCGATAGAGGGAGGGTAATGAGGGGTAGGGATCAGGGGCAGTGGGGGAAAATGGAGGGCTAGGAGGGAGAACTGAAATGGGGGTGCAAAGTGTGAGGCTGGGGAGTCTATGGTGGTGACCCTAACCTAGAACTCCTAGCAGAGAGGCATATGGAGCCGGAAGTGGTCACCTCCTGCAGCCAGGCAAGACTTCTAGTGGAGGGAGGGGACCCTAACCCCCCCCCCGCAGAATCGTTGGCCCAGCCAATCAGTGACTGACCCAACTTAAATCATATGCCATGAGACAGAGCCCACCACTGATACTACTAGTAATATTCCGCTATTCCTGGAGACAGGAGGCTAGTGTAACAGTCACTCGAGTGGCTTCACGCAGCCGCTGGTGAAAACAGACACACAGCCAAACATCAGGCAGAGCTCAGTGAGTCTTATGGAAGAGGCGGAGCAAGGATTGAAAGAGCCAGAGAGGTCAATAAAACAGACAAAGTCAACTAACCTGGACCCATAGGGGCTCCCAGAAACTGAACCACCACCAGAGAGCATCCATGGGATGGTTCTAGCCGTGCCTCCCACACACACACGTATGTAACAGTTGTACAGCTTCATCCTCATGTGGGACCCCTAACAGCAGGAGCAGGGGCTGTCTTTGACTCTGTTGCCAGCTTTTGGATCCCTTTCTCCTAACTGGACAGCCTTGTCTAGCCTCAACAGAAGAAGATGGTCCCAGTCTTGCTTGATATGCCGAGGTGGATTGGTACCCATGGGAAGTCTCCCCTTCTCTGAGAAGAAAGGCGGGGCATGGTGGAAGAGGAGGGCAGAGAGAGGGACTGAGAGGGAAGGAAGGAGGAGAACTTCCTACCAGGATGTAAAATTAATTAATTAACTAATTAAAGACAAACAAACAAACAAATCAATGCAGCTACCTTTTTAAAAGCCACCTGAGTGCTCGCTTCGGCAGCACATATACTAAAAAAGCCATCTGAAATTATCCTGTGGGCATTCGCTGCTCGCACACAGATCTTCTCTGGCCCTAAAAGCAAAGGGCTGGCTGGAAGGCCGAGAAGCCAAGCCTGTCGTCTATTTGCCTGCATGATCTGAAGTGAGGTTGCTCCCTGAAGAAATGAGCACCTACTTTGAATGTCTCACCGGGCAGGCATCTTATGGCTGACGGCTGGAAATGTGGCATTAGTTCCTTGTTTAGCATTCGGAGCTCTGCCTTAGTTAATCCAGCTAGGGAGAGAAAGAATCACACGTGTTTAGCTCAAGCTGCCGGAACTCTACCGAGTTGTTAATGGTTCAGCATAATGTGCAGTGAGTCCCAGGAAAGCACTGTTCCTTACCTCACCAGAAAGCCAAAGAGGGAATCCAGTTCCTTAATCAACTCGGGAAAATATGTGGGTCACATTAGCCCTGATTGGCCTCCTACAGTGGAGTGTATACCCAGAAGGAGGTTCATTTACACACTTTAAGACTGGGTATAAATCTATTTAGGGGCCAATTAAATCACATTCTAGACCCGTGTTTTTGAAACCACAGTGTGCATAAGAACCCCTGGGAGGGCCCATTTAAAATGCAAGCTTACGAACACAGTCCCTTGCAACTTAAGTCTTGATGTCCAGGTTCTCCAAGAACCCCTTCAGCTTGGCTTCCCGTGGATTCCCCAAGGATTATTACTTTGTTCTGTTATATTTTACTTTAGTCCCAATTTTAAATTCGAAAAGAGAGGATGTGCCCAGAGACCTCTTACCTGCAATGGTCCCAAGCTCCTGCAAGACGGAGCTGGTCCACTCTGTGGGTCTCCCAAATACAACTTCCGCTTTCTTCTTAAACCCAGCCAAGACAGGGGTGCTGCAGAGCAGTGTCCCAATTCTGGCTACCACTGCCCTGGTTAGAGAGGAGGAACCTGGTGAGTCTGGCTGACTCTCTATCGAGCAGTGCACAAAAGATAGATAATCTCAGCAACTAGACAGGAGCCAGAGAATCCGTTGCCTACTTTAGCCTGGAAAGGGACAAAGATTAGAAAGTGGGAAGCAGCTGTATAGATGAGTAGATGGTTTGATGGGCAGATGGATAAGTAGACAGATGGGTAAATGGATGGATGGGTGGATGGTGGGTGTGTGGATAGATAGATGAATGGGGAGAAGGCTAGGCAGAGAGATGAATAAGAAGATGGGTGGATGAATGGAGGGATGCATGTATGCACAGATCATAGAGGAGTGGGAATAGAGGTGACAAGGTGCATGAATGGATGGATAAATTGATGGAGGGATGAATGAATGAATGAAATGGTGAATGTGTGAGTAAATGGAACATTTGCCATTTTGCAGACAGGTGTTTTAGTTACCTGAATTCTGATGTCTTTATGAGTGGTATTTTAGTGGTGTCCATGGCACATAGAATAGGACCAAGCCCAACCAAATGGAAGCTTTTCAGATCCTGGATACGGTAGCCTGAATCTTCAAGGAATGACTGCAAAATGGATTTAGCCTAGTTTAAAAAAGAAGAATAAGAAGAAGAAGAAGGAGAAGGAGAAGAGGAAGAAGAGAAAGAAGAGGAAGAAGAGGAAGAAGAGGAAGAAGAAGAAGAAGAAGAAGAAGAAGAAGAAGAAGAAGAAGAAGAAGAAGAAGAAGAAGAAGAAGAAGAAGAAGAAGAAGAAATATATGTTAGTTTCTTTCTTCTGGAAACCATTATGACTTCCAGGTGGCTTGACCATTCAAGCTCTTAAGCATCCAGAGCTGGGTATTTCTGGCACCTGTCTCCACAACTCTCCAGAAAACCTCTTAAGTCCTGCCTCCCTGCCTCTCTCCAGCCTCTCCTCCGTAGGAAACGTGCTTCTGTATTTCCAACTATTTAAACCCAGCTATCCTCTGTGTTTTAACCCAATTAAAATGTCATTTCTGCATCAAAAGCTCAAGCTAGAATGAATTTTCTTTTCTTTCTTTTCTACAAAACTATATCTTTCCTTCGATCTTTAGTTTCAAAGAATATAAATGATTTTGGTGCTAAAAAGAAATTTTACACAGGGCTGTCTCTAATGAAGTTTGTCTGATTGCAGGGTCTTACATAATTCCAGCAGAGAAGCTATTCGAATCTCATGACTAGTCCGCTGGAAAACCACTCTCCCCCATGTGGTTTAGCTGGAGCCAACTGCATCACGGACTCCACAGGCCTTGTTCTATGCCAATCATGTCATTTCTCTGTCTGGCCACGGTGCCTGGAAATAGTGTGGGCTTTCAAAACCTCAAAGTCCACCCCCAGTGACATACCTACTTCAACAAGGCCACATCTCCTAATCCTTCCCCTACAGTTCTTCCAACAGGGGACTAAGCATTCTAGATTAGGCCTATGTTGGCTAGGTGAATCAGAAGAGCTTTTGTTTTGCTTCTTGAACTCAGAAAGAAACACACGGGGATCCTTGGGAGGCTATACACAGATATCTTCTAGAGCCCATGACACTGAGAAGGCCCCCCTACCTCAGAAGGAAGCAAATGCAAAAGAAAGCAGAGTCCCTCAATATGGAAAAGGCTGGATTACCAGCAACAGCTCGGAAGCTCCTGGGTGAAGGTATGCCTGCACTCTGAACTTGAACTTTCCTATTATGAGCAAGGTGATCATCTGAGTGGAAATGGTCCCCACGGGTTCATACGATTGAATGCTTGGTCCCAGTTGATAGAACTGTTTGGGGAGGATTAGGAGGTGTGGCCTTGTGGAAGTAGGTGTGTCACTGGGGGTGGACTTTGAGGTTTTGAAAGCCCACCGTTTCCATTTAGCACCACACCCTACTCCTTCCTTTGTGCTTGTGGACTAGATGTAAGCTCTCAGCTAGTGCTCCAGAACCTTGCCTGCCTGACTATTGCCATGCTCCCCACCATGACTGCCTTGGGCTCACCCTCCAAAGCTGTGAGCCCCTACATTAAACACTTTCCTTTATGAGTTGCCTTGGTCATGGCCTTTTGTCATGGTAATAGAACAGTAGCTAAAACAAACATCAACGAATTTCTTCCTTCACTCAGGTTGGTTTGTGTTGGGTTTGTTGCTGCTTATAAATAAATGGGCCCTGATTCACTTGATTTCCCTACACTGGACCTGAAAAGGATCCAAGCTGATTCCTTGGGACTGAGCTACATAATGAAGTGTGGATGCTTCCGTGCTGATAAGATGCTTCGGAGCAGATAAGACTGACGATGAGAGGTCAGAAGACAAAGATAAGGAAAAGGCATCCAAGCAGGAACATCCAGCATTACAATGGGAGCAGAGGTCATGGGACATAGGCAACCTCCTCTCTTCTTTTATATCAGCCATCTGCATCACACAATTCAATGGTTAGATAGAATGCCGAGAAAAATGCCAAGAAATACTAAAATGCTGCTGCAGTGGTGTTCCACTTTCCACGTGGCTGCTGCTGTCCCCCCCTCGGGTCTATTTAATGTCCTCACTCACAGAGAGACAGCTATGTCCCTGGACTGCCTCACCTTAAACAGTACCCCCTCTCATTATTCTTATGAGCCTTCCGTCTGTATCACTTGTCACGATTTTTCAAAAACTTCCCCTTGATCACTCTTCTGTCTGTCTCACTGGTAGGTCCCCAAAGGGTCATGCTTGGCTTGTCACTGTGTTCCAAGTGCCTAGCATAAAGTCAGCTATATAATTTATGATAAATCGAGGGAATAAATGGCCATCAGAGTGAGTGACCCGTAGAAATCATGGAAAAACACATGCATCTCGGAAAAGGCACAGTTTTGGTGCCTTCACGAGACAAACTTGTGAAATGACATGTCCATTAAGTCAAACATTTGATTCCCCCATTGGTGGCACTGGTTTGGAAGGTTGTGGAAACTCTGGAAGGTGAGGCTTTAGAAGAAATGAGACTACTGTGACTCGCCTTTAAAGATTCTACCCGGTCCCCAGTGCCTTCCTTATTCTGCACATCCACTCCACCAGGAAGTGAAGCACCCTCCTCCACCACCATGACTTTCTGCCCAAGCACACGAAGCCATGGGACCCTATGAAGCCATGAATGAAATAAATCTTTCCTCTCTTGAGTTATTTGTGTTGGGTGCTTTGCTACACAGCAACAAGAAACTGACAGACTGGTCTCTGAGGAGTTGCGCTCAATGGTTACATAGCTCACAGTCCAGAACACTGGCTTCAGCTCGCATGCACGGTAACACGCATGCTGGGTAGAGAAGCTGGCCTGCTGAGCACTCGGCTTTTGCAGCAGCATCCGGACAGCTTTACCCACACTGCCTCAGCTAGTCATCACCACAGCCCTATTAGCCAAAGGTTAATATTGTTCCTCTTTCTCCAATAACCCACTGAGGTATAAAAGGGTTGAAGCCGTATTAGTCTGCTACTCAACTAATAATTCTATGTTGAAAAAACCAGACAGAGGCAGAAGGCACGGCTCGTAGGACCTGTTAACGCAAGTG